>NW_026067944.1:11403909-11456409 GCF_014885135.2 Alexandromys fortis
GGGAGGAGGCGGAAACTTTTTTTTCTTATTCTCAATAAAAAAAATTATAGTAAAAAAAATGAATGCAATTCACAAAGACAGAAAAGATATTCTTCCAACGGAGGAAGCTATGTGAAGAGGAGGCAAACATTGTTCAAACTACTCTTGGTGTGTATTTAAAAAAAAAATTATTTAATTCGCATCCCAGCTACAGTTTCCTCCTCCCTCCTCACCTCTCAGACTTTTCCCGCCAATACTCCTCCTCCATTTCTGTTTAGGAAAGGGCAGGTATCCCATGAGCATCAACAAAAGATGGCCTATTTTTGACAAAGAGGTAACCGGGGTAGCAATGGTTCTAATGTATGCAGTAAATACATATTAGTGCTGCTATTTTTTACTTTTTCATATGACTATAACTACCAATGAGTTAATACTTTAAGAAGTATCTTTAAGGCTGCAAAACAATTCTCGTTTTCCTCTTGACTATTAAAGCCACTTTGGTTTTCATTTCACACAGTCATCTTTATGTTTCTTCATTACTCTGCCAAGCGAAGAGTGGGCGGAATATCAATTCCTTCTCAGCAATCTTTGCATATGTCTTGTGTGATACACTGGGTGTTCTTTCTCAGCAACTTCCTTAGTCTGCTTAGCGACAGGGCATCAGCAGATGGCAAGGAGGGAATTTTGCCAGTGGCTTTCAGATATCCTCCTGAGAATTACCCACTTCAGTGCCGCAGGCAGCTGTGATAATCAAGTGCTGCTTCCAGCAGTGCCTGGCATCCTCCTGAGAACCACTGACTTTGGTGCTATAGAGAACTGAGTTCATGAGCTGGAGTTTTCTCCAATTCTGACATTTCTGGAACTTCTGAAAGCCACAAATAATCTTCTGACCTTTGCTTTGTCAGCTCTTTAGGATTTGTTTCTAGGTCCCCATAAAGTACCAAATGTTTGGCATATTCTTTGTGATATTCATTTTCCTGATTGCCCCTTCGAATAGACTTAGAAAACTTGGGGCCAGAAGTACTTCATGGATAAAGAAACACTTAGGGATAAAACTTTGTGCTGATTGGATCTGAACTCACGAGTATCGTTAGTGGAGAATAAAATGTTAGCTTCTAAAACAGAATGACAAACATTTATTTATTATCACTTATTGTTACCATTCATATAAAGCTTACTGAAAGCAAATAGGAAAAATGTAAATTTCTTTTACATGAATAGAAAAGAGGTGATAACAAGGGTTGTGGAGGAAGGTGATAACTGGGATTCAATGACCTTTCTAGATTTAAGGAGTGATGGAAATCTACAATGTCCATATTTGGACTGAAATAATCTGTGTTATCCCTCATTGGCTTCTGGTTGATGGATGTAAAACTCAGTCCCAAAACTTGAGTCTACAGGTTGCAACTTAAATTCATAGCCTTAATTGTTTTCTTCAGTAAAACGTTACAGGGTATTGGTTGCATACATATTCAAGATATGTAGGAAAAGAAAGTAGTTTGAATATGAAAAGAACAAGGCCTTAAGAGAGGACATTTAATTATGTTGTTGACAAAAGTGCCTGTGGATTCTGTAGGTGTGACTAATTCCTATACTCATCTATATAGGTCTGTTCAAGCTACTGAGGCGTCAGGCTGTCAGGATCTCCAAGATCACACTGATTGCTAACTGTTAACACTCTGCAGTGGTTCTCCTTTGGAGGACACAAATGTAAGAAGAGTGTTTAGAGACAGGGCTCAGATATGCACCGTTTCGTAATGGATCAGGCTGGTCCATATTTTTTGACTTCGGTGTCAAGTCTTAATTCCAGAAGGGAACCTGGGCAATGTGCTTCCGAGTCACAACCTTCCAATAACAATGCTTAGAAAAATTAGCCTAAAATATTGGGTCAAAGAAGTGCTTGTGGACTAGTAAATAGGTGACTGTAGGGGTTTAAACGTTGAAAAGTTTCCACAGAGGATCTTACAGTGCTGTGGACATTTACCCATATAATAGCCCCTAGTTTGACTGCAGCATCCTGCCCAGCATGGACTTCTTAGGAGGATTTCCCAAGTCATGTACTGACAAATTGTAGTAGGAGCTGCAGGCCTCCTCCCTAAGCTAGCCAGGCGGCCAAGAGCCGGGCTATGGGGAGAGGCCCGCAGCTCCTACTACAGACAAATACCCTCAGTTGTGATTTTAAAGACTGTAGCGCACCAAGCCCATCTGAGCTCTATGTGCTCTATGTGTGAACCAGGCAACGGCCTGGAGATTAAAACACAAAGACAGAGACACGGGTCAGCCTTGAACAGGAATGCCCCAAGCATGACCCCTTTTAGTGTGTCCAGGAGCAGCTTATATAGGGATCCTTAAATGATAGCCACACTCCAACCAAGCCCACCAGAAACCACTCTCTTGCCATCAGGAACTCCTGAGAGTCTCGTGCTCAAGGGCAGCTGCAAGCATTACAAGTTGTTTATCAGAAATTCAGGATCTGGTGGGTTCTCAGCTCCCAACATCTCACCCCCTTTCTTTTCTTTCTTTCCTTTTCATCAACAATCTTTTAGAGAATTTGGGTGCCACCAACCTGTCTGGCTGCTTCCTGCTGAGCAGGGATGCTGCATTCTTGGGGGTACTCCTTTTAATCTGTCTCTCTTAAACTTACTCTTTTCCTTTGTCTCTGGAGCTATACTCTCATTTTTTTTTCATTCTTTTGTACTGTTTTTACTCTTTTCTTGTGTTCTTTTACTATTTTTTGTACCTTTTTACTCTTTTTTGTACTCTTTTCCTTTTTGAGCACTTATTTCTCTTTTAAACTTACTCTTTTTTGTACTCCTCTTTTCCTTTTTGAGGCCTTCAACTCACCCTCATGCCTCCTGTCTTTCAGAGGGCTTCTCTGAGAGCATCATTGGGGATGAAAATACATTTATTCCTCTTTTAAACTTTTTTTTGGAGGCCTTCAATTCACACTCCAGCCTTCTGTTTTTCAGATGGCGTCCCTCAGAGCGTTTCTGGGGACGGAAACAAACATACCAAGCTTCAATCCACCCTCACCATTCCTGAGGGTGACTTCTCAGCATTCCCTAGTTCCCGATCTTGTTGGGACCTCCACTTGCAATGCACCATGCATGTCTTTGCTCTATGCACTGCCATACACTTTATAAACCAGACAAGGGCCTGGAGATTTAAACACACAAAGACACACAGACAGAGACATGTGTCATCCTCGAAACAGGAATGTCCCAAGAATGCCCACTTTATTGTGCACCAGAGCTGCTTATATAGTGATCCTTAGCTGATAGCCACGCCCCAGCCAAACCCACCAGAAACCACTCTCCTGCCATCAGGAATTCCTGAGGGTCTCATGCTCAGAGCAGCTGCAAGCATTACAATCAGTTTACCATAAATTCAGAATCTGGGAGGTTCACAGCTCCCAACAAAGGACAATTCATGTTTACATATTTTTCTCTTGCACTGCGACTATTTGCTTTAGTTTCGATTATAGTTTTCTTTTAAGAATTTGATATTTAAGTACATTGTATTGTGTAATCTTTAAAAAAAAATAAAATTTAGCCTTCTTTGATTAGCCTTTAAAGACATCTGTAGGCTACTGTCTATCATTCCATTTTATTCTTACATTTTTCTTTATAAACTCCGAGCTTCAACTTCTCGGGGGTACTGGTGCATGTTGGGTGAATCAGTGTATATTTAGGGAGCATCCTATATCACTTCCTACTTCGATGATGCTAATATGCTTGTTTTCTATCTGATGCCCATTACTCCTACTTAGGTCGTACATAGCCAGGCCTTCTACTTATCAATTGAAATTATTCAGATTTATTAATAAGTGAAAGCTCTAAGATTGGACTGCCTGTCCATAACAAAATCCTGTACACACATTAATGAGTGTGTAAGAACTAGAGCTTTCTGACTAATAAGAAAGAAATGCAGAGTAAAGGTAGTTTATAGACGTGTGGCTGGGACAACATTGCCAGAAGTTGAGTGTCCTACTTTTGCTTTCTGCCTATATAGAATCATTAATTGGCAAAGATAGATATGGACCTCCAGAAATTTCGTTCATGTTCAAAGCAATTAATGGAGACGGAAGAGGCTGATGTTAGTAAATGCCCCAGGTTCCTTCCTGTAAGGGATCATTCTAGAAGTAGCAGCTAACTTCCTTCTTTGCATGGAACTTAATCATATAGCTGGAAATATGTTTTGGCACGTGAATAATAATTCTGTTCTTAAATAGAAGAGAGAAGAATGGACATTAGATATATAATTTGTAGATGCTGCCATGAACACAGATCAGCTTACTCCATATCAATTGTTGCAAGTTAGTACAGTTCTTTATGTTTCTGTTCCCAACACTAGTAGCAGGGTCTCAATACATGAGCAAATAATGGACAAATTGCAGTATTCCTTTTAATAAATGACACGGGAACAAGCTATTAGAAAACTGGGATGTGTCATAACATTCTACAATGCCAGAAGTTCCAGGGTTAGATGGGTGAGACAGGAGTTATTTTTATTTGGAAATGAGAAAAAAAAACAGATTACTTCTAATTTCATTTCTATGGCTACCTGTCAGCAAATACCCATTCTTGAACTCTTTAGTGTTATAAGTACATAAATGAGTAGAAATGCGATAAATACAGATAAACACTTGTTTTTGCACTGTATAGAATATTCATCATTGTTGCCAACATACTTAATGTTTTACATATCATAATGAGACTCAACATCCTGCTTTTATAATGGTGAGCCAAATGAAACAAAACAAAACAAACAACGACGACAAAAAAACTTCATGAATCTTGCAAACCCTTGCTATAAACTAATGAAATATCAAGGGATGCTCCAGGAGTCCTCATTAGCTCTAAGTGGTTCCTCAGCAACTAGCTCCAAAACAGACTACCTAGCTGCAAAGAAGACTATTACAACTAATCCACATGTAAAACATTTATTATCTTTATCTATCCATCCATCCATCATGCATCTACTACCTTACTACAGAAATTATTTTATGATTTGCAAACACATTACACTCATTTACATTAAAATTAAAATGTATAGGCAACACCAACAAGGAAGGAGATTAATCTACAATGAAATAAGAATAAGCAGATCAATTTAGATGCTAGGTAAGCAAAAGAATATCCACCTTGACATCTCAATTTCTTGCTAGAAGTACATTATTAGTTTGGTTTTAAATTTTCATTTAATGCATGGAAAATCATTCCTTGGAGAGATGTAATTAAATACCTATCAGGTTAATTCTGTGCTTAGGGGAATAAAATTGCTCATATGGGTTATATCATGAGAACACCACAAAATAAAAATGTTGGCTACAGGCAAGGTGACATAAAGGATATAATGAAAACACACACACACACACACACTACACAATCATGCAACACAGAATTAAAAAGGAATTACAGTTCTTGTAAACACAGGATGAGATCAGTGTACCTTTAACTTCATGTATCCAAATCTTTTTGACAAATACAATGTTTGTCAAGGAGTTGCTAATGTTTTCTGTGGATCAGAATTAAGCTAAACAATATTTAGAAGCTTGGCAAACACCATGTTAAATGATGTTATTATTGGAATTAGCAAAGTCTTTAACTTGCATCTTGAGCCAGTGAAGGAAATAAGAGTACAGGAGCTCTCCCAAATTTAGCTGACAATCTGGGATGACAGCCTGCTATGTTTTCATTACATCCTTATTATTTTATTACTTCCCCAATGCAGCAATACTCACCCTTTCTCACTGCTGAAGTCATGACAGTGTGATGGAGTTTGGCTTGTGGGGTGGGACACAAGCGAGAGTTGAAAGTACACACACCAACTCCATACCTAAACTTTGTCCTGAAATTATGTTTATTCTTCCTTCATGTGCTTGGAATTCTACATTCCAGAGAGCACAACAGGCTCTGAGATAGAGAAGGGTTCTTGTTCTAGAAAGCAATGCGATGTTAGAGGAGGCCGCTTGTTGGTTCCTGGCTGCTTATCCCTGAAATAATCACACAGAAACTGTATTAATTAAATCACTGCTTGGCCCATTAGCTCTAGCTTCTTATTGGCTAACTCTTACAAATTAATTTGACCCATTTCTATTAATCTGTGTATCACCACAAGGTCGTGGCCTACCAGGCAAGTTTCAGTGATCCTGTCTAGCTGCAGCTCCATGGCTTCTCTCTGACTCCACCTTCTTTGCTCCCAGTGTTCAGCTTAGCCTCCCCCTCCTCCTCCACCTAGCTCTGTTCCCCTATAGCTCTGCTATAGGCCCAAAGCAGTTCCTTATTTATCAATGGTAATCACAGCATACAGAGGAAAATGCTGTTTGGCTTCCCTGGGACAATAGATTTAGCTTGTTGTATCTCCTCTGTGAAGAGATACACAGTCAGGTATCTGGATTTACTTTCACGTTTGAAAAATAAAATCCTCTAGCTGAACTGTGCACCTTTACTCATTTGTTGCTACTTTCTATCTGATGTTTACTTTCTCTTCTTCAATCCATGTAGGAGAGATACCAATTGAGCTTTAGTAGTCACCTTCTTCATCTTCCTGCTCCTCCTTTTTGTGTCTCATATTCTTTTCTCATTGAATCTTTTGTTGAATATCTCTTTGGTGAATACTCCCTGGTTTGGAGTTACCTGGAATGTATATGAAGTTTGTGAAACATGTGAATGAATTTGAAGACATAGTGGTGATAATTTACAAGGGTTAACTTTAAAGATTACCTTTAGTAATATTGTGGGTATTCATCCAATCACTTTAACACTGTAAGTTCAAGAATAAAATTCTGAAAAGAGTCTGGTTGAAGGCTATATCAATGCTTGCCTAAGATTTCAGTACAGATACTGGTCTGTTCTATGAATTTGCCAGAAACATATACACTCACTTGGATGCTAATAAGAATAATCTTATAATAATCTATTATAAGATTTCACCATTATCCTTCTAAAATCTGCTGTACTAGAAATCCATGATGCATATAACTCATCACTTTTACAAGTAATTTTCAGGCTAATGGCCTAGCCTGTCTTCAGTTTTTATTCCCTGTCTTTAGTTTCATCTGTTGTCACATATATGGACATCCTAGCAGCTTAACTTACCATGACTATGTTATTCATATTCAGAAAGCTAGGCCAGTGTTTCCTACTGCAAATTCACCCAGTGACAGTATCATTCCTTTTTGTACATTGTAGTTGGAATGTATACCGATACTCATTGTAAGATGGTGTGGGGAAGAGAGTAACATTCTACTTTCTTCTTCTCTTTCTCCTGTCCCTCCCCCTACTTCATCTCCTTCTCCTACTTCTCTTATTCCTACTTTTCCATTTCATTTCCCAACCTCCTCCTTTTTTTCCTTTTCCTACGATTTTCTAGTTGATGTTGCTCAGATTATCTGGGGAGTAGAGTTTACCCTGGTGTTTGTAGTCAACCAGTCGGGGGCCAAATCATCAATAAAACCGATCCTCCCTCTCCTAAGAGCCAGAAAACACCAATAGGACCTCAGCTAGTTGTGGAATTCCATGTTCACCTTCTATCTCCATCCTCGAATTCTGTCTTTTTGGAATTTGAACAGGTTTTTTTTAAAATCACATAATTGTTGTGAGCTCTTATATGCAACTGCACAGCTGCATCTGGAAAATGCTGTTTCTGTGATGCTGCTGACCACTTCTTGCTCTTATGTTTTTTCTACTTCCCTACCCATAAATGTCCCTGAGTCACAGGAGGAGGCGTTGATATGTTTCCAGTTTAGAGCCAAAAGTGCTTCTTTGTAGTAAGGAATATCTAAAACCTCATTTCCCATTCATGTGAATGAGACACACATGAGTGCAGGATGTATTTTTATCTTGCATATATTTGCTAAGATAATAGAACTGGAAAAAATATGTGTATTTATTTGAAATTCTATGAAAAACCCTATCATTTCTTTCTTTCTTCACATTTTCCCAGATGTGGTCATTAGGTTCCTGACTATGCTCTTTACAAGTAATTCATCCTTTTTATGGTGGTTTGAAAGAAAATGTTTCCCCCCAAAAGTAGCACTATTAGGGGGTGTGGCCTTGGAGGAAGTGTGTCACTGTAGGGGTGGGCTTTGAGGTCTCTTTTTCTCAAGCTTCTCTCAGTGTGACTGTCAGTCCTCTTCCTGTTGCTCCTGAGTTAAGATGTAGGACTCTCAGATTCAGGACCACATCTGGCTGCATGCCACATGTTCCCCTCTGAAACTGTAAGAAAGCCCCCTCAATTAAATTTATTTCTTTAAAAGAGATGCCATGGTCATGGTGTCTCTTCACAACAATTAAAGAACCCTAACTAAGACACCTTTGTTTGGGGAAACTGTTTTCCCCTGGGATCAGAAAACTTACCTTCTGTACTCACCCCAGCTTTCAAATTAGTCAGCTCTCCAAGGAGGGCTGGATCTTCTTGTCATAAAATCATTTGACTTTAGAGTCAGCAAACTAGGTTCTAGTTCTTCTATCATTTTCATTTGTGTGAGTACATGTGCAACGAGCAAACATTAAAACTTAAAAACACTACCCCCCCAAAACAAAACAAAACAAAACAAAACAACTGACACCAAGGTGGTTATTGAATGCCAGGTAGGAAGGAGGACTGAAGAATTCACATGCTGACCTTAACTTCCTAAGAAAAACTGCTAGAGTAAGTTAATGCATTGTGTAGTTAGTGGGGTTTTATGTTAAAACAATTCCCATGTTCATAACACTTTCCTGAGTCTCATCTTAGAGGGTGTGAATCATAGTCCTTAAGGCCGAGGCATGATGAAACTATCTTCCATGCTTTTTCTAAAGATATCTGCACCTGGAAGGAGGAAGCAAGCTCTTGGTTCCCAATATTCTCCTTTCTCCTTACCATTGCTATGCCTGTGGCCATGCTTCTGGCCTGACATTTAAAGGACAAAATAAATTGTACATGAAATAAACACTGAACAAGATACATACTGTCTCTCTAAATGAGGCAGTGATTAAAACAAAAATGTCAAGCAGCAATTTAATATGAAGCATAATAACTGAAAGTAGATTAAAACAAAACAGGCTGAGCAACAAATGAATTAACAAAACTAAGGAACTAAGAAATTAATAAAAACAACTAATTTTTAAAAATTCTGACATTTACCTATGTATAAAAGTATAGCAAACTTTTATATATTCATCAACAATTTCCAACAATCATAACAACTTACCTTTTCTCATTTTTCCTTTCAAGATTTTATAAACTTCTTAGATATATCAAATAATTATATGAGTATGCAAACCTAAACCATATATGGGCATCTTATTCAACTACAATGTAATTATCACATCATTAGTACTAATTTCTATAACAGCACCAAACTAACAAGAATTTCATTGTATGACCTTCATAATATTCATATTTTCTTTAATATATGAAAATATCTCTTTCATAGGACATAATTTTAAATTTAGGTCTAAATATTATATGTGGCAATGTCTTTTATATAGCTTTTAATATGTGACATCTCACTCATTTTTCTTTCATTTACTTGCTGAAAACCTAGATCAACTCATTACATATTTTGCATTATCCATCCACATGTCTGTCTTCCCATAGTAAGTTTAATGCATTCCTGACATCCTTATATATCTTTAGCATGAACATGATCTATAAGTCTTCAAACCCAACTTTGCAAAAGGCAATACAAAACTGTTTACGTATCTTTCTCCAACTTTCCTCCATCAAAAGAGGCAATATTTCTGTCCTGTTAGTTATGTCCAGAACAGGTGGTAAGTGTTAAATTTTTTCCATGGAAAGGTTCACCCCTTGCATTTGAAGATGAACAAATTTGAAACAAGTAAAAATATTTACTCCGAATTTTAAATTGTATAATATTCAAAGATAAAAGAAAAACTCTCTAAATGAGTAAGATTAAGAGTTTAAGTAAAGGAACAAAGGCAAAACAGAAGCCGCATACATACATCTTTAAATAATGAATGCAAATTGGAAACATAAACATAGTCCTTTTTTTCTTCATGGCAGAAACAACAATAATAATAATAATAACAACAACAGTGATGGACTGAGGAGTCCATGACTGGGTTCCCTCAAAATGAGGTAAAAGGACAAAGATAGGAGGTGAGAGAGGGAAAGACAAGCTAAGAACATGTTGAGGAAACCTAGAACATATGTGGCTCTATTCCAAGGATGAAGCTGAAGTGGTTTCCTCCCTGGGTCCTGGAACTCTATCGAGGCAGTGTGTTCTCTCCAGTGTGGGGTCAGATGCTGTGAAAGAAAAACAGTACGAAATAGAGATCAAGCTTGTCAGTCCTGATCTATATGTCTTTGATCTAATTTGGAAATAATGAAGAATACTAGAGTTCAAATGAACACCAGCCTTGGGCAAGAAGACAATAATCATCGTTTGTAGTACTTGTAGAATACTCAGTGAAAATTTACATAAAATACCTTGCTATAAGAAGCAATAAAAAAGAATCAATACATGCTCAATTAAAGCATAAAGGTAAGTTACACCTTTAATACATATCTGTTTAAAAATAATTAGATATCTTTTGCCCCTAGTTTTGCTATATCAAAAAAAAGATACAGATGTAGCTCCCAAAAACCACACTGAAACTTAATAATAATTATAAATGCTTGGCAAATAGCTTAGGCTCATTACTAACTAGCTCTTATAACTTAAATTGACCCATTTTCTTATTTACCTCTACCATGTGGTGGTACATTGTTTTCAGCACAGCATGTTGGTCTTGCTTCTCTCCTGGTGACACCACCCTCCTTCCCTGCACTCTCATTTGTACTAAGTGCCCCCTAAACTCTACCTGCATAGCTTTTAATCATTCAGTCCTTTACTAGACCAGTGAGAGCAACAAATATCCACAGGGTACAAAAAGATTGTCCTACAGTTAAGAAGAAAGGGGACATGATTAACTTAGTGTACATATATAGGAACCTCTTTTCACTTGGCCAGATTTAGCCAAAGATTCTCAGTATGGAATTGGGGTAGATATGCAACAAAATTATTTACCCTGTTATTTATCATGCAATGAATATCATAGCAAACAGTTAAAAAGAGTCCTGATAAACATGAGAAAGAAGTAATAATTCGTTCAATTTCCCATTGGGGGACTTACCCTTTGGGAGGAGTGGATGGGGGTAGGCTGGAGGTAGCCAAGGGAGGGCAGGAGGAGGGAGGGCTGGGGAGCACTATGAAATATAAAATGAAATAGAAAAAATGGAATGAAAATTTTTGAGGAGACATTTTCTAGAGTGTAAACTGTTTTAAACATATCCTACATGTTTGGAAACTTTTAAAATCAAAATAAAATGACTCATTGAGATTTGATTGTTGTAATTAAACCAAAATTACATGGAGTTGAATATGAATATTATATATGGAAATCAAGTGATTTGTTAGTTCGAGACAAATGTGAATATTATACATGAAAATCAAACGATTTGCTAGTTCAAGACAAATGTTGGGACCAATGGCCTTTTGTATATTCAGGTGAAATCCTGATTCTATCTATATGTCAGCCTGTATATCAAAATACTCATACATATGATATAAGCACATGTTGGCTGAGTTTATATTTTCACACATTCAGAGTTTTCTATTCCTATGCTATATTAGACAAACCTGCACATAAACCCTTGTAAACTCATTTATCTTGTTTTATGGCAGAGTATATTGGTATGCTATCTCTTGTTGGATATTTGCTTTAAGAAGACTTACAGTAAATGTTAATAACTGACAAGACTGGAGAGCAAAACTTGATGTTTCTTCCCACCTTTAGGAAGTCAATATTGAGTTAAGTGAATATGTATTTAAGGATGAATGTTTCTGAAAAGGGTATCACCTTTCCATCTAAAACCTGACAGACTGAGCTATGTATGAGTGTGGACTCTTTTGTGGCATTTTAAATATGCATTCATCCTCTCAGAAGTCTATTCTAGGCTGTGAGCAGAAAGCGGAAAGGGATAGGTTAGAGACTCAACAACTAGATGCTGTATCCCACCGGAGGAGACAAGCTATTTCCCTTAGTATTCAGTTTAGACTGCCTATTGATTTCCATAAGCAGACTGACTGGGAATGCTTGGCTATACATATCTCTTGGCCCCTGATTCGATTCTTTCTCTATTTAAACCTAAACCTTAGGTTAGTACTCCACAGATAGTCTTGGGGTCACTGGAGACCTCCATCCATTCTTCTTCACAGCATGTCCAAATTGATCACATTTCTTCTCACTGCTTGTCACCAGCATTGCCATTTCTTTAGTTGGCATGTCAGGGTGCCACTGATCCAAGTCTATCAGGGCTGTGAGACCTGGGCTTTTGTTCTAAATCTCTGGGCATACAAATAGTGTACTAAATGAGGAACTTGCAATTAACGGTTGCAACGAGAATTCAGGTCTTCTGATCATAGGTTGCATTGTTATAGTAAATCACAGTGTATGTTTTATGGTATAAGAAACTGTACATGAGGGCAGAAATGACAAGGGACATTGTGTATTAATAAGTAAACTTCCAGAATGGCCTGCCCTTCACACAAGGGTATGATAACGTGTTCCTTTCATAGATACAAACATGCTCTGCACTACATAGTTTGTGCCAAGTTAAGTCCAGGTGTAAAGTTTTAAATTATAGGGGAAAAAAAGACCCCTTAAAACTATTATCTTAATTCCTACATTACCAATTAAGAAATTTTGCCCTAAAGTGTGAATGTTTCTCTGCAATTCTCTACAAATCATTATTAATAAGATAGTAGTGCAGAAAAATTAGTAGGGAGTTCATTTGATTTTTTTTTCCTCCCTAAAGGCTGTCTTTAGTGAGAAAATTTATCTACATTTCATTTCTAATGCACAGTGAATGATAAGTGAACTCTGTGGAATAAAGGACATGACATTGCTGTGCCTCAGATTTCTATTTTCTTTCATCAGAATATTCTGCCTCACAAAGTTCATAGCTCAGTGCCTGTCCCCGTATAAGGATTAGATAAATGGACCTCAGCAGTCTAAAGAACTCAAGTTCAGGGCATGACTCAAAACAGGCGGAAAGAACTGATGTGCGAGGGGCAAGGACAGCCAGAAGGCTGCTTTGCTGCGGTTTTGCTTTCTTTCTCTATCCAGTTTATCTGCTCTGGTTCATTCTACACAGGAAGAGCAATAGCAAAGCTATTTTACCTTGCTTTGATGGCCAGATTCAATGGCTGCAGGACCAGAAACGGTGAAAAGATATGTGCCCTGAAGCTGAGAGCTGAAGGGGAGAAAAACACATTAGCCTTCACCGCTTCCTCCCTGCTCTGTCTGCACTTGCCTGTGTATTGTTTGAAGAATAGGTTCCTTATCCAGACAACCTCCTGTATGATCCGCATAGCAATGGCTATAAAACCCCGGTGGGTGACACGTGTTGAATTGATACTGCTAAGGAAGTGCTTGAGTCAGAGGGGAGGAAAGGTTTGCATTTTTACAGTCACCATGAAAAAAAAAAAGTCAATTTGCTGTCACTGGTTACTTTTTTGAACCAGGCGAACATGGTGACTAAATCCGTCATCTGAGGTTAGAGAGGAACACTTAAGGCTGAGGAGAGGGCAGTGCAAGAGACATCAAATTTAAAGAAAAGAAAATATGAAAGGCATCGACCCTCAGAGTTCAAGTAGTATAAAATGGGAAACACTGTCAGAAAAAATGTTTACAATTGCACTTTTTTTTTGCTATTAAACCATGGATTTTCCTGAGTAGGATGATAGCAAACTAAGACATTAAGTATTACTAGCACCAAGAATAAATTCTGTTTTAGATAACAAAGTAATTGCTAGTAGTCATTAGCTAAACATAGGAGAGTACAAATAAATATGAGGTTATCTCTATTTTCTAGGACATTAAAAAATTAATAGAGCAAAAATATACATTCTGGAAGTTAACAAAGACAGGTTATTCTCTTTTTTGATGTTAGTAATAAGCACACCTTAGAAAACAGCAAAGCACAAAATGTGAAATTCTCACTTGTCTGTTGTGAATTTTGAAAACATTTAGCCAATAAATGCTAGTGAGCCAACATATACACTAGAATATAACCAGTTTCTCTAAAAATAGCTATACCAAGACAGAAAAAAGGAAACTGTATTTAATTAGGATGCTTAATATTTTATTTGTCTATTTTTTAAAATCTCACCTGGAAATATACATTCACAGCTGTTGTTGGTATACTGAGGCAGTGGACATTAATGGGGGGGTACACAAATAATTTAGGTTGATAAAATCTAACTTCACACTGTGCGCTATATTGAATATAGAGGAACTGTGGCTGTAATTACTCTGGTCATTTAAACTCTTTCAGGAACTCATAGTGAAATGTTTTAATGGTGAGCAATTTCTTTTGCCAAAATTAAACAAAACAAACAAATAATACCAACCCCAAACTCAAGGTTTGAGAATATGACCCAGTTGGTATTATGCCTGCTTTGTGAGCAGGAGGAGTTGACTTCAGTGCCTGGAATTCATGGGCATGATGTCCTGTGGCATGGAAGACACGTAAATCCTCGGGGTTTACCGGCCAGTCAGTCTAGTTTTTCTGGTGACAACCTAAAATGTGACAGATTCTATCTTAATAAACGGTGGCATCTGATGAAATATATCTGAGGTGGTATTCTAACCTTCACATACACGCATGCGTATGTACACACAAACACATACACACACACACACACACACACTCACAAATTCCTGATGCAAAACCGTCACCTTTCCTTATGCACAGCGAACACAACAGTACGAATTTTATTCCAGTGCAGGGAATGTCATAATCTCACATCATGCTATTATCACTGAGAAGTACAGAAAACAAATCACAGCAACACCGAGATACTAACTACAGGCCCCTCGGGGAATGCATGTGGCCAGGCTTCTCTCTGGAGAACCTCCAGCCACCAGGTTGCACTCAGAGCATACTCTTACTGCCCCGAGGACCCAGCCTTTGCCTGCCCTATAGAATAAAAAGCCCAAGCTCAGAAATTGAAATCCCACCAGTCCCTGAGCTTGCAATCAAACTAATCCCCACTCTGAAAAGCTCTTCAGCCACCCCAAGAGATGCTATATAAACCCCGTCTTCTCTTCAGTTCTCTGATGCTTCTCACCCGAGCAGAGGCAGTCATCCTGGGATCTTCCCTTGCACAATATCTCTTGTGTGAGGTTTGTTGTACAGTGTGACTCTGTGGTATTCCTTGGCTCTTGATGGCCAGGATACCTTTTCCCTCGGAGCTGTAACACTTACACTAACACCTTCGCATTGTGGGAAAAATGCCAAGATGGCTTCAATCAAGCTTCTTCCCCGGGTGCACCACTATCAGCAGGCCATGTTGAGTCTTATTAGCACACCAAGTTATTAGCCTACAGCACTTGGAAGTGAAGACAAATCTTGTTTTAGACATAGATCTCCAAGGCTTTACTCACAGTTGGCTACTCAAAAATGTCACCTTATATACAGATTTAGTGCAAAAGTAAATCCATTACCCATTCATTACTAAGTTAAAAATCATATAATATTGCTAATTTTTCTGAATTCCATATATGCCCAGCATATTTTGATCATATTAATTCCCCTTCCCCCATTTCCAAGCACTTCTTACTAATTACGAATCATCAAGCTAAAAAAAAATAAAAACCAAGAATTAGTATTAAAATAAATGAAAAATTGACAACACGTCTCTCAGGAATTCATCTTGATTTCCTTTATGCATAAATCGCATACCAGCTCACTGACCTGAAAAGCAGATTGGCAGAGTACCCACTGGACTGAGAGAGTCCAGGCAGCTTCTAAAAGTTCTCACTTAAAGAGTAGTTTAGATATTCAAATTGGTTAATATGATTTTCTTTCAAATGCTAGAGATTTTATATGTGTTGATTATGCACACATGCGTATGTGTAGGCTGTGTTAGTGTGCATGATTGCACGTCCATTATCATGCACAGAAGATGCTAGGGCCTTTCCTCTATCTCCTTTCAAGTTTTGAGACAAGGTCTCTCATTTATTGAAGCCCACTACTTTGCTAAGGCTGGCTAGGCAGCAAGCTCCTGGGATTGGTTTGTTGTCTTTCCCCAAAGCTGGAGTTATACGTGTACACAGTCACTCCTAGCTTTAATGTCAGGGCTAGGGATTTGAGCTTACACTGTCTTCGGTTACTATTTTAGTTTTAATTTTGTGCATGTGCCTACATGCGAGGGTGTAGTTGTGAGTTTGATTACTCTTGGAGGCCAGAAAACGATACTGGAATCTCTGTAGCAGTAGTCAGAAGCAGTTGTGAGCTGACTGATGTGGATGCAGCGAACTAAACTCAGGTCATCTGCAGGGGCAGTCCTTGTTCGTAACCACCGAACCATCTCTTCAACCTCTGAGCAAAGGTTCTCTTGTTTTTGCAGGTGCTCTAAGTCACTGGGCCATCTCACCAGGACCCTGATTAACATAATTTTAACATACAACATGTTTTCCAAAGAAAGGAAACTTCCTAGCTGCCTGGTCCATTGTGCATATGTGGATCTATTTATGGAAAGCATTAGAGTTGAGATAAAGTCCACTAATATTAACTGGAAAGCATTCCTTATAATACCACAATAAAATGAACAGTTGCCAATGCAAATTAGCATTTTTTATTGACTGACATTTTCTGAAATGCTACAATTACCATCTCAAGTCTTCAGAAAGACTAAGATATCAGCATTAACTAAAACAGTATATTGACAGGGGATTACAATGTAAAACTCAATGCAAAATGAGGCACAGATAAGAATTTTATATTATCTCTTATAAGACTTGTATTTTTAGGTTACCAGTACATATTTAATGTAATATTTCTAAACACAATTTGGAAAAAAAAAGAAAGAGAAACAAACTCAGCACTTCATAATTCAGACTAACAGACAATGGAACAAAAAAGGCCTCCAACTATCCATGTCACAAAATACTGTCTCACTTCAACAACAACAACAAAAAAATCATGCCTGATGAGTAATTCAGATTTGAAATTAAAGGATCAAACACCTTGCCAGTAAAGTAACATTTAAAAATTATTATATATTACACTTCATTTGCAAATCCTAATTTCTTGGAAGGTTTCAAAATACACATTGCTAATATTTTAAACACATCCTTCCTTCTACTTCAGAAGTAAGTTACATATTTGCATATTCCAACGCTGAATTTCAGCCTGATGTTTTGGCTAGACAGCCGTGTTTTGCAAAGCACACGCATTAGCATCACTGTGGCAAGGGGAATCAGTCAAACCAAGATGCATCTGCAGGAGGTGGGTAGAGTGCGGGTCTCCTCAGTTTGGCAGATCCACATTCTGAAGGATGAGAGCCACGCGGCTTGGAATGTACACCTGTCAACACAATCACATCGGTGTAATTGGAAGAAATGCTGAACATGCTGTCATAACATCACAGTGACAGAGACATCATGCAGTTTCGCATACGATTAAGGTTACAGTGAAGGCTCAAGGATTAAGGTTAAGCCTTCAGAAGGCGCAAGCAATCGAAAGCTATTACAACATTCACCACTAGAGGGCTCCATACTATTTACAAAAGATGAAGTTCCTCACAGGAATGATGCAAGGGGCTCTCTCCTAAACCACTTCGCTATTAGGTGCTGCAGAAGGTCTGCCTGTATTTCACAAGGTTGTAATTAGAAAAATAAATGCAGCAACCGGGTACTCAAAAGAACATTGCTTTTCACTAAGACAATATGTAATCGTGCCATTTCTTAAAAATTTAAGAAAAACTAGAATGCAACATAAGGAATTCTAAGTGTATCAGAACTTGTCTCAAGGTAACCCAATTTTAAAAAGAGATGGGGGTAGGGAGGTGGGAGGGAGGGAGGGAGGGAGGGAGGGAGGGAGGGAGGGAGGGAGAGAAACCTAAAATAAAGACCCCCTCCTTTGAGATAAGCCCCTTCGAACTTTCGAAGATCCTCTGCTTTGTGCAATCTTAGCTCAGTCCCTGCCTCTCACCACCTCCATCACAGCCTCCTGCGGCAGGAATCTGTATGTTCCTCTCGGTCTTGTCTAGAATATATTTTATATTCTGAACTCTTTGCTCGGCTGGTTCTTACAGCCCTCAGACCTTAATAACCTTGAGAACCTGGCCAGGTTTTCCCAGGATAATCACAGATACAGAATGTTCTCCACTCCAGCAGCCATTTAGCGCCTTCTGAGTCCTTCATATAATTTGTGATTTATTTTTGTTTTAGTTTTCTTTTTATCTTGTTCAGATATCTATTTTTTCCTACAGGACCAGGAGCTTTATAGAAGCAGGGGTTAACTACTATCTCCTAATTCCTCACACCTATCGGTGCTAACAGGAAAGAAGGGCACCAGTAATGGCTGCACAAAAGAACAGGTAACTAACTACTGGAGGAACAGCAGCGGGCTGCTACGTCCATGCTTCCCTATGCCCTCTAATGCAGCTACTCATAAAACAAGCTATATAAAATTAATAACCAATGAACTGCATGACCTGATTTATTCCATATACACTAACTACTAGCAATATAAATAATAAAAATAATACTAGAGATTACTGAAGTCATTGTGAGACCTCTCCATGTCTTTGTTAATTATTTTACCATTCAGTCATTTCATCTCTATGTGAACACTTGTCTGAGAGTTTTTAAAAAACGTTTTTATAGTTTATAATCAAAATTAAAACTGCAAAAATGATTTTATAGAAAATTTAAAATGTCAAATGTACCTTAACTTTGCAACTGGCCACATTATATTTTAAGATGTCTACAGTAAAGAATTTCAACAATGTATTTCCCATACAAAAGAAGCAAGACAGACCTATGGAACTGGCTAGTTTTAAAAATTAAAGCACTATTTAGAAGACGACTTGAGGGAGGGATGGAGAAGGAGAGCAATGAAAGACATATCTTGATAGATGGGTCAGGATGGGTTATGAGGTTAGGGAGAAACCTTTTGCCAGTGAATCTCCCAGGAATTCACAAGGACGACCCCGGCTAAGACTCCTAGCAAGAGTGGGGAGAGCACCTGAGCTGTCTTCCCCTGTAATCAGATGAGTGACTACCCTAATTGTCATCACAGAACCTTCAGCCAGTTACTGACGGAAGCTGATGTAGAGTTCCACAGCCAAGCACTGGGCCGAGTTCTGCGAGTCCAGTTCAAGAGAGGGAAGAGGAATTATATGAGCAAACAAGGTCAAGATCATGACAGAGAAATCCACAGAGACTGCTGACCTGAGCTTGTGGGAGCTCATGCACTCTAATCCGGACAGCTAGGGAGCCTGCATGGGACCAACCTAGGCCCTCTGTATGTGCGAGACAGATGTGTAGCTAGGTCTATATGTGGGATCCCTAACTGTGGGACCAGGACCTGTCCCTTGTGCATGAGCTGGCTTTTGGAACCTATTCTCTATGGTGGGATGCCTTGCTCAGGGAGGACTTGTTCCTGACTCAACTTGATATGCCATGTTCTGTTGACTCCTATGGGATACCTTACACTTTCTCCTTTCTGAATGGAGATGGGAGAAAGAGGTGGGGTGAGAGAATGGGAGGAGAGGAGAGAGGAGAAACTGTGATTGGTATGTAAAATACATTTAAAAACTAATAAAAAATAAAATTATATTAAGAATGAAATGGCTGGAGGTCAAGATTTCGAATCTTTCCTTAAATGTAACAGTGATTTGGAAAGTATTATTCATCTGATAAAAATTTTACAAACGATAACAGCCATTCTTTTGTTTGTTGTCACAATCTGATTTGCAATCAAGTATTTTAAAAAAGATAAATATTCATCCCTGTATAATTACATGTGGAGAAGTCAGGTATTTCAATGCCACAGCCTGTTTACCTATAACTTATACATTGTCTTAATGTCTATTGATTTTTAAACCTTATTAGAATTTAACTGCTACTGTAACACACTTCATCCAAAAAGTATATTCTTTTTGACTAAGACACAGACACTTAAAGTAAGATGTAGGAAATTATTTCAGCAAAGGGAAGCTGGAGGTATCTATGAGGAAAAGAGGAGGATTGTCTGCTCCATGGATCCAGAAAGATCAATCCAAGGAACTGTGAACTTCTACAGTGAAGCCACAGACAAAAGAAACAGATCAAAGCAAAAGAGAAGAAACAAAAGGGACCAATAGCCAGGAAAGTTCATTTCCTTTTGTAAACACCCTAAGCACAATTTTAGATAGCAATCTGTCCCTGTGAGGGGCAAACGTCTAAGAGGTTGCCCATGTGTTATGACTGCTCTTCCTGAGTTTGACTAATAGGTAAGATAGGAGGTTCTGCAACGAACTATCTTAAATCAAAGAGCAATCCCAATTTCTATCTAGCTCCAGAAATCAGACACAAACATTTCACATTCTTCTCCCTCAAAATCACTCTGAGAAGATAGTGTCCCATAATACCAGCGCCAGGAACCCGGCAGTTCATGCCTTCTGAAGAAGTGGCAATGAGACACATTAATCAGACTGGGGACAAATAATGATTGGTCCGTCTCGGTATACAGCACAGTGATACATCAGAAGAGGTCCACTCAATCTCTTATTTGGATTCCAGGCAATTACAGTAGCTACTGCTTGATTCATATCTTCATAGTGATTTATCGATGGAATATAATTAACAACTATGATTTCTAAGAAGGCACCTTCCTTTGGAAACTTTGATATTTCAGCCAGCTCAGATTTAAGAATTGAAGACAAGAGAATATAAGAAGCTCAAGTTTGCAATACATGCATTGGTTTTTCCATTTTGGCATTAAATGATTAAAAATGTTCTGAGAATTCTCACCCAATGATGCTGACCATTTTATGCAAGGAAATTTATGACCCCAATTCTAGTCACACTGACAGACTTCAACACTATCTCTTCAAAACTCTTCAGCTGGCAGTCACTCGATATCTTTAACAGGAATGTTGTGTAATCAGGGTATTTTTTTCTGCACCGTTAATGACCACATGCGTTTCTGTTGCCTCTGTGCTCTAAGCAGCATAGTTGTGTTTTTCCCACATAAAGCGATTTTTCTCCATTCTGGCTATTCACAAATTTTTGAGTCTTATTCTTTATTGGGTTTCTTTGTATGTAAATCAATTTTCTTGGTGGTTCGGAAAAGACTACCAATTATACTAAAGGCTGAAGATAATCAGTGCCAATCCTTACGATGAGATCATTAAAAACATGAACAAATTTTGGGTCTCTAAAACTTACTGCATAAATACTAGCTCTGTAACTCTCATCTCCCTATTTACATTCCAAAAGGGTTTTGATCTGTATGGCAAGAGGAGAGACACAGACATAAGCAGATTTAAACAGAAATGTGTAAGTATGTTTAAATATAACTGCCATCTTGGTATACACATTCAGAAAAAAAAATTAGTATGTATGTTATACACCATATGTACTGTAAAACACATCTGATTAGACATTCAGTCTTACTCATATTACAGTGAGGGCCACATAAAGAATAAATGAGACAATGTAATACATGTCTAAGAAGTTTATTGTCTAGCCATAGTCATACTGACCTAAATTAAAGCAAGTAGCATTGAAATCATTGACTGTCATCAATCATCAGCTATTTTGACTATTCATAAAGACTTAACTACTACAGTAACCACTAGCGTGGCTCAAAACTCGGTGACCACACAGTGATCCATGATGTCAGCCAGCCTCTGTTATTCTTCTTTATGATCATAAAAGAGTTGTGAGATTAATTACGTAATTTTTGGAAACATGGTGTCTAACACTTGGAATGATAACATTTGAAAATGTAGGCATAAGGATGCACAGGGAATTTTAAAACTATATTAGAAAGTATGCTAAATTTAGCATCGTCCCATCCACATATATATTGGTAGGGCAAAAATACTCTTCACTGAAAAGTAGACTAGTCCATTTAATAGTGGTTTTCCTTTTTCAAAGTGACAGTTAAGATAATTTTATTTTTCATATACATATATGAGTTTACAAAGTGTGTGTTAAGAGTTAGGAGAAAAGTAATATATATATATATATATATTAGTATTTTGATTAATTTATGTTCATTCATTTATTTCCTATACATTAATATAGATAGGACATACTAATTTAAAAATACTAAGAAAACTAAACTCTAAGAATTGAGTGCTTTTTTCCTAAAATAAGTAAATACTTCTATAGACAGTGGCAAAGATATATTCCAAGTGTTAAATTGTATTTTCTGTATTTATAGATGAGGGATAATAGAAATTACACCTTTGAAGATTCCCCAATTTAAACAAAAACCCTTGTGACTCCCCATATTTAGAATAGACACAAATACACTACTTGTTGGGAAGGAGCTGACAATGTAATTAAGGCCAAGCCTCCTGCTTTGGTAATATCTTCCTCACTGCCATTGACCTTGGTCGCTGTAAGGAAGCACATTTCTGTGGCCTTGTAGACCCCATGCTCTCCTTTAAGCTGGGAAATTTGAATTTATGAGCCAGAGAAGGGAAAGGGAATCTATTCACCCAACACGTGCCAATTAACACAGAGGTTAACACACAGTTCCTATGTCAGAACACACAATGCAGAGAGTGATTACGCTAAAATGGAGCTCCCCCAGATCATCAGCATGACAGACTAGGGGAGTTCAGCCCTGTTAGGTCAGTGGTTGTGGGGTGCCCTGACTTTCCAAATGTGTTTTGGTGGTTTTGTGAATCCAGTTAGCACTGGTTTCATGGTCTTCAGTAAGGAATCACAGGCAGCTCCCAGGCAGTGCCTGCTGATGCCGCAGGATGCAGGTATATTTTAAGATTCCTCTGAGCTGTGTTTGCTGCTGTCTTTGAAAGCAGATTTGACACTTACTCAGCAGATCCCTGGATTATTGAGCTTGCACATTAAGCTTTAGCAAATGCTGTGAACTGGTTATGACGGGCAGATTTCATGGAAGAGGGAAAGTTGTAGCCACTCTTCCTTTCATGACTTGGGGAGCTCAGGACTCAGAAGTCACTTATTGGTGATTATATGAGACAATGTGCACCCAGGCACATTGTCATAGTGCACCCAGGGACACTGTCACAGTGCACCCAGGGACATGGTCATAGTATACCCAGGGACATGGTCATAGTATACCCAGGGACATTGTCACAGTGCACCCAGGGACATTGTCAAGAACTGGACTGGATTTCAGCACTCACTAATCCATTTAAGGAGTTTCACTGTATGAAGAAACCCTGTGACAGATGTTTGGTTCACATCATTTTCTATTCCCTGTCTTTTACCTTAATTGCCTAACAGAATTGTCAAGAATGAACTTGTTTTCGTGTGTGTGTGTGTGTGTGTTTCCTCTTGGGCTCCCTCCTAGCCTCTTTCTCTGCCCCTGAATACTGTAGATGGACACTTTCTAAGTATCTGAATTCTGACACTAGACACTGCTCTGAGGAAGGGAGGCTCCCCAAGCCTCGCTGACTGAGGTGGATCACAGCTGCAGTGTGCAGAGCCCTTAGACTTTGCTTCTGTGCATGTGTATATTACTGAGACCAAGGGGGAAGGGACAGTCATCATTCCACCTACTGATTTAGAAGCTGTGTTCCAGGTCTGCGAGATCCCCTCAAACAGAGCTTAAAACATAACCTGATTGCCACAACCCCTGGCTTGTTGACTGGTTTTAACCATGTCAGAATATTTTTCTCCTAAAAAACTGAATAGTTTTCAAAATCTTTTCTATCTACAGCAAAGAATTAAGTGCATCTCAATGGAAGTAACTTTCTGCCCCTTGGGTTTGTAACCAAGCACCCTCAAGGCACTTAGTACCCTTGAAATGTTCAAGATAGAAAATGACACCCATGACATAACATTTGAACACATGACCAGAAAGACCACAAAGCTTGGCCCTGTTAATGGGCTGTGCTTCCTAAGAGTCTCTTGCCTTAGAGCGGCTAGTCCTATACATCCTCATTTACAGGTGAGGGGAAGAGCTATGCACAGCAAGTGAATCTACTCGAGTCTTAAAGCCTGCAAGTGGCAGACAGGGCATTGGATTCCAGGTCTCTTCCATGACATTTGTCATCATTTCACTCTCGCAGCAGAACCTCGCTATAGAAGAACTCTGTTGAGATATTAGAACCGTTGGCAATTTTATCTACAAAAGAAGTTGGCTAAATCTTTCAAACTCCTCCTGTCAAATTCGAGTGGATAAAGTTCAGTTTTACTGTGGCAGGCTGCCGCTTCTCGGGTTCCTCACTGAGCTGAATCATCTCGCTAAAGCCCTCAGGAGTTTTTTACCTTTTTGGTTATCCCACATCTTCTGGGTAACTGTCTCGCTCACTTACGGATCTATTGTTATCAATCGCAATGTACATGTCACAACTGAATGCACTGACAAGCTACAGCTGTAGCTCTTCAAAAGTGGCTAGTACCCACATGAGCCCCCTCTCTTAGCCAGGTGGACCCTGCCTCTGTACCCACCTACGCTTACATCAGAGCTATTAAGACACACTTATACACAAATAAGACCAGCAGCTGAGTCTGTCTAGCCACTGTGCTTACATCATTCCTCAGTTGTCATTGTTGTAGTCTTTTCATTTATTTTAGGATTAATCCACTCTGCGCATAATATAGTACTTTACTCTATGAAAGACTTGTTCAAGTGGTAGGGTATAATATAAAAATGGAATCCAAGGGTACCATACAGATGTTAATGCTCAACTTAGGAACTTTTAAGTGAACAAATTTATAAAATCTGCTGACTTCATAAGATATATCCACATATTTGTTAGATATCTCCTGATGTCATGAAGAGAAGAGAATATCTCTCATAGTGAAGGAGAATGATGGATACCTGAGAGATACATACATACACACATACAGAGAGAGAGAGAGAGAGAGAGAGAGAGAGAGAGAGAGAGAGAGAGAGGGGGGGGGGGGGGGGGGGGGGGGGGGGGGGGTGGCAAGGCAGGCACCTGATCAACCCAGGCAAAGAAAATATGATTTATATGCAACCTAAGCCTACCATATGGACAAAAATTATTAAGATAAGAATCCTTTGCTATTTAAAATGTTGCTACACTTTACATCTTCTAAGAACTTATACAATATTTGAAAGCATCACCCTATCACCTGTTTCAACTCTGTAGTCTAACAAAACTTGTAAAATCAAAACCATTTCTCAATTACATGAATAACCCAGAGAATTCAAAACTACAAAGAATCTAGGCCTTGATTTACTAGACAACAGAAAAGATATACATTTTTATTTCTTCAAGATGTTTTAAGATAAAATTCATTAAACAGATAATAATGTAGAAATTCCTAAAAAAGAATGCAAATTTCCCCCTCAAGCCTATAGAAATAACTTAAATCCTACCAATATTCAAGTTTTTTCCAATTGTATCCAAATATCCTTCAGTATTACTTTTCGTAAGACCAGTGTCTCTCAACACATTTTCTGTTTTCCCTGTCTTTGAGCCCCTGTCCCATGCTACCATTTAAAGAGTAGTTATTTTGAACAAAACTATAACTATAAAAAAAGAATTAAGTTAAATATAATGAAAACATCTTACTTACCAAGAGAGAATAGGGACGACCATTATGTTCAAAAGCCTCAGCAAAGTAGTCAGTATTGTGGTCCAGTCTCTGGTGTCCTCCATATTCCGGGGCATCTGAATCTAGTACTATTTTGAATGTGCAGACATTAAGGAATTCACAACAGTGCAGATGTGGAAGGAGACATTATGAATACATTCTGAACAATGGTAAAATATTGTTTAATTGTGTACTCATTCCTTCTCAAAAGTTGCAGAGGTTTAAAAGTGTTTCTAGATCTATCCCCACATCCTACACCTGAAAGGTCATATATATACTTCATCCAGCCCATTGAGAGATCATGCAGCCTGACAAACACTCTCCTTTTCTCTGGAAGCAACCCATCCTTTAGCTGACAATCTGATTCTGAAGAAAAACAGGGTTAATTGGGAATATTTTACCTAGAAAAATCACAAGGAATACACTTACTATATAATTGTGATATACCATTGTATACCTAGTTACTTTGTGAGTTACATATCTTTAAAATGCATTAACTGTATTATAAAATGCACTTATACATGCATGAATTAGACTTTTCCTTAATCCTCATTTGGAAGAACTTTTACTCCTTCCTCATCTTTGAATTCATGGAGCTTTTCAGAATCTGAATATCAGAGGGGCAAACAAAGACATGGACAAAGTATGGTTGGGATATTTCCAGGTATAGCCTTACCCCAACTTCCTGTCTCTAGACCGCATAGAGCTCTCAACACAGCACAAGCAGGTAAATGCACTGTCCTTGTCACAGGTAGATTCCCGAGGCAATCAAGGAATCTGCTATAATTTAATACCCAGTCCTTCTCTTGAATTACCAAAGATTCAAGGGGTCTCCAGAATGCTAGTCCAGTGTCCTCTCAGGCTAATATCACCTATTTCACAGTGAATTAAGAGCATGAATGTACTTACAGAAGGTAACTAAAGGTGTTTTACTAACCTAAGATGTCAAGAAATTGTACTTGACATTAAAATCTACAAGTAAAAACTTATCAGTACATAGAAAATTTGATCCTTCTAGGTCTTATAAAGAGCAAAGATAGTAATAAGGCATTTTAGCTTTCTCTTCCTGGAACATAAATGTTCAGTAACATTTTACACTTTTCATAAAGTAAAAACCTCCAAATACTGTGAATGTGAGCAATGATCAATGGTCCATCATCTCCATCCTTTTGAAACCTTGGTCTGGGTCAGAGATACAGATGGATACCCCATAGGAAAGTTGCTGATGGTAGTGACTCTATTTTGGTCAATCCAGGTCAGTCAGCTCTGACTCACATGGGTTCTAGTGTGCTCAAAGGAGGCAAGGGTGTGTGTGTGGGTGGGTGAAGGCTCAAGTGATGTGTTCTGGGCTCAAACATACATGCACATTCTGAAGTCAATGTAGCTGAAATGACTGAAGCCTGTTAACGAGGTTTAGCATGAAATCCAGCTGGTAAACATCACAAGGATGACCAAAAGGAAGTTGAGTTCTCTTCTTCTAGTTTGTCACATCCTCAGATTGGGGTCTAAAATGTCAAAATATGGAGAACAATGCCCCAGAATACATTTTGATAACTACTGAATTAAATTATCAACAAACTACTAGTTAGCAACACAAATTGTGGTGAAGGCAACAAAAGGCAAGCATGTCTTCAACATCAGTAGCCGGATGAGGTACTACCAAATGGTAGCTGCATTTTAAAGGTTTCCCTGTGTGGACAGGTGTTATTTCAGGTGAGAGAGGATCTATATGCATTAGTCATTGTCTGAACACAGAATTGCTGTTTCGGTTTACTAAAATGCTAATCCATTGAAAAACTCAATAGTGCACCTTTGACTAAATATTTTCATAATCAATGATACAGAAAGAACAATAGTTATACGAGGGCATATTTCTTTTTTTGACCTTGAAAGGGACCCTCATATTGGAAATTGTTACAATATACTTTGTATGTGTGTAATTTGTAGCCATAGAAGAAAAGTTTCTTAAAAAAAAAAAAAAGGACACAGAAGTTTCAAAACACAAGCTATACTTATTTTTTCTGTTGTTAGATTTTTGGAAAAACTTCTTTTGTGCCCACTTTTGGAGTGACCCAGCTCTGTGTCTTTACTATCCAGGGAACACAACAACTTCCTTAGGGAAATGAAATTGAAAAATTGAAATTTATGCCCTGGCAATGCTGAACATGCGTAGTGGTTCTGTTGAAATTTTTCACATAGGGTTTCATGGTATAAGTTGATGATCAGGTCTCTTCTTCAAAAGGGCACCAGATTTTATTACAGATGGTTGTGGGACACCATGTGGTTGTCCATGTGGGAATTGAACACCTTTGGAAAAGCAGGCAGTACTTTTGAGGCTGATCCATCTCTCCAGCCTCTTCTTAAGAAAATATAGTGCTTAAATTCAGAAGTTTCTACAAAGTGAAGCATTAAAAATAATGATTGGGAAGTCATTTTGTGGTTGTTATTTGCTATGGCACGTTATTCAAGCATCAGGAATCTTTGCCTTTATAGGACCTTCCTTATACTTTGACTAAAGGCCTTAAGAAAAGGTTAGTGGAAATGCTGCCTTCATTTGCTGATTATAAATATTCTCCATCTCAAGTATCCTCCTAATCTTTTTTAAATACATAAAGAATACAGTTTGAAAAATACAATGCAGATAATTTTAACTTATTTTGAATTATCCTTCTTAATGTGCTTTCATATTACATGAATACAAAACTAATTTGTCCAGACATATCAACAGGCTGTTATTGACCACAGCTTCCTTCCCAAACCTAGAAAAACTGCTTTCTTGTAAGATGTTCTCAATAAATCATTCAAACTGGCATCAGGACAATCCCAATTCACTAACAGGTGTTAGGCTGCAAATAGTAAGATTTTCTATTAGAAAAATAGGGAAAAATTATCATTACTACCTCATGCACTTACTACACATATTAGATAAACAAGAGAGCATAGAAAATACAGGAGTTGGTTAAATGGTCTTAGTTTATATGTAAATTATACCTTATAGTAAGGAGACTAGCCATACATAGGTATGTCAGTGAGGTCGGAAGAGGAATACAGAGAGAGAGAGAGTCAAAGAGAAAGGTAGAGTTGACAGCCTCTCCATATAGAAACTGAACTAAGGTGTTAATATGTAATTTTTTTGTGGATTAATTCTGATACTGCTACATATTTAAACCAAACATCATTTGACTAGCAAGAAATTCAATCTAGGAGTCAGAACTCAAGTACGAAGGTCAAGCAAAAGGTCAAATCTGACAAACCAGTTACAAGGTTAACAATGCCCAAGGATAACAAGGTTGGGTAATCTCCAAAAGACATAGGCAGTCTAGAATTTAGAGCTAAACATGATAGAACTAGACAATATGGAGCCTGGTGAACAACTGGTTAAAAGAAAAGGAGAAAAAGAGGGTAGTTCTGCCTTGCAATAGACAACTAGGGGAATGTTGGAACAGGTGCCAAGCAGAACTCAAGGGTAAACTTGGCTGCCCTTTCGTGCAGATGATTATAAAGTTTATAGGAAATTCTAGCAGAGTGCTGTTGAATGTTCTTTCTTGCTCAGTTCTAAAGTTGACCTTCTAAACACAAGAAAGCCAGAGTAAATACAGTATGAGAAAATAATACAGGAGGTAAATGATAGATCTAAATTAGCACACTTAAAGATAACATTTCCTACATTGTCAAAAGTTTATTCTGTTAGTTTTAGTTCCGTTCTCCTTCACCTGCTCTCTCACTTTGGAACACAACATATTCTTTTCCTTGGTTAATTTTGGAAAAATGCAGTAAGGAAAAGAATAATAGAATTTTAAGTACAGATTTCTCTCTTCTATAAAAAGGGAGATGAAATAGGTTCCTACAAATTTAGATAGCATTTTAAAATATTATGACTTCTTATTTTAAATTCAAGAGTTTCCTAAGTATTTGATATATCTATCAACAGGTTGAAGTAGATACGAAGTTTTAAGCATTATTTTATAATCTATGTCCTTAAATTTAAACCAAGGAAGAGCCTATTCTGAAGGAGGCCTATACTAATAAGATTAAAGAACAGTGGAGCCATGAAGACTCTCAAATTCAACAGCTCTTCAAATACTTCAAAAGCTGCTGTGTTTGCTCAGCCACTTGATAAAGGGTCTGTTCCAAGTGTGAGCATTTCAGACAAGAAGGGCTATCATTTATATCATTCAGTGCCAAGCCTCCTTCACTATCATGATGGATCTGAAGAAATTTATCGTAAGGTACAACCCCTGAGATTTCCAACTGAGTGACATAAAAGGGGGTCCTCCAATGACTAGAGGACTGTAAAGATGGCAGAGACAGTTACTTACCATATATATTTAACTGTTAGAAACCATAATTTTGAGACTTAATTTTCATATATCTCTAGTAAAGGGAAACACATCACTACTGTACTGTTCTGTGTAAGGCACATCCCCCCAAAAGAAATGGTATAATGTGAAAAACAAACAATGGAACATTAATTGGAAAGTCAATTATATTTATATATACTTCTTCAATTAACACACTCATTTGATTGCAATTACAATAATTCAAAAGAGTTGAATGATGTCAGGAGAGAAACTTTACACCCAAGAGATAAAGGAATGTAAACACTCTAAGATCTACTCTAAGTAACTATGAGTAACCAAATGTTTACTTTGTAGAATAAGAACAGCTGGTGGGAAGCAAGAAAGGATTTAGAATTTCAATAGTTTGAAGATGACTATCTGGTATAGAATTTTCCATAATGTTCAAATATGATCTCTCCTATAACATTCACAAATTAGATTTTATCTCTTGATATGTATAATCCATAAAAATCTAAGGTCCATAGCTACAGAGCATCTGAACCAGATCTGCCCTTTCGCTTTATAATGAGTTCAATTATAATCTTTATAAAATCCCTAGAAGCCACAACTTTCCTACTGTCTTTGGTCTCGTTCAAAATGCAGAGGCAGCAAAGGTTTGTGATGTGTTTGACATGTGCTGTGTATGTACTTGTCTGTATGGGGTGATGATACACGTAAATACAGACCGGATTCAGGCATTTCTTTCTTTCTTCTTTCAAAATTCATTCTTGTAATCGAGTGTTCTCATATTTTAATTATTTTTTAAACCAATGATATGAGACATATATGATTACATGAAAAGTATGCATTTTCTATTTTACTTAGACATCAATGAAAATAGCATTCTTCAATAGCACATAATTTCTAATATAAGTTTAGAGTAAGAATATGAAAAATAAATGGGAAATTTCTTTTTGAGTAAACTCAATATTTTAAAATTTCATAAATCAATAATGCAGCTTTTCTATGGGGGAGTACTTTCTTTGTCTTATGAGCTCCAAATAATCATGGAGTCCTAGAAAAAAAAAAAAACAACAACATCTCCATGCCTGAGCTCCAAAAACATTCAAGTTTGAGAACAATGTCTTCATCAAAAATTTAAATAACCTCATATATGCCAAAAAGAAGCATATTTATACTTTAAGCTAGGATGTACTTGTTTCATCAACAAAAGCTTTCTGGTTTTAGACTGCAAAATAAACTCCAATTTCTGCAGGATTGATGCCTTACTTATATACTCTAATTCTGTAAAATGTAAATATCAGTAAAGCAAGATCAAAGTATGTCTCGCTCAAATGCCATTATTCTCTATGTTAATTAATGGATAAACATAATTTGAGAAATACATTTCATAAAATTTTAGTTTATTCTTGGGTATGCTTAAGAACAAACATTAGTAGATAACATATTGAATGACAACACAAAATACCAAAGGCTATACATCTTCCTACAAATGGAAAAAGTGTTCTAAACACTTTACAGAACATTTCTGGCTATCCTATGTAGCCAGGTTTCATTATCTTGGATGATTATGTAATGTAAGCTAAAGAATTCACTGCTAATGAATAGCTTGAAAGAGGAACCAACAACAACAAAGCGTCCTAAGTTCTGACTTATGTTCCCTCTAGAAATATACTCTGTCTATACCATCATTATCTACGTGCTGATAAATTCAGCTATCCAAAGAAGCAATAGCAATTATTTGGAACTTTAAAAGAAAAATAACATATCATTTTTGCCTGTCAATCAGAAACCTTATAATCAAAACCAGTTTGTACTATGTTCAAAAGAAAAACCCTAAAATAACAAAACTCTACCATGTTTTTGAACCAAAAGCTAATTTTCATTTTGAATATAAAGGAATGGTCTACCACAGACTGGAAAAGCGACTCAATGGTTAAGAGTTTTCTTCGCAAGTGTAAGATCTGAGATCTTATTGACAGTATCTACTAAAATCCTGGGGGAAGTACACCTATCTGTAAATCCAATGCTGGTAAATCAGAGAGAGTTAGAATCCAGGGGCTAACCTTGGCCTTAATACACCATTGCATCAGTAAGCTAATTAGCATCCTTAACAAATTTCACTTCGTTTTCTGTAATACTTAACGGTTTACAACTATTTTATGATATTTATGGTAGATTTGTAATAGACACACTTTTGATAACAATAGTTAAATAAGTGCATGTGTAGGTTGAGACTGCTTTTTTGTTCCTGGCTGTTCAGACACAAATAATCACACAAAAACTATATTAATTACAACACTGGTTGGCCTACAGCTTAGGCATATTTCTGGCAAACCCTTATCTTAAATTAACACATTTCTATTCATCTACATCACCATGAGGCTGTGGCCTTCAGAGTAAAGTTCCAACATGTCCTTCTCCTTTGGCAGCTACATGGCATCTCTCTAACTCTACCCACACTTTCTTTATATCTCTTCCAGCCTGACTATATTCTGTTCTGCTATAGGCAGAAGCAGCTTCTTTATTAACAAATGGTAATAAAACATATTTGCAGCATATAGAAGGGAATCCCATGTCATACACGTAAATATAAAGCAATTATTTCTCAATAAAATAACTGATTTGCATGAGCCTTGGAATTAAAGACACCATTCATAATTCTTAGATGATAGGGATAAATGACCAATAGCATATTAAAGACATGACAGATTTAAAGAATTTCATTATCAGCTTCATTGGTTATTTTTTTTAGTAATTATACTTAAGCACAAAATACTAAAAATACTAGACAAAATCCTATCTTTTTGAGTATGTAGGGCAAGAATACACACTTTGATCATAACATTCTACTTTAAAGTCAATAAACATTAAAATACTTAAAATGTTACAACTCATCACTGTATCTGTGGTACTCTAAGTATCATCTTGCTAATATGTGAAGGAACAGAAATATATTAACTTTCATGTTTAACTTCCAAGATTATCACTATTTGGATCATTCCTGGTATGTGAGGAAGCTGGATGAGCTGAGGCTAAAATGGTTTCAGGTAAACGACAGTGAAGAATTGTGCAGGTTTGGCTACGTGTATGGGAGCAGGAGTACACATAGCCACCGTCATTACTTACAACCTATGGCACACAGTCCATGATAACATCAGACTCATTTATGGAGTCTACGTTTTAATATGTCTCACATGTATATTTTAAAAGTTAACCACACAGATATAAGTGAACACACACTTCTGAGTTTTATAAAATATTTCCATGGGTATATTACAATTGATATGGTAATGTCAATTTTAAACCCACCATATCTTAATAGACAGATGTGGTAAAAAATACATATATCTGAGAAAGGAGTAATGATGTTAAATTACTTCTGAAAAATACATTTCTGTCACTCAGAGTGAAAATTCATATTCTAGCTATGATTGGCAAACATATGATGTACAAAATTTAAATCAGTCAAAATTCTGACATATTTTAAATCCAGTCTCTCATAATATAATTATTTTCAATCTTATTTAATATTCATGAGTTTTATTTAGATTATTAGATTATCGTGAGAACTTAATTCCAACATACATTTTTCTGTATATTCTTTAGGTACATTAACTGAGAGAGCCCACAGACAAAAATTATTATAAATCTTTAGACAAAACCANATACATAATATGCCTATGGTGTGAGACTCTGAACATGCAATTGTAACCCAGAAGTATGGGTAACATGGATACTATATACTCTACAACTCAAGGAGAAACATAGACAATAGCTTATATAGTAAGTTGTGAAGACCAAATTTACTCTTTTATAGGAAGATTGAATATATATGTGAGCACATATGCAGTAACTAATTCTCTGAGGTGGAGACTACATAGGGTGCCTGAGGTAAGTATTTACTAATATCTGTGTACCAAGATAGAAAAAAGTCTATACAATCTTAATTTATGCGTTATGCTTTAGTAAAGATATAAATATTTTGCATTCATATTGAGCTGTGATTTTGAATGTTGCAAACTAGGGTAGTATAAGATAGCTACCCCTCCCCATAAAAAAGAATTTAGTCAGAGAAGCCCTTAACTTTTTCAAAGAGGGGGCGAGAACTCAAGTAAAAAGAGCATTCTAACTAGTGAGATATGCTTTATGCACACTGACAGTATTTCTAAAAGGCAAGAAAAAGATGGTTTGTCACCCAAATCTCAAACCGTGCTGACGTAGAGAAACTTGATTAAATTTCATATATTCACTTACCAGGACTTTGACCTTTCAGAAGTTATGAATCTTTCTGATCCTCATATGTAGATTAAGGATAAGAGCACTAGACCAGACCAGCCTTACTGACATAATGTGAGGATTGCATGGGCCAATGTAAATGGAAGGCTATGAAGTGCTATGGAAATTCGACTTCTGACACTAATTTTAAAATAAGCACAGAGACTTCCTCACCAAAGCAATTCTATTTGATGTGAATAGTCTGCAAAGTTCATCTTTGAATTCTATGTTTAAAAAATCAGAGTCCATGTATCCCATTATCCCTAACACTCGTTCATCATCATCCACCTGTACATATTTTAGTTACAGAGCAGAGGCCAAGGACTCTGGCCAATAGGGGAAGCTACCATAGTGTGGACTGTGGAGTTGAAGAGGACCTACCATTTCTTCAGGGCAAGGATGGCAGAAGAGAGAAATAATGATGAGAACCGATGGGTAGGAGGGGTTATTTCACAAAGAAATTGTGGGAAGGAAGTAAAAAAAAAATTAAAATATTCCTACAAAATAGAGAAAGGCGGGTGATGAGAAGCAAAGCTGGGAAAATAGTACAGGAATAAGGGAGGGGCTTAGCAAGGAACAGACAATGTTCAGTTACAGTACTCTAAAAGAAGTGAAAGGAATTACTATCGGTTAATGAGCTGGGGAATCAGACATGGAAAAAAGAATTTGGAAAAAGAGAGCTCAGGCCATAGTGAGGAAGACTATCTGCTGAGTCCATGTATTCTAATAAGTATAATATCATATCATATCATATCATATCATATCATAACATAACATAATAATATAATACAATACAACATAATAGCACAACACCACTCCCAGGACTTCTACACATATCAGCTTTCCACTATGACACCAAGACAGTGAGTAAGTGCTTTGGTGATGAAAACAATGAAAAGACAACAATCCATTTCCTCACTACAAATAAATGGCAGAGATGAATGTGAACCCCCAGAGAGTAATATTGTAGACACTGTTCTAGCACAGAGAAAATTTATGCATTTATAGATAACAAAATCACACAATACCTACTTCATCTGGAGGCTGCAACAGTTACATGAGCCTTAGGGAGACAAAAAGATCAGAATTCATTTTCTGTTGGGCATTTACTGCTGGGCATGTGACCTATCTCTAAGAAGAGTTTGTTTCCCCAGTGAAGTTTCCTATTAGAAGCTGGTAAAACCACGTCATTCAATTAATAATATATATCATAGGTGAATATGTATTGTTTTTAAAGGTTATAATATTTCCTAAATTCATTATCATCCAGAAAAGCATAAAATAGATGACAGGAATCTGAACTGTTGTCTAAGAATCTCCAAAGTCAGGAGGTACTTAATGAATTAGAGGCATACAAGTAATACTACAGATATGTTCTTCAGTATTTCGTAGCACTACAATAGATATTCAGAACAAAACTACCCCTCCATTCTTTATCGCCACACTGCACAACAATACAAAAGTTGTGGAGAGATTGCTCAGAAGTTAAGAGCACTGCTTGTTACTTCCAGAGGTACTGAATTCAATTCCCAGAAACCACATGGTGGTTCACAACCATCTATAATGAGATCTGGTGTCCTCTTCTGGCATCCCGGCATACATGCAGATAGAACACTGTATATATAATAAATAAATGAAATATAAAAAGGTTATGTTTATGCAAACCCAGTAAAGAGTTGCTTATGTATTACTGCCTATAATCATATATGTATTAGACCAATCTAAAAATAATATAGTAACTATATTTTGATCATCAAAATACTTTTCATACTTTCATCTCAAATTCCTGAAGTGAAGAAAAAAGCCAAATTAAACCCTCTTTCCAGGAAAGAAAGGAAGTTAGTCCCTTACTGTCATTAAATGTCAGGGACTGCTAAGAAATATTTACCAATGAAAAAAAATTATCAACCAGACCCTCTACAAATGTCTAAAAGGCATACTATTATCTAGAGACTGAATAAGAGAATGTTGTCAATTCTTGAGTGTAACGCATGTTTATACATTCCTTAAAACTAAAGATAAAAGAGAACTGTAAAAATATAAAATTGCATTTGCTTAAGTTTCCTTAATTACATAAAATGTATAATAAGGAGACATACAGACACACAATAAAAGAGAAAAGACGGGTACATATGTTCCATATCACTGTTAAACATTTCAGGAGGCACCCTTTTCAATGTTTTGTGTTTTCCCAAAACATCTATAACCAAAACATCAAAAAGGCAAATCTAGACTCTATTTCCTTAATCCAAAAATTATCCCTCACATGTACAGTACCCTCTTGACACAATGTGGTATATAATTAATTTTACAGTAATTACTTGGCCTTTATTTGTTTTATAAAGTCCTGATTCTCTGTAACAGTGTTATATAACCACACTTCAGAACCTTCTCTAAACCAAGCAACACAGCAAAGCCCTGCCTTCAGCAATCACACTCCAGTGAGTCATCCAAATGACACTATTTGCTCATTAGAAAACCTGGATACTGGTTGCAAATGTCATACTCTGAATTTACATTTTAAAAGGCACATATTGCAGCAGCTTAATAAAAATATTTTTAAGATCTCAGGTCAAATTCAACTATTTACTCATCTCTTCCCTTAGCTTTAACTATTTTTGGCCTGTGTTCAGGCCACTGCACAACAATACAAAAGTTAGTGATGGCTCCTTTTACCATGTGATCTTGTGACAGCTGAAATGCCATGTGGAAAGGAGATGCTATTGTTACGATCATGCCCACCTTTTAAAGCCTGTGACTGTTCTGTTGTTTATTCTTTCAGACTAATATTCATTTTTAAAGACCGAGGCGTATGCCTTACAAATAACATTTGAGGTTATAAGTTTGCATATACCATTATGTATGTATGTATGTATGTATGTATGTATGTATGTATGTATGTATGTATGTAAACTTGGATGCAGTAGAAGGGTTAACATAAAAGCTGTGTGCATCTATATTCCACGCCAGAATACAGAAAACAACTACAAGAGAAGAAGATGACCTGAAAACCTATGTTTTACTATAAAAGAATAGTTTTTCCTTTTTGTAGACATTGATTACAAAGGAAACAAAGAAAACTTCCTAAGGAAGAATCTGTGGCAGGTCACTGGGAGGTGGGAAAAGAGATCAGGTGAATGGGAAAATGTGCATATTGCCACAAATTTTTGTACAATTTTCTAATGCAACTCATTTTCTATAAAATTGTATCAAAACAATTTTTAACATTATAGAGATGATAATCACTAATCTCACCATTGCTATCATGTCAAAACACATGTAGGAAATACAAAAATAAAGGAAAATGTACAAGATTACTAGAAGGGCATTGGCTTTGTAATAAACACACTGCTTGATTTTCCCAGCCCCATGCTGGAGAAAAAGACTAAGGTCCTCAGAGGCTTGCCTACTGGCCTGTTACAAGAGACGAATACAATTCTCCTTCTAGGCTGCACAAGGATGTAAAAGTAAATATGTAAAAGAAAAGCAGAAGGCCTTCAGAAGATGTAGCTCAAAATACAACTTGCCCCTATATTACCTAAAAAGGGGAACTACCATTTGTATTCTGGCTTACAAATAACAGGTTTTCTTTAGGACAAAACAGGTTTTAATTTTGATTTAGAGTTCACCATATACTATTCTGGGTGAAGAAATGAATCAGGGATACATTAAGTACAAAGGGCACTGTGTTTCCTTTTTGCAGATGAACAATGTGAAACCACAAGATAAGATAATATACTGTAAAATAACTTCTAGCTTTCTAACCATGCAATGTGAAACCTGCCTGTTGACCAAGTACATTGAGGTCTGTGCTATGCATCACCACATTGCCATTATCCACTATACTGAAGAACCCTGGGATTGACATACTGAAACAGTATTTGATGCAAATGTGTAGGGAAAGGCTTTCTGCTATTGTTTTTGTGTTGTATTGTGGAGCGGGCCTGCTTTTCGTCTCACTGCCTGCCTAGCTTAACTTGAAATAATCACACAGAGACCTGTATTAATTAAATTGCTGTCTGGCCCATTATCTCCAGCCCCTTATTGGCTAACTCTTACATATTAGTTTAACCCATCCCCATTAATATGTATTGCCACTTGACTGTGGCTTACCGGCATGAGTCTAACCAATATGCATCTTGGAGAGGAGAACCAAGATGTCTGCCACACTGCCTTCTTCCTCCAGAATTCTGTTCTGTCTTCCCTGCTTACCTGAGTTTGCCCTATCAACTAGGCCAAGGTAGTCTCTTTATTTAACCAATAAAAGTAACACATAGACAGAAGACCCTCCTACACCATTTTTGCTATTTTCCTAAACATAGGCACTAACTTATTTAAAAACTTATTGTATTGATACAAATAAGCCTTGTTGCTCAATTTTCCAAATTTTGTATTATTTTGACAGATAGATAAAAGCATACTTAAAGTTTTCTCCTCCCTTGTCAGCCCCCAAAATAGCTCCCTTTACAAACCTCTGGGAATACACCCACCATGAGTTCCCCAGAGATCTGAGTCAGGTTGATGCCTTGCCATTTGATATGCAAGACAAAAGACACACAGGTTCAAGACTGACATTGCTTGAGAATTCAAACATGTTACCTACAACATACTTGTACTTCATAATGACAGAAGAAATTCAAATGAGTTTTGAAGAAACTTGAGATTTTTCTCGTATTAAATTCAGTTTCTTAGGATTTCAGAATCTGAATAATTTCTTTATTTGATAAAGGCAACCATTCTTGACACTAGCAACTATCTCCATTTCATTAACACGCTAGAAAAACCAATTATCATATAACATTTTTAATAAAGTCTGAAATATAATAATACAATCTTAATTTATTCATATTTCTATACCTAAAGTCATTCTGCAATAGTTTAAAGGTGAAAGAGTAAGTATAAAAGATTAAAGGCCAAAAAAATGAGACTTGAATGATGTTGTAGACTATAAAAAGAATGTTTAAGCTTGGAACAACAAAAATTTGCAAGAAGATATCTCTCTTTTGCCTAAGGAATATGGTAGACTCTTAAGCAATTAGCAATGGAGAACCACACACTGCAGAGTTCCTTTATCAAATCTCTTAAAAGATTAGAGTGCAAAATCTAATACCCACTGTGCTTTTTCATGCTAATATATGGAATTTTTGAGTTGAAATTATTACCTGAATAAAGAAAAGAGACAAGATATTATACTAGGGCATCTCATAAAAAAAGCTTAAGACTTTGAATCAGCGTATAACAGGAGCAGGAGGTGTGGTAGGGTTGCTGTTGGTAGAGAAAGGGGCATTATACCTCTACCCATGAAACAGGTTAAGCTTGGAAATGCAGGAATGTGTCACCTAATCTTTCCTTGCCAGCCCACGTCTGAAAAACTGTGCTGCTAGATATGGCAGCTTCACTTGGATGGAAGTAGAATGTCCTTTTTTAAAGAACAAAGAAGAAAAAGAAGGAAGAAAAGAATTGAAAAGAGAAGGAAAGAACAGAAGATGGAAGGAACTCCAGGAATTTGGTCTAAAAACAGGAAGGCTAGAGAGAGGTAATTTAAAAGACAATGTTTTTAATAATTAAGAAGTTTCATATTTATCTTGTGAATCAGATCTTTAGAACAAAAAATTGCTTCCTTAGCAGTCATTTCTTTAACAGGGAGTAAATGGTAGGCATAGACTGGGTAGGCAGATCACAACTTCATAAAACCAAGATGACAGTATGGTTTTAGTCTCTTAGTTAAGGTCAACTGCTTCTTATAGGTGAGTAATCATGAAGGGTGGGGCAAGTGTATCGTGGAAGCACTTCCTTAATCCTTTGTCTCAGAAAAGAATCTACATTATTGTAAAATACACTACATCAGCAGGTTTTTAACTATTTTTAATTATATAAAGAGACATCTCAAGCCACCAAGTAAAATATTCAGTTGTAGGAATGTGTTACATCATGTAGAGTCACTGACCAAAGCAGTCCCATAGGTTCTGCAAAACTTCACCAAAGCTGTTGGTTACTCTCCATAACATGATGGTAAAGCCCACTGCTAAATACACACTTACTATGCGCAACTAGAATCTTTACAGAAAGTATTTTGCATGCTATTGGAGGAGAAAAGTAATCATCAGTATCACCCAGGTACAAACCCCATGACCTACAATACCAATCTGCCTGCAAAATTGTGGCACCAATGTTGTGGAGTAACCACTAACCACTTTTTGGTTGCATTTAAAGCGTATACCATGAGATGAAACCAATACCTGAGACTAAGGCAATGACTCTTATTCTGCTAAAGTGACATAGCAATAAAATGACTCCTAATAAGCTATTGCTACACCAACAGGCCAGAACATTGCGCAACCATCATCAGATAAGGTTCTTGTAATACACAGTAACAATGTGCAGAGAGTAAGAGACTTTGAAGTAATAAGCCCTAAGTGAGATAGATGCCTTTATCAAACCCCTCATCTAAAAGCACAAGGACCTCCTATACAGAAGAGGACACAGAAAGACTGTAATTGCTAGAGATGGCGAATGCCTCCAAGGAAATACTGTCCTCTAGTCAAAGAGAATAAATATGCATAAACTCGCAGAGACTGTCACAATACACACAAGTCCCATGCAAGTTCAAAACAGACCACTACCACCCTACTCTGCAATGAGAAGAAGTAGATACAAACTCCATACTAACCAAGGAGATATATTGTTACCTTCTGGAGAAGGGGATATCAGTTTTCTCTAGTGTAGCATCACTGGCTGCATCAACCACACTCCAGGGCAAGCCTCATGGCTAGGAGCAGTTGGCCAAAATAAAATGTAATCCATGTGATTTATTTTTGAGGATTTTTTTTTGCTTTGTTTGGATATTTCTAACTTATTAGTTTTCTTGTTTAGTTTGTCTATTTTGTTTTTTGTTTATTGAGCGAAAATATACAATTAGGTAGATAGGGAGTTAGGGAGGTGGGATCTGGGATAAATTGAAGGAGGGAAAAGTAAATGATCAAAATATATTACATAAAAAGCTTAAAATAAAAATTTATATAATGAAACTTTTTATTTCCCCTTGCAAAGACATTTCCCCTTACGGTTTCTGAGGCCTTTCACTTCAGAAAGAGCTACATGAGTCTGATGTTAATCTCTCTCCATCACCTTACTTCAAAGCCTACCTATGCTTTAGGTATTCTGCAATATTCCATGGTTAACCTGAAACTGCAGTCTTCTTTTCACGTAATCTTTTATAGACCTGGACAGGAAATCTTGCTCTAGTACACACCTTCTTACCAAGTGACTTCCTAGTTCAAAAACCTTCAACCATTTACCATAAACTCCAGGAAAAAGGGTAAAACTAATTAATGTAGATTTCAGGTCTTCTGTTACATGATCCCAATCAGTGCTGTCAGCTTTATTACAGTCACCATTTTTTAACCTTTTGTTCTACCCATTATCTAACTATGGTCTATGCTTCCCGCTACTGGAATGGCCTTCCTCATTTTACTATACTGTTTCAATGCTAATTCACAAGGTGTAGGCTTATCATTCTTTTCTTCTCTACTTTACCTTTTCTTTGTCTTGTTTCCCTATGGAAGACATTTGCTTCTCTCCCACTTGTTACCGTATTTCTTACAGAATACTTTGGTTTTATACATATATGCTCCAGTAAGGGTCGGGTAGCATAGCCGAGATATACAAGAAAGGACTAAATCAGAAGCCACGAAATCTGTAGGCATAAGTAGCAAACATCAGAAACACTCTCCTTGCTCTTTCTCTTGCTCAACCCCTTCCTGCCCCACCTATTTCCCCGTCAATCCTGATAAACAAAAGTGAGCCATGTCCTAAATTTAAGAAGAGATAGAGAAAGGAGGACTGTGGAGTTATATACACCTTCTCACCAGTCAACGATGAGGGGTAGAGATAATTATCAGAGGCAACTATGAAAGATTTTTATGTAGAAAAACGAAGTGTGGATTAATTGCTTATTAGAACAAAATACCACTTTCAAAAATATCCAGAATTGTAGTTTTCGGAGATGAAGCAAAGTTCATGAATAATTCAGTACAAATAAGATGAGCAATGTTAGCTATCTGAAGTCCCTCACTTTTCAGGAGGAAACTGAATGAGATCCATGTTAGCATTTTTAAAATGTACTTATACTATGACATATTGAATTTAAACAGCCATATTTGGTAGCAGAGAAAAGGATATTTCCCCGGCAGTGCCGTCCCAACTCGGTAGTCGGTGTAGCTCTTGCTCGGGTGGAAGTTGAAAATAAAGAGGAGTCCTGCTCTCTCAAAGGTGATGGTCTTATTCCCTTCATGTTTTTCGCTCACGTAGGCCTGCAAGGATAAACACATTACATTAAAATCACTCTGAGATGCTCCTGCAAGGAAACCATCTCCAAGAGGCTCATTTTGTTCTTAATATGTGTTGTTCATTATTATTTCAAAATGAAATCACTGATCTCTATACTTTTGCATGTTACAATTTTGCCAAATAATATCAAAAAACAGTTTAAAAGACTATAAGAACACCACTGCTCCACCGTGAGAGCACACCTAGAGGATTAGTGTTGTGGATAAGTCTGAAGTAAAAGCCAAACCGATCCAAACAAACAAAACATGGCATTTCCAGCATATAGCATTTGTGTATATTGGGCTTAAGTATATTTTCCTAAGACTCTGCTTTAGTACCCAGATTAATGAGGTAACACAAATAAAATTATTTTTCAAATTTACTATAAGGTTATATCCAGCTTCAAAATTATAGTTATTCTAAAAATCATACATTTTTACATAACTCTGCAGAGACTCAATGGCAACCCAAAGTCCACTGCAATATGCCATGGATATTTCTTAATAATATGAAAAGGTCTAAAAATACTACATCTGCACTCTCCCTGATTTCTGTTTACAGCTGGCTTTGAGAGCCTTTGCATCTTCGGCTCCCCTTTGCCACAACTCTAGTGTTGGAGATTTTTTGCCATGTTTATCAGCAGCATCTCTCCTGGTAATTTAGCAGGGAGAACTACAGCTACAGAGTAAACAGTGTGCCTTTTGGTATTCAACTTTGTTCCTCCTGAAAAAGGAGCATCATTTTGCTCTTTCTTCTGGAAATGGCATCTCTAATAAACATGAGCAGGGCTGCATATCAGGGAACCAGTCTTACTGAATATACAAATACCTTTGTTCAATCACTAAACAAGCAAACCATAGACACTAAGGTAAAAACACATCAACAGCCATTTCAAACAGTATCAATAGAAAGTAAATGGATTATAACTAACACATACTATATGCTAATTTTTGCAAGAGGAAAATAGAAGCTTGTATAAAATTTGCACCTGTTAATTACATTTTCTCAAACATATTGAAAACTGAGACTTTAATTCCAAAGAGAGTTCAGACTCATGCAAAATACAACACAGCACGCAGGTATAAATGGCATCTATTGGAATGACAAGCTAGAGACCAGTTAAGAAGGGGAAACAGGAATAAAAAAATCTAGGTGTTGTCAAAGTCTTTTTTTTTATGACAGCATAATTATTTACACAAAGGAAAACCAGTCAAAACAATTAAGATGTAGCTGCAGCAATTTCCAAAATGGGTTTCATGCAGAGTGTCTGCCATTTATTTTTAACCAATTGAAATGAAAATTATTAAATTTAAACAACAACAACAACCAAACTAACCAGGAAGCTAAGCAGGGCAGGATGCTTACCATTTTCATTATCTATTGGAGAGACTCCTGTGACATGTTTTGACAACTCCAGTACATTACAGGGCACTACACACTGAATAATGAAGCGCTGCTCAGAAGGTCTGCATGCAGATTTAAACCGCTTGCCATTCTAGGCATGCCCAGCACTGGTGACTAAAACATCACATTCAGAGTAAAGAGCTTACCTGCGGAGCTGAAAGCCAACCACATCTTTCCTCCAATCTATTCATATCTCTGTCAAAGTTATTTAGGAACTTATAGCGAAGAAGGTCATCATCAGTTAAATGAAACTGCCTTCTGGCGTAATGGTAACTCTCATTATTCCCTTTTCTTGGGAAGTCTAACCACTCAGGATGGCCAAATTCATTACCTGTATTCAAACAAACAAAAAGATTTGAAAATGTAAAAATCAGGTGGAAATAGTAGCATTTCTTACTAAGAGAACTCCATAATTACATATTTTCAAAGTTATTTAAAAATCAATTCAGAGTCTAATTTACTTGAGCGGCATCCTGTGGACAACGTAGGTGTCTTCTTTACAAACAGAAAGTAACAGGCCTGGGGAGAAGTACTAAGGGACCAAGAGTGCTTGTTGTGCAATCGTGAGGATGTGAGTTCAAATCTCTCACATCTACACAAAAAAGCCAAGCATGGCTGCATATGTTATAACCCTGGCATCACTGGGTGAATATAGGCAGATAATTATAGCACAGTATCCAGCCAGTGTGGCCAAATTGGAGTGCTATTGCTTGCTCGACAGTCCATGACTCAAGGCAGTAAGGAAGAGGGTAAGAGAGGAAGACACTTGGTTCTCTCCTTCTGCCCTCGTTTTTGTACACATAGGAACAAACAGGCATATGATCACATGCATCACACACATACACACCATACCGCAACCATACCACAACTACCATCAAAGTTAAACAAAGCAAAACAAAATGGAAAATATCACGTTTCATCTCTGAAGTGCTATGGTCCAGCTTCAGCTGATTAAAATATAAGGATTTTCCTAACACACTACCACAGGCACACATGTTACAAATGTCCTGTGTCTATCTAAGCTATCACTGGTATTATTAATTGTCTGTATTCCTTTCTCAGGCTTCCTGGTTACTTTAGACACATATCTACAATTTGGTCACATGCAAGTGTGTACAAGTGAGACACTTGGATGGGAATTCATTTAAATTCATTCAAAATTATCTGCCATGGAATTGTATTACATAGTAAACTTTGCTAAGAGACTGTGCATTTTTCATTTGACATTTCAGGTCTAGAGTTATAATAACAAAAATTTCATAAAAGCTAAACTATCTGCAAGCAGTTCACTAAATTCTAATATTTCGCTCTAAATGAAAATATTTCTTATGATGTGTACATAGTACTTCAGAGCAAAGACAGGTTTCTGCCTCTGTGAACCAACACTGATTGTAAAATGCTTACTGAGGCAAGGGGCCCCTTTATGCTACACTGAAAATCTTCCTTCAGAAAGAGTAAATGGCAGTGGAGAACTCAGCCACAAATGGCCATGTATACCACACCTTCCACCAAGGCTCAAGGACCATCTCAGAAGAGGGAACAGAAAAATCGGAACAGTCAGAGGTCAGGAAGAACTGGAGAGAATCACTCTATTGTGGACATGACTAGACTATTACACTCCAACTTGATATCCGTGCAAGATGAAACAATTGAACTAGCATGGAGAAAGAAGCATTCATGAGCCTTTACTCTCTAGCGGAGGTAAAGAAAGGTGATGATATCCTGGGAGGAAGAACCTGTTTTTCTTTAAAGGTGTGGCCTTAAGCTCTAGGGAATGGCCCCATATCTAGGAATACATGTGATGCCCACATTGGACCCATTGGGTTATTTAAACTAAATTCTGGAAAAATATTTAGTGTCAAAACCCAAATGAGATCTTTGTATTCATTGTAATTTTTATTTAATATGTTATCAAATATAAATTCAATTACTTAAAATACAAACTAATATATATATATTTAATACAGAACATGAAATCAAATTTCTAATAGGAAAATAGAATGTCATGATATGGTAAAACTCTTATTAAGTCATTACATATTGATCTCTATTATTAGATTCACAGAAGCCATTTAAAAATCCTTCCCTAGAGAGGCATCTTTTTAAATCAGAAGGACTAGAAAGCTGCAACAACAACAATCACATCAAAAGTAGAAAAACTGGACCAATGGCTACAGACAGAAAACATTCTACAGAGTGGGTGTTCATGCTATCACAGTTGTAAATGAGCTGACCTGCGGCAAATTAAGTTTAATGTAGGCAAACCCAACATCAAATTTCATTTCTTGGTTCAAAGCCATAAACACAAGTGCAAAATGAATGGAAGTAAATCACGTGAAGACTCTGAAGGTGACCTTGCAATAGCAGCTAGCCATTCTCAGGCTGAGCCGCGAACCCTGCAAAAAGCCTGTTAGGAGCTCTCGGCTCACACACCTAATGAAGAAAAATACTACCATTACAAAAAGTTAAAAAATGTTCTCCTCAGTTGTGGTCTACAAATTATATAGGAAATATGGTACTACTCAAGACAGTACAGTGAAATATGACCACTGAAATGAGCTGATAACTAAGGGCTGCTGTATATTAAAAATGACCAGAAACCTAAATGTATTTTTGCCATGTCCAAGAAGATGGGATTTCTTTTAGGACATACAACTCTGTGGACTGGGACCAACTCAGTCTGAATAAGCATTTAAAGTTAACTAAATGGAAAATGCTATTCTAAATCACATATAAATACTATGTATGCATTCCACATCATTTGTTTATGCACTTTGATTAATTTGATAGGTACTCAAAACCTGGGCTCATCAGGTTCCAGATGACTCTTTGGTATCCCATGGAACATGCCCTATATGTATTCCTTTATATATGTTTCTTAAGTGGAAATGTTTGCTTTATACTTGCTAGGCATCTTAGCCTTTAATGTGTTTGAGAAAGACATACTCTATTTGAATCTTTTAGAATTAGGAAAATGGATCACAAAGAAGAATTCCTAAGAAACTAAAAAAAGAAATTATGAAGAGAAGCAGTTTTTTTTAAGATTTTTTTTTTAAAAAAAAAAAAACCTTTCCTGCTTGTAAGGATATATACCATATGTGTGCCTGGTATCCACAGAGGTCAAAATAGGGGTCCCCTGGAACTGGAGTTATGTATGAAGCAGTTTTTTAAAACTGCTGGCTGGTTTATCCAACAGATAAGAGGCTAAGAAAAAGTCACATTGGAAATTCCCCTGGGACCCTGAGGCAATGACAAGGACACTTGAGAACCCTACTTCTGAGTCCAGATAGGCACTCCAAGTAACCAGGCACTCACCAACAAAGCATCTTGAGGCTCATTAAGTTGATAATGATCAGTAGTGCAACATACAGAATGCTACCAAATTCATAATGATGGGATGAGAACAATCGTTGGGCTCTCACTTGGGACAACTTGTAAGAAACCTCACAGTTCATGCCATGCATGATTCCCTGAGTTCAACAAGGTAGCCAAATTGAGTGCTTTCAGAAAAGAGAAGGCTGACATATTTGGCCAAACAACTTTAGAACACCAGGAAGCAGGTGAGTAAGGCTGCTACGTTTAACGACTCTAGTAAATCCTACAAAGTTCTTTCACTTCCTTTCCATTTCCTCTGTACACTTTCCCATTCATGTCTAGTTAATTGTGAAAAACCTCTAAGCGCAAAATTCCTATTGGGAGTCCTTTCTCTGTAATTAATTTTTTTTTCTGTTTGATGTAAAGGTCCAAGCTATAAATTGACAAGAAGCCAGCTGGTAGAGTGATGAAATTCAAGACAATATAACTAACAAAAAGCTCCAGCTCTGTTAGCTGAACATTTTGATTAGCAGGCTTGTGTATTTTGTTCTCTGAACTGCAATGCATACTAATTTTATCTAGGAATTAATTAAAGTCTACCACGGTCTCCGTGCTGTGGATGTTATATAAGTCTGTGTTGTCCCTATGTTTATGTATACATGAAAATAATGCACAGTCCTAATGAAAGAGGAAAAAAAAGAAGCCCTTCCAATTCTATGCTTAACTGTACTGAAAACTAGCTTTTAAAGACGTCCTCTGTTTTAAATCACTTTATATTTTATATCTGTGATGAGTGTGTTCTTACCAAAGCAAAGCACACAGGATAAAATAATTTTTCAAATCGGGATCTGACAGTTTCCGTTTTAGAAAAACTAGACTTGCAGTCACTAACCTCCCTTTCTGACACAGATGAGCATTGTTGTGTGTGTTGCCGACATCTAAAGGTTCATTTTCATTTTATACTGGTCATGTGCACAATGTTAATAGATGACTACATGTTTAATACTGCTTATACTCTCTCTCCTTCCCTCTTTCCCTCTCTCCTCTCTCCAGGCAAACCTCTCCCAGCCCTTAAGTAGGCATAGGCTTGCCAACTCCGGATTGCCAGGTGGGCACTGCCCATAGGCCCACACATATGCAAGCAGCTGATGATCATTGCGTGATCAGGCATAAGTCAGACTTTAGCCATAGGAGTTGATTATACATCTCCATCAGGTGCGATACCACGCAGCTCGCTACCGTTATGAAGGGGCCCACATCTCTGTGTACCAGGTCCAGGAATGGCCTGGGAAAACATAAGGTAACAGACTTCTGTGGTGTGCTGTAAATGGGCTTGGAAGGATACATGTATCCCAGTGGTGGACTTGGATATAATAAGGCAGAAACTGAGAAACTTGGTTTCTTGTAGAGAAGACAAACACCTGGGATAGAAATGCAATACCCATAGTGTCAGAAAGAAAGCCAGAGCAAGGGGGAAATGGAGGGCTGAATGCAGGGAAGAAGGACATCCCAGAGGAAAAGATGTCAGCCATGTAAGCAGTACAGTGGCCATACAAGTGGAACTAAATCTCATGTATGAGAGTAATTTAGTAACATGAAGACATGGACGAATGGAAAGGACCTTGATATATCTGAGAATACATCTCAATTACTGACAAGTGAATCAAGAAAATACCTGTGCTAAGCTTTCTATTTTCTTTATTCCAAGATATGCTGACAGGGAGAATTTAAATAAGTACCTGGCAGAGAAGGCCATTCCCAATGACGGCCACACATTTATGTTCACATGCTCTCTATTTTACACATTGAAATTTAAAAAAAAAAAGACTAGTACACACTGTTTAGTGTTCTCAAGAATGTTATGAAAATATAAAAACTAATTGCATAACAGATAAAAAATTCTAGTTCTTCATCTTCTTACGTACAAGGCATGGTGATGTTTACCCTCTTGCACCATATAAGGGCAGAGTAGCACCTAATCTCCATGACTGTGATGCTAGTGGAGGTGTCGAGGCCCAAGGATGCAGTGAGGGATGCCAGGCTGATGGGAGCAAGGCATTCCGTTTCTCTGTCCCAGTTCTTACTGCCTTCTACTGACCAATTAAGCATAAGAAGAATGAAAAGGATTGTTAAATGAGCTGTAGCCATTTGGAAGACCATTTTTAATTTAAACTATTTTCAGGTTTGCTCAAATCCATGAGTGAGGTACATGCCAGGAGACAAAGCTCAGGTTAAGTGCCCGGGTCTGAAGGTTGTCAAATGAAAATGAGCTAACCAATAGAGAAAACCTTACCATCAGTGCCTGCCCATAACTACAAAATGAGATAATACCATGTACAGATGCAGCAGAATGAACACAGACATGCTGACACATTTACAAACAAGTAGTTGTTGAAATGCTAAACATAGAACTATTAATAGTGAAGAGTATTATATAATTTTTTATTTTTTTGTATTATATAATTTTTAATACCTTTATTTACCAAATGGAAAACAATTCTATTACATGAAATGTGTGGTATTTAAAATTATTACAATATTAAAAATTTAATAATTTTAATAATATTAAAATATTACAAGCAATTGTAATATCCCAAGTTCCTCCTACATACCTATGTGCTACAATAGCAGTTACCTGAAATCTAACAAAAATTATTCAATACAGAAATCATTCCCATTTTCAAATATTTCAGAAAAGTAATTAATGTTACTTTCCAAAGCCATTCAAGCATAAAGCATCCAGGCTAGCATTCAGATTTGATGTCTGTGTTCTATCCCTTGCATTCAGCCCCAGTTCTTGTTTCAAACAATATGAATATAAAGCCTCTATGACTGTGCAAGTGTTAGGAAAGATAGGGGACAAGAGCTGTAAATAATGTGTATTTTTAATAAAGCATATTTATTACTGACTTGTGCTTCCTTTGTATTTTGCATGTTATACTATTGTTGCTGTTAATATTCTACGTTACAGCTGGTTAGTCTCCAAAAACTTCTATTTGCTCTGGTTTGTAGTGCTGGGTGGGGACTGTACCTAGCACTTCGTACACATAGGCATACACACAAGTACCCTTTTACTGAGCTGAACCTGAAGTCCACTTTGTCTTTATCAAAACTCTGCCCAAGGCTTCAGTGCTTCCCTTTTGCTTACACTGCCATTCACCTTTTTGTTTGTTTTCCCTTTACTGAACAATTACTTAAATAGTATAATGCCATAGTTTGACTTTTTCCTATCAGACAGGGGGCAGACCCTCCATATTTAGATCTATTATCTCTACTATCTAATGGGATAGGAAGTATGGAATGCACATTCAATGATTTATTACATTTATGATAAATTTCTTTAAAGTGGATTGTGTCTGCTTCCTTTAGGAGACTACTTTGAACAGTGATTGTCAATTGACCTTTTAGAGTACTCCATTTGAGGCATAGAGACTCATATAAAAAATGTCTACAACAGTTAATTATAGCAGAGTTGGATTTTATAAAATATATAAAAAGAATACCAGGAAGCAACAAAAGGAGTGTGTATAAACAAAAGCACATCTGCAGTCTCAGGACAGGGACAGTAAGCAAATCACCACAACTTGCTTCTCAGTAGCCAGCGTTCCACTTACAATGGTGTATCTACACAAGACAGGGTTTTGGGTGCTCTTGCGGCTATTTAAACTCCTTCTGCATGGTGTTTTGGGTGCATTCAAAAAACTCGAGCTCAACAGAAATATAATAAAACCAAAGATTAAACAATGAACACAGCAAATGAAAATTAATTGGGTAATATTTTTATGCAAACAGATTGCTTTAAGAATCATTTACACTTTTTAATATAAAGATTGGCAGCAATTGGAAAGGGATTCTCTGACATGTTTTAAACATATTTTATATTGCATGGTGTAAGATGACTGGGAGACAATAAGCCATGCAAAGACAAACAACGAGGAAGGAAGCAAGAGGTCACTATGAAACTTCCCGAATTCTGAATGTTTGCAGTTAAGTACAAAGTGCCTTAGGCCAGCTTTTCTCATGGTCTCCAGGAAGAAGGAGGTCTCCTGAAAGACTCCATCTATTAGGCGAGATAGGATCCAGGAAATGGGGAATCATAAAAACAAGACAAAATTGGCTGGTTGAAAGATAACACACATTCTCATACACACACTTGGAGATGGGAGATGACTGCCAGTTTTGTGGCTATATTACCACTTCAGTGTTAGCACAAGGGATAGAAAGAGAATCACATTGTTCCCATAAGGATGATATCCTACCACCAAGTCACCATCGCATCTCTGTGATCACATCAGCATAGAAGGAGATTAATAACTCCCCTACCCAATTAACCTTGTAATGCTATGCAGTGCCATACAAAAACAGAGTGGGTGGGGAAGGCTGGAAAGAACACATTTCTCTAAGAGCCAACACTTGATTAACTGAATCCTGTTATCACCTCAAGGTGGAAGAATGCTTCTCTAAGCATCTCAGGAGTTTTCATGCTGAAGCTTGCTAGCTTCCCTCTTCCATGGCCTCTCATTTGTAGTCAGTGTTCCTATTACAGACTTTACTACCTGATCCTAACATAAGCAATAAACTGGCATCAGTTTGCCTTTCATTGACATTTACAAGGTCCCATGGCTGACAGAAGCTAGTTTTAGCCTTGTTTATGTATCATCTCTTGCTTCATTTGAGGTTGGAAATGCCAAAAGAAGAAGAAAGTTCCAAACAACAGGGCAACTGTGAACAATGTGACACTTCTTCCCCTAATGAAAGGCCCTTACTTCAGATATTGCCCTTTACAGAAGTCCTTTGAGATTTTATTTTAACAAAATATGACTTCATGAACTGGTGTATCAACCAGATCTGAAGGCTATTATAACGTGAGACTGAAAATCACGGCAACAAACTTAACATTCTCAAGGTAATTGCACTGAAAGCATCCCACATAAGTCTTCCTGAGAGGAGAACACAGCATGAATGGAAACAAATACTACTCTTCTCCACTTGGATAAACCACAACATCTTCACCAATGTATTTTCATAAAGAACAACAGTGTAAAACCAAACATCAACTGCTCTATAACTGCTACCTTCATTTATGCTGGTTTTAGCTTTGCCAAAAGCGAGCCAGTTACTTAAATTGTGCTAGTGATTTCTACTTGAATAACCGAGAACTTGTTGTTGTCATTTCTTCTTTATTCCTAGTACAAAGGACCAGCACCCAATAGACAAGATGACGGATATGTACCTAATCATGGCCCACAAATCCGGCTTCAGTGTCTCTTCCCAGTATGTTTACTGGCAATTTCCAAATATACTGCCTGAAATTTTATTCACCAACACCCAGATTAGATATT
>NW_026067944.1:11461409-11473478 GCF_014885135.2 Alexandromys fortis
TGTGTTAAAAGAAGGTGCTACCATGTGGGAAAGGGTGGATAGGAAATAAGGGTTAATTTAAAATGTACGAGTTAGCTAGTGACCGGCCTGAACTATCAGCTGAATGTTTATAGCTAATAATGACTCTCTGAATGGTTATTTGGGAACAATTGCAAAGACACAGGGAAATTCTGCCTACAGAGGGAGAGAAAAACAGGACACATACACACAGAGGGGTGGGAGAGTGGGGAGATTGACTCTCTTCTGTCAGAAGCTTCAGGAAAACTTTTGATTTATTAAATATTATGCTTTTGAAAAGTCAATAATTTAGTTTTTAAGATGTTCCAAGGATGAATGAAGATTTTTTTCAGTAGGTAACCATTAAATTTGTCTACTATATCATAATTTTAAAGTCTATAATTAGGCATAAAACCAGCTGATCTTTAAATGTTAAGTGTATACCAATTCTACATAATAATAAAAAAGAGAAAAGAGGCAAAATATAAATTGTGAAGTTAATTAGATGACAGAGGGGGGTGATATTTTTATTAAGCTATAGATAATATGTTGGAAGAAATGAAGGTATCCATGTGCTTTGTTGCTTGGGGCAACTATCCTTAAAGCTGAACCATCCAGTGAGAGAAAAGCCTATACAAGTAATAGTGTGGCGATTTCCCAGGAAACCACTGGTGTGTCATTCAAATACATTATGAAATTTTAAACCATAACTCACATAACTTTTAAAAATCTTTGTACAAACCATGAAAATACTTTGAAAAAAATGTTTTTTTTAAGTTCTTAAACTTCATTTTGTCATCTTTTTATTTCAACGTGGTCACACGAAAAGATTAATCAGTTCCTATGAACGACAGTAATTTTAAATAGGTTTGTAAAGTTTAAACACCAAACTTACATTTTTAAATTGAATTTTATTAATAATGTCTCTGTGTATGTGCTTTTATCAGGCTGTCTCTGTGTATGTGAGCGCAGGAATGAGTGTTCCACCACACTTGTGTGCAGAACAACTGCTGGTCGCTGGGCCTCTCTGTCTACTGTGGGTTCTCTGAATGGAGTTCACTTTGTCAGGCACATGTGTAAGCACTTTACCCACTGAGCACTGCAGTTCCTTTTATTAAAATTGCTTTTAAAGGATCTCTTAGGTACTGATGCACAAATAAGCTTGAAAAGTTATTCATGGGTTGCTTGTCTGAGCAAAAAAACAATTTCTTCTATGAAAATTGGAAGTGGACTCATATTTCAAGATGGTGAATATAAGCTTTTAAGTTAACTGCAGATATAGTGTGCTAAATGCATTTTGAAGGACAGATAATAATTATATTATACACATTATAATAGTGCTGCTAATACTTTTAAAACAGTTACAATTATTTCACCTCTGCATTTGTTATTTATGGTACTATGGGTACAATTTACCTTAAGCAACTTGATTTACATAAAAAAGCTTCTATACAAGACAAACAAGTTGTAATTTTGCTCTACTATTGAATCCTTTAAAATACAACACATTTTACAATTCACATTAAAGACAACAAGATTATTTTTCTCAACAACCTAACAAAATACCAACTAGAAGCAGCTCAGGGGAGCAAGGATTTACTCTGGTTCCGGAATATCACAGAGGCTGACTGTGGCAGGAGCAGCTGCTATCTGTGGTACTGGGAGCTGGGGGTAGCTAGTACATATCCAAGAACAAAAGGAGTTCAGGTCCATCCCCAGAAGCCTACTTGCCCCAGTAAGGCCCTATCTCCTAAGGGTCTCTTAAAGGCCTCTTGAAACAGTACTACAAGCTGTGGCTCAGGTACTGAGACACACACCTATCAGGAAATTTCACAAACAAGCCACAAAACAAGCTTTTGTGACAGCTCCTGTGTAATCTATGCTTTACCTAGGTGACCACAAACTTACACTGGAGAGTACAACTGAATATGTTAAATACCAGGGCTGCTTTCAAGTTATGAAATAAAATTTGAACACTCAAAGATCTTCTCTGACATTCTTTCTATGCACAGAAGCACAATCCTTGCATGCATAGACAAGCAGTATTACAACACTTCATTATTATAGATATAAACATGCAATTAAAGTACCTTAAGAAATGCAATCTTTCTTCTTGCATAAGCTACCTTAGATAGCATTAACATATAAATCTCCCTCTCACATGGGTTAACAATTAGACCATTAAACCATTTAAAGACAATTCTGATGGCAAAATATCTTGCAGTGCTTCCAGAATTAAGATGACTGCTCTTTTTAATTCATCTTTCACAGTTTTAAAAAAGGAACTTATCTACAGTTGATCTGTGTATGCTTACCTATTATGCAACCTTTCCATAACACTGTATGAGCTAGCTTTGGCTTTTATGTTCAAGTTAAAGTTTCTTATCACATTCTAAAGTAATGGGTACTCTTTGCCTACTCTATGTAGACCCTTCCCCTGTGGTTAGTGCAAAAATTTCACTGGGAAACACAGAAACGACATCTTAAAACCAACTCCTCATTCTGTAGGAGGCCTTCTGTGGTGGCCTACCATTTTCCCCCTACGGATATTAGCTGGGCTCTTTCTTGGAGGAATGACAGTGTTCTTTGCAGATCCTGTCTATTGTTGTGATCCCGAAGATCAAATCCAAAGTCACAGAAATAATAAAAAAATTGCTCTGCCACTGAGCTACATCCTTTGTCCTTTGAGAAAATCTCCTGAAAATGGGCTCTTAGATACATAAGCAATTGGCAACATTGTTTCATACCTTGAAAATGCATTCCTTTCTCCCTTGATTTGTTGTAGACAATACCACACAAAATGAAATGTGATCTACTAGTCTTCTCTGAATGGATTTCGACAGGTAGAGGTCCACCAACAGCACTGTGACATGTATCATCTCTTTTAGACACTATTTCAATGTTAGCCTCTATGCTGTGCAGGTTGACAGTGTCAAGTTAGATTTCTAACTCCTATACAAATCTGAAAGCCACTGAGTTTTTTATTTTCCTACATGTTTGATGATGGTAATTAGACCTGGTTCTCAGGAATATAACAGGATTTTAAATGGAATAGTATACATAAAATACTTAGCATAATGCCTTACTCACAAAAATATAAAGTGCTTAGGAAATTATTAGTATTTTTTAGAGTACTGTATTAAGATATTGCCAAATTGAGACACAAATAATTTTTATTGTCTCAAACTTTACTGAAAAATACTTTCACAAAGAGAATTTTTTTTCTCACTTTGTTAGAAGTGAAAACAAAAAAAAATATTTTATTTTCCAGGGACCCCAGGTAATCCTTCTCTAGTCTTTCCAGGAGAAGTAAAGTAGATCTCTTTTACTTGCTTTTTTTCATTAGAATGGAAGATTGGGAAAAAGATACAGTGATATAACTATCTAGGATCTCAGACACAGAGAAACCCCCCTTCGAAATTTCTTGTTTGCTGTTGGCAACTTACTCAGCAGGAAGGCTTGCAGAACATAGTATCTATGTCCAGGACACTCATCATTGCATTCTATGAGATGACAGACAAACTGCCCAGCAGCACTGGACACAAGTCATCAGTCACACTTAGAAGCCTGTGGGTCGTTACAACCTGCCTGAGTAACACAAAGAGTTAGGTGCCTTAATCAATTCTCTTCAGAAGGAGATCTGTGTGATTTGTTTCTCTTGAAATATCTAGACATTCATAGAAAGTACTAAGAAATCTTGAGCAAAGACTGAAAAAAAAAAAAAAACAATACAGATTACCACTGAGAGAGTAAATGCACACCCGGCACACAGAAAACCACCCAATGGGATCCTCTGAACTGGTGGAAGCAGAGGACTTATTCTACCAGGGAGATGAGGTTTTATTGAGGTGGGTTATTAGTGTTACATCAAGTTTGACTGAAGTCACAACACAGATCTGGGGGGGTGGTGTCAAGCTAGTGATGTTCATTCTATGTACTGATTTATCTTTAGTCTCAACTCTTAGGGTAGCATTTTCACTTGTCCTTTGCTGTGGGAGCTCCTTCTGTCTCTGTGTTGCTTTTTTTGCTTAATGAATAAATAAACTGCCTTGGTCTGTTGATAGGACAGAACTTAGGTAAGCAGGAATACAGAACTGAATGCTCAGAGAAAGAAGGGCAGAGCCAGAGACATGCCATAGAACTGCCTGGAGACAGATGCTGGGAATTTTACTGCCATGTGGTGATACACAGATTAATAGAAATGGGTTATTAAGATGTAAGCATTAGCCAAAAAGATGATAGAGCTAATGGGCCAGGGCAGTGACTTAATGAATACAGTTTTCTGTGTGGTTATTTCAGGGCTAAGCTAGCAGGGCGGCTGGGAACTGGGCAGCAAGATGGACAAGGGGACCTTCCTCATAAAGTCCTTAATCTACCAACCTTCAGAAGAGGAAGGCACAGATAAAGACCCTAAAAGTCCCTGCATTTAGTAGATCTATAGGATCCTGAAGTTCATGATTAGGCAGCAAGGCTTTGTAGTTATTCTAAGATGACATTTCTCCTTAGCAATAAAATTCACCATGCCCTTGACATAGTTTGCACAACGAAGGTCCTATTATCAATTGCTTCGCCCCAGAACTTTTCTGTTGGGAGATAACAGACTTTTAAAAGTTGGGCAATGGTGAGCCATCCTTAGGTACTTGAGTGGATGCTCTTGGTGAAGACTAGGGACTTGGCCTCAATACTATTAAATCCTATGATGGAGGTGACTAGCTTTATTTTGCTATGGAGCTTTCAATGTACAAACCAAAGAAATGGACCCCAATAATAATGAACCAAACATCTAAACCTAAGAGACAAAATAAAACTTTTCAATTTAATTAACTGCCACTGTATTTTAATATAATGACAGACAGCTAACAAAGTCTCTATTTTTCAAACTCAATAACTGAGAGGGAGATGCAATGGTATCATGTGTATTCTCTTAATCTAGGGATTCAAGGATAGGGTACCCATTTAGGGGGCATACCTGATGTGGGAGTGCCATATATCAATCTGTTGATTTCATTGGTTAATTAATAAAGAAACTGCTTGGCCTGATAGGTTAGAACATAGGTGGGTGGAGTAAACAGAACAGAATGCTGGGAAAAAGGGAAGTTAGGCAGATGCCATGCTGCTTCTCTCCAGAACAGATGCGATGAAGCTCCGACCCAAGATGGACGTAGGCTAGAATCTTCCTGGTAAGTCACCACCTTGTGGTGCTACACACATTAATAGAAATGCGCCAAGCAGTGTTTAAATGAATACAGTTTGTGTGTTGTTTTTTTTTCGGGCATGAGCTAGCCAGGCGGCCGGAAACCATGCTGCAGGAACACAGCCCGCAGCTCCCACTACACATACCTAGTACAATTAGCTTCTGCATTAAATATAAAATTGGTGAATCTATAATGTGTTCTATATGTCAGGGGAATGCATGTGCCTGAGCATCTATAGAATAAGGTATAGGATTTCTCTACTTCTCAAGTTGAAATAACCATTCTAAGGGAAAACAATACAGACTTGAGAAGTAAATATGCTTTTTTAATCCATTTGTACTTGCACTAAGATCCACACCTATTTTACTACTACTATGTTAGCTAAGGACATGTGCTGTACCACCTCCAGATGTACTGATCTCACTTTGAGGAGGGGAGATAAAGCTGGCCCATGAGACTTTTTTGTGTTTGGGACTTACCCTTCCTGAAATCTAAATGCTGATAAGATGATATCCTTTCTCAAGGACAGAGAAAAATATTCAACACAGTAGGTTTCACTTTTAAATCTATAGCACACAAGGAATAGTAATACATTGCTTAGCACGTTCTGTACAGAAAAGCAATTTTGTTTCTAACAAATTTCTGCATTGAGAATAAACTACTGAGCCAATACTAATAATATCCTCATTCCTCTGACAGGGTTTCTCTAGGGACAAGTAAAAGAGTAAGATACTATTCCTGAGGCTAGGGACAGAGAAGTAGAATGTCCTCTCTCAATGTCTGGATTAAACATTTTCATACTGGTCAAGTGTTTGATGTATGTTATTTCTGTCTTTAGGGATGAGGTTAAGAAAATATAGATAGGACACATTTTTCTAATAGGTTAAGGTGAACTTTCTCTAACGCTGGTATTCAGGTCATCAAGGAGTTAGAAATGAAATTTTATTTGGAATGGGTACCTGGCAGGTGGAGGCTTTCCAGAACTGAGAAGGAGGAGGAAGAAATTCCACAAGCAGGTCTCTCCTCTCTGGAGCAACCTTCATGTTTCTATGTTCCTTATGCAGCTTCTCCACAAAGGACACTCACTTGGCGTGATTTGTAAAGTCTGAAATGCAAGGGCCTCACGCATGGACCTCAGACGTGGCTTCAGGCTCCACTACTTCAATCTTAGCAGTGCAACATTTATGGTAGGTTCTCATTAAATGCCCACTGAAGTGGGTTATTGGTGTGCTGTGAACCAAATCCAGCCTATTTCCTTTAGGTCTCTGCTACTTAGAATATGCGCTATTTGTGCCTTTTGAGCATTTTAATGGAGCTTCAAGTCATTTGCAACTGCTCACACTGAGAATTTTGCCATTTTTCACAGTTCAGTTTTATAGACTTCTAGGAGTCATGTTACGTTTAGTAATTTTGCCTCAACAAGCTAAGAGAAAATGCCAGAAATTAGCACTCCTACTGTTCAAGAGAGTGTATTTTCTCTTCCTGTAACTGCTTCAATTCCAGCACTTAGCAGGGAGACATTTAAATTTTTATTGTATTCCCTTCTGTCAGAAAGAAAGAAGAATTTACAAGTTTGACACTAGACAATCACAGATGGAAGATCTGAAGTAAGATCACACATTTTATACTGATGTTTAAGGCAGCCATCAATAAATGCAGCCTGACACTTAGGACAAAACTCATCTACTTTCCCTGTGGCTTTTGGGAGAGTGTAACATATTCATTAAAAAATGTCCCACGGAATTTTCAAATGTCAAAATACAATATAATCATATGGAGAAAATCCTTCAAATTTAGTAATGGAAATTTCATAATACTGCTGAGAGAGAAAATTGCCAGTTTGTAGTTGTGCCTCTTTCTCCACAGGAATCACTCATTAATAACATCATGAAAATGAAATTCCTAAACAAGAAACATAGGGACACATAGCCAATGACCCACATTATAAACAAAACAGCTCGGTCGACATTATTTTAGTCTATAAAAATTTAATATATTCTTCATCTATATGAACATACAAATGTTTTGGAGAGAAATATAAGGATAATGGAAAGCTGGTGATTAAAGTTATATGCCAATGAAGGTGTATTATACAAAGCTTCTCAGTGATGCCCAGGAATAGCCCATCCCATGCTGCCTTGGTTACTAGAAAATGCCAAAACACCACCCACTGGCTTGGACATATAGTGGTACTCAAAGTGTTTGTGTTCTCTAGTCTGCCCCAGGTTCCCTTCTCCTCACAGAAACCCTTCCTTTTGACAGGTGCTAACCTCCGATTAATTGAAGCCTTCTAAGGGGAAAGGAACATAACCAAAGACTGATTCTATGTGCTGCTTCAATTAGACACCAAGTGAGTGGACATTACCTACACATCCCCCTTGGTCCTCTGCTACTTGAAATTTTAGAGATGTCTTTAAAGCCTTTTGTCCTTTCTCAACCATCTTTCTTTTCTTCTTTAAAACCTTAATGATATGTCCCTGAGCTAGTAATGTGAACTCCCCCCCCCAGGAAATTCCCCTTATAACTATCTGTACCTCATTCACCCCTCTTCTTCTTTGCTTCAGGTTAAGTATTACCCATATACACTTACTAATGCTTGCATATGTACCTGGGTACACTGTTTGTTACTTTTACCCACTTTTTAAAAATTCTATGTTACTCTGTCATTTCAGAAAAAAAAAAAGCCTTCTAAAAGAGCCTTATGGAACAAAAATGCCTTTACCTCCCATAAGATAAGAAGCCTCCTTGATTCCCAATTCACTACATCTCCTTATTTTATTTTTTCTAGAAACTATTTCAAAACTGCTGACTTTCTCTTTTATGCCCACTCCAGTGTATTTCTTTGCTCCCTAACTCTTAGAATCACTTTGGCCTTGTTCACTGAGGAAAAACAAGCTGTCGTGTTTCCTCTTTTGAAATCTGACCTTTGGCGCTCATGACACTACAATTCCAGCACCTTTTCTTCCTTCTCTGGAAACTCCTGTTTCTGCTGCTGGCCTCTTTGTGTTTACACACTGGGCTCCTCTGGGTCTTGCTCTGTGCATTTCTTGGTTGATGGTTCTCAGTTCCTGGAGCTGGCCTCATGATTATCATGGATCTAGCTCTTGTTAGTTGCAAGTATACGTTTTCTAAATTACATTTCTTGACCCTGGTAATCTCTAAACTCAACTAGTTGCCATTTATGGCTAAATGTGGCTTGATGGTACTGTGCCTAAAACTGAGTCCTTACTTTCATGATAAGCTGACTCCCTAACCCCTTTTCCATGTAAGTAAGTGGTTCTGCCATTTAGTGGTTGCTTAGGCCTAAACCTTGATTGCTGTTAGTCACATTTTCAAACCAGTATCAAGGCTGACAGATTCATGATACTTTTGGCTCAAAAAGTTCTCAAACCAGTATCAAGGCTGATTGATTCATGCATGATTTTGAGACTCAAAAAGCTCTATTTCTGTTCCCCTGTCTCCACTGATCTCATTATTGCTCTTACCTCCTTCTTTAGCCTTCTCAGTAGGTTCAGTATTTTTCCTTTCCTCATTCAAGTTATCATCATCAAATCCAAACTGCATCTCCATAATTTTCTCTTTAAAATTTACTTCTGCAAAAGGGCTGACATGATCTTTATAAACAAACTTTTAGCTACCTTCCCAACTAGCGTTTTTTATCATATATTTATTAAACACCAGCTGAAAACTACAGTAATCTCTTTCTATGTCTATGAATCTGTCCAGTGCCCTTCCCATGCACAGCCAAGGCCTTGCAGAATATTTTAACTATCTTAAAAGGCGTCTTTTTGTTTGTTTGTTTTTTGCTTCAACTAAGTTGGTCTATTTTTATTCATTTGATAAGTTCTTCTATAGTACCTATGTCTATGAAAGGTGAAGAAATAATGCATACTTTTCTGTTTCAAATGATGGCTATGTTACAAATACAGTTTATTTAATCCCTTTATTGTTTCTCAGAATAAAACTCTGATTCTTGCTTTTTATACTCCAGTCTGATAGGTAATTCCTACTGCAGTAGTTACCTAAACCATCTTGGCTTTGTGGTGCTGACCTACCACCATTCTCTAACTTCTCCAGATCAATGGGGAAGAGATCATTTAAACATGATCAAACAAAGGGCATTCTCTGAAGTGACATTTAAAGGACTTGACTCAGCTGTTTGTTGGTGCCCCAAGTCTTTAATCACAGCACTTGAGAAAAATAAGAAGGCAGATCTCTGAGTTTAAGGCCACCCTGATATACAGTAAGTTCCCTGACAACCAGGACTATGCAAGGAAACCTTGTCTCAACAAACAAACAAAATAAAACAAACAAACAAACAAAAAAACAAGGCACTATACTTTTAGAAAACTTATATGGCATTTTAAAAAAATATCTTCAATCAAAGTTAATCACTGTAAAAGGAAGAGCTCACAGTATTAGTCTGATGTGGGAGTCCCCTTTGTGTGTTGTGATTACCATTAATGCATAAAGAAACTGCTTTGGACATTTTGCAATGCAGAACTTAGGTATGCTGGGAAAACTGGACTAAATGCTGGGAGAAAGAAGGTGGAGAGAGAGACTCCATGGAGCCGCCACTGTCAATGGATGTGCTGAAAATTTACTGGTAGGCCACTCCCTCGTGGTAATGCACAGATTAATGGAGATGGGTTAAATTAAGATGTAAGAGTTAGCCAATGAGAAGCTAGAGCTAATGGGTGAAGCAGTGATTTAATTAATATAGTTTCTGGGTGGTTATTTTTGTTCTGGGTGGTCAGGACAGTCCAAGTAGCCGGGCGTCTGGGAACCAACGAGCAACCATTCTTACTACATCAGTCCTATTTGTCTCAAGCCCTGGTGTTATGTGAATGACAGCCCACATCTGGTTATGATGGCAGCTGACAGATCCAAAGTAAATGTCAAATTTCTTAACATTTTTCTATTTCTAAAAAAAATTTTTAAATGAAGTTATAAGAGTTACTTCATTTTCGCTGTAATCCAGGAAAGAAAGCTTGCTATGAGAATTTGTTTTCACATGTACACACACACAACACGTAAGTCAAGGAAGTCATGGAAGGTTTTATACTTTCTCATCTCTGCTTTTCAAGCTGATTCGAATGATTCCATATCAACTTTGAACTATCTTTTATATACCTCTTTTGAGTGGGTGTGATGGAGGAGGGTCATCTTTCTATCTGTTGTTTCATTGGTTAAGTAATAAAGAAACTGCTTGGTCTCTGATAGGACAGAAAATTAGGTAGGCAAAGTAGACAGAACAGAATGCTGGGAGAAAGAAGCTGAGTCAAGGAGCTGCCATGATTCTCCCACTCCAGACAGACGCAGCTTAAGATCTTCCCTGGTAAGCCACCTCGTGGGCTACACAGATTATTAGAAATGGGCTAGTCCAGGTGCGAGAGTTAGCCAAGAAGAGGTTAGATATAATAGGCCAAGCAGTGTTTAAAAGAATACAGTGTCTGTGTAATTATTTCGGGTAAAGCTATCCATGTGGGAGCCAGGGCTGCTGGAATGCAGCCCTGCCGCTCCATTAACATGGGTGGATTTCTATAATGACAGTGAATGATCACAAATATGCCAATGATTAATTGCTTTCAGTATTTTTGACCTCTAAACCTTCTTTGGAATAATTACCACCAATAAGTGGGTCATCACTGTCCTTCTCTGTCCTTTACCCTGAGGAACAGACTATATGTGATCTCCTGAGTTTATAAATGTCAGAGAATAGTTGTCCATATGTGATGAGGTCCTGGTAGATGATCACGGCAGAGGCAAGAGGGAGACTGAGGAGGCATTATCTTTGGACCTCGGGTACTAGCACAGAGCAGGGAAATGGTGTTAGGGATAGAGAAGGTGAGCAGAAAAGTCAGAAAGCTGTCTTGCATTGATTTCACAAAACAGGTCAAAACTTGAAAGACTGTCTTCCAATTATTTTAGCTGTGTCTATTTTTAACAGTTTTGTTGCATTTATTTACTTATACATTTCTGTGTGTTTGTATGTGTATGCTTCGTTTTTGTGGGCATGCGCAGTACAGGACTACTTGTAGAAATCACTTTTTCCTCTTGTTCCAATATGTCGGTTCCAGTGGTTAGAAGCCAGGGCTTACGGCAATCACTTTTATTTGCTGAGTCATCATAACAGTCTCTATTCTAACAATTTTCTGCGTGTGACTTTGTTCATTTGTACTTCATATTTCATGTTATTTCTCTACATTCTACATTTGTTGTTCCTAAAAGAAATTAATACTGGAATTTCTGATAAGTATTGTGTCTCTAGAATTTAGGTGGGCCTACTGGCTCACACCTTTTAATTCTAGCACTTTGGAGACATAGGCAGGAGGATCTATCTGAGTTTAAGGTCAGCAAGGTTTTCATAGTGATCTCTAAGATATCCGGAACTAGAAAATGAGCCTCTGTCTCAACAAAATGAAATTAATCAATAAACACTAAATAAGTAATGAAAGAAGGAACTTAGTATAGGATTTACAATAACTCTGGCACAGAGGGTTACTTAACATAGGAAATGAATGAATCAGCAAATGAAAACATGATTCTGAAGTGACTAAAGGCTTTCAGCACTGAGACAGTGGGGCTGATCTATTGGGAGCTCACCAAGGCCAGCTGGACTGTGACTGAAAAAGCATGGGATAAAACCGGACTCTCTGATCATGGCGAACAATGAGGACTGATGAGAAGCCAAGGTCAGTGGCAAGGGGTTATGATCCTACTTCATGTTCCGGCTTGGTGGGAGCCTAGCCAGTTTGGTTGTTCACCTTCCTAGACATGGACGGAGGGGGGAGGACCTTGGACTTTCCACAGGGCAGGGAACCATGACTGCGTTTTGGATTAGAGAGGGAGGGGGAGAGGAGTGGGGGGAGGGAAA
>NW_026067944.1:11473513-11519477 GCF_014885135.2 Alexandromys fortis
CCAGCATAGCCTTGGATGGATGATGGATATAGCCTAGGCATCCAGATTTCCAGAGAGCCTGAGGAATGGACTTCGTCCTCACTTAAGATGCTGGAAAATGCAAATGGAGAAGACACTGCTGGTCACAGTTGGGAGTCTGCCCAGAGAAGGTGAAAAACTGTTTCCAGAACTCAGTGCTTATCTAAAAAGTAATTGCTATTTCTGTCCATGACTTATTTTTTAATAGCCAAAAAGTATAATTTTCAACACTAAAATTTAAACATCACTAGATATTTCCTTCCAGTGATAAATTCTAATTAAATTTAGGAATAAAGCATTCAATCAGAAAGAAATATTAAAAGATGTAACGGCATCTTATCTTACATCTACCGTGTGGAAGATTTGTTCTTGTTCAATATACCCCCGTGACCAGAGAAAGCAGAGCCTATGGCAACTATTCCCTTCTGTTTAAAGTAAACCACTCCACACAAAATTGTGAGCCAAGTGTTATAAATCTCTGTAATGTGTTGAATAGTATCTGTTTCTCATGGGTGTATTTGAGCACTTGGCAACCAGGTGGTGATGGTAGCTATGAAGGTTATATAGCCTGTAGTAGAGGAGCCTTGGGCTTTGAGGTTTTATAGCCCCACACTACCTGCTCTGTTGAATGCATGGGGATGACGATGTGAATAGCCAAGTCCATGTCCAGAATGCCATGCTTTCCCTGACTTTCTAAGACTTCACAATCATGACAGCTTTCCTTGTGGAACAAAACCTCTCTACTCCCAGCTACCAGACAAGTAATTGTCAACTTGTCTATATATGCCAAAATTGAAGGAAAAGATCCCATAGCTCTGCTTTGATTTTCTAAATGCTCTGTATTTTTAAAAATGTTTTTCATATTAGGTATTATGCATTTAAACTCAAAACAGCAACTAATCAGGAAATTGATCATTTAGCAGGTAAAACATCTAGTAATTTGAAACAAGGTAAAACAAAGGAAAGATATAGTAAATTGAAGGTGGGGATTTGGAAAGAAAAAAGAATCTGGGGAGGTGACTTCTCTGTAACTTTCTTTCAGAAGTCTGTGCACTTGAAGCTCCTTGTTTATATTTTGAACTTCGTTTATTTTTTGTTTTAAGTTTCTGCATTGAAGAGGGCAGAGATTGGACAAGGAATCCACAATGTAACTTTCAGGAATGAATTAAGTGAGAAGGAACAAATAAATAAGCCCAGTTCATTACAGGTTTTGTTGGGTGATTATGTATGTGTATCCAATATCGTGGGCAATTTGTATTTATGTTGACAACACAAATTTTGAGCACACCTTGTTACACTATATTGGTAAATCTTGCTGGTTCTGTTAGTTTAATTTTTCCGGTTCAGTCTTTTGTTTATGAGGTATTTGAATCATTTATGCTTTGAGATATACCAGAGATCACATGTCCCATTAAAATTTAAATCAAATGGGGTACTCATTTAAGAACTGCTTTTCTTTATTGCTAGAAATCCCCTAAGGAATTAAAAGAAGAGCAGGGAAAAAAACAGCTTTGTGACAAGGGCAGGTGTTCCTTAGTTCAAAAGTTTGAAGACTCCTGTTATTCTGTATGTCTCTAGGATACACACACACACACACACACACACACACACACACACACACACACAAAAGATGAAGAAAAATCAGGGACAAACAAAACATAAATTGGCAGAATCTTAGTATTTAAAAAAGTATTTTCTACAAAGAATTCCCATTTTGGCAAAAAGAAAAAAAAGGTCTTCATAAAAGTGATAAAATACATGTTTAGATGAAGAAAATATTTATTATACAACTGCTTTGTGCTCCAAACATATTTTAAGTTGGGAAGTATTTTACAAGAAATGCCACAAGTAACTCAGTGGAAACTTCTTCACAATAAAACTGTCAGTTAAAACACAAGAAATGTCACATTATTTCTAAACTAATGACTAAAGAGTTCTAATTTCCTTTTCTATTTTTTAGTATCTAAGATCTTACCATGTACCTGCCAGGGTAGGTCTTGAAGTCAGTTAACACAGGAAAAAATCTTTCTGCCTTGGGTTCCTGATGGTGGGACTATATTATATATAGATTCTTTGTTGCTATTACATCGTGTCTGCTAGTACTTTACAGCATCATGGCACAGGCGCACGTGTGTGTGTGTGTGTGTGTGTGTGTTCTTGCACATATAATGGAGAACAAGTAGAAGTCGGGGTAAAACATTCTCTCCTTCCACCATGTGGGGCTCAGGAATTAAACTTATTTAGTCTTGGGAAAAGTGCATTTATCAACTGGGCTGTCTATATGGCCCCATTCTGTTTTACTTTATATGTTAAATGTTTGTATATGGTTACCTCATAATCATTAAATATCTACTTTTCTTTTTTTTTTTATAATTCTAGGCAGTCTTTAATTGCTGTCAGTGCTATTACCCTGGTTACATAAAGGAGTACATAAAGAATTAATAGTGCAGTTGTAGTATTTGTATTTTATGCTGGTAGTATAACTATTATACAGACGTAGCACCTAATTCTGTCTGAATCCTGAGGAGTTACTGAATGAGGTAATATGGCTGTCATTCCTCCAACTGGTTAAGAAAATATAATATTTGCATGATAGCCTGGCATCACCAGCTTGGGGGATGATCCAGACCATATCTGAGGAGGTCTGTCTTCTCTTTCTCTGCTAACAGTCGACATGTTCTCACTGAGGCCAATCTGTGTGTGAAGTTTAAGCTTTTCAATTTATATTTATTTTTAACCACAAAGCGTATTTTACGAGGATTATAAAAACTACAAAATGCACATTAATGTAATTAATAGTAACTTCACTGTTTAAAGCCATATTCTAGTGTCATTAAATACAGTAAAAACCTATAAAGGCACTCAGTGACGAATAGGACTTTCTTAAACAGTACAGAGTACTTGAACAATTTTTGCAAATTATAGTGTGTGTGTGTGTACAATCATGCATATAAAATATGTGTTTACACAATCTATACCACAAGTAGAATTTAAAGAACAACCTTGGGCCTCTGTTAGTGCCATCTACTTGGTTTGACAAAAGGCCTTACTTTCTCTTCTCTAACGCCAAGTTAGCTGGCATGCTAGCTTCCAGGGATTCTTTTGTTTCCCTCTTTCTCCATATAGGAGTTCTGGGATTACAGATTCTTGTATTACGGCATGTAGATTCTATCTGGATTCTGGGAATCCAAACTTGGTCTCCATTCTTGCAGAGTAAGCACTCTGAATTACAAAACTGTCTCCAGTCTCCACCTTTCTTTCCCCATCAAATTTGCTTAAAAACAAAAACAACAAAGCACCATAAATTTATTTCTCAAGGCATTTTGTTTCCCATTTATTCATTTATTTTAAATTTAATGCTGTCAATGAAATTTAATTTCAAATGAGCCCTCAAATTCATTAAGCATGCTTCACTCTAATTTCAACATGGCTTTCTTGAACTCCCCGATTCCAAACTGTATGGATAAAGGAAGCTAAAAATGCAACTGCCTTCTAATTCAGCTTGCTGCCTACCTTGTCTGTTTACCTTGTCACTGTGTGCAGTTCATATTCACATATAAAAAAACTTTGAAGGCTGAACCCGCAAAGAGCAAATTTGGTTTCTCATGTGTGCACACTTGAGTGTGTGTGTGTGTGTGTGTGTATAAATGGTGTGGATAGGAATACCATAAAACCCCATTAAATTTGTTCTGGTGTTCTATATATGTTGGTTTCCCATAGATATTACCCAACAGATACATATGACAAGTTAATGGATAAATAAAAGTAAAAAAAAAAAAACTAAAACAAGGAAGGAAAACTGACTACTTTCTTATACATAAAATCTAAGGTTGCCTTAATAGAACTATTCAGTATCTATTACTGTATATGAAAAGGTAATATTTACTCCTGATAATACTGACTACACAAATGTCATAATATATTATACAACAGAAACTGGGAAAAGATCGATGATTTTTAACAAATAGTCATTACCTGTTCTTCATATGTAGGTTACTAGAACTAAGCTGGCTTAGATACTACTAAAAATAGGTATCTCCTTCATGATCAATTTTGGGCTCAACCTCCTATGTCTGGTAAAAAACTAAGCTTAAAGAAGAAAAACTATCATGACTGCTCCTCCTTAAGACTTAAAATACCATATGGAAGAGGAGGTAAAAGGGCTTTGTTGAAGCCCATTAAGTAAGGGTATCTCCCTTTGGTAAATGGGGGTATTTTATTGATTTATTCATTTAATTTTTAGATGTATTTACTTATTTATGTCTCGTGTACATTTACATGTATGAGGGTGCATAAATGTGCACCACATTCACACAGCTGACTACATAGATTAGAAGAGAACATGGTCAAGTTACAGAGAGTCGTGAGCTGTGTTATATGGGTTCTGGGAACAGAACCAAAGCAAGATCAGTAAGGGCTGTCAATGCTGATCAATATTTCCTGCTCTCAGTATTTATTATTATTATTATTATTATTATTATTATTATTATTATTATTATTATTATTATTATTTTAACCTAGTCAGTGCATGACTATTTAAATACCTTCTCTGGCTCTGGATAAGCAGAAGACATTCTAGCCTGCCTCAGATAATATACTATCACAAAGATCTGCTACCACAAATGAGCTTGTCAGTCACCTAGACAGGCAAATACTGCTCAGGAAAGCTGTCTGTCACAGTCACTTTGATATACCCGAACACTCACTAAAAGACAGGCAGAAAATTTTGTCTTTCAAAAGATATGAACGCATACCCCACAATCCACTCCCTGGATTTAGTGACTCTCAGATCCTCCCTGCTAAGCCTGGGCACTGTCTCAGTCAGAACACAAAGAAGATGAAACCTCGTGCTTTCCCTGATACTGGCCAACATTCTAAGCTCTTTTGCCTGAAATTCTAGCACTCTTGCTCTCTCCGCCTATCCTCCTCTCCCAGGCAGCTGCATAAGAACTGGTTGAGCCTGACTGCACCCTTGAACTCTATTTCTGAAGGCATGCCCTTTTGTCTCTCTGATCCATCTCTCCGCTCCTGGATGCTGCTGAGGTCCTCAGTTCACTTGTTCTTTTGTTCTTTTCTCTCAAACTCCAAATTGCCCTGAAGTTTCCTTTTAAGTCCACTGTCAAATAGATCTTCAAGACTATGAGCCAGCAAGAGTCCCTGTTCCCAGATACAATCTGACACCATAAAATATAAATGGATTAAGCACCTTAAAGCAATTCTTATACTTATCAATGGACCCTTTAAAATATTCTTAATACACCTATACAGAATTAAACCACCATTCAGGACCTATAACTAATAATATTAAAAATAGTAAATTTATGTAACAGTTGAGTATAGTTACATGTTTGGTAACACTGCATTTTATATATGCACCAAATCATTTCACCCCCGCCCCACAATAAAATCCAAACCTGTACAGAATAAAGATTCCTTGTGCCTATTCAAAAATGTAAACATTTAAAAGACTGGATTAGAACCAGATCGTTTTACCCTCTAATCTATTCAGTCATTAGACACACATTTCTGGCTAATCTACAAATTGAGCTAAGTATAATTACTGCATCATCTTCTCAAGTTAACCACTATGAGAAGGAACAAGGTCCAGCTGCGGTCACTCCCAGTTATCCACCATTACACATGTCCCTTCACCTCACAGAGCAGCGACAACAGCAGCTGCAGTTGGAATGAGGCGCAATTTAGTATTCACCTAACCTTGTCCCCAGATTTCTTTCGCACTAAGATTAGACAAAAAAAAAAAGTAGGAAAAAGAAAAATTAAAAAAAAATGAGTGACACATTTCATTTTATTAAGTTACATGGCAGTTCTCTTATGCTTGATAATATATATTTTTGAAACCCTAAATTAGAAAGGCTGTATCCAGAAACAATTAAAAATCAAATCAGCCAAATAAGTATTTTCTAGGACTCTACAGATGGAGCTGAATGATGCGATAAGCAGAACGCATACCTAAGTGTTCAAGAATGACAGAGTCATTTCATTTGGCTTTTAATATTTAATAAGAATACAGTTTGACCATTCACTTTCCCTGCCACAGCTCCTCCCAGATCCTCTCACATTCCTACCCACTCAACTCCATGTATTTTTCTTCTCTCAAACAACCAAAAAAAAGAGAAACAAAACCATATGAAAAAGCATGCAAACATTTAAGTAAAAATGACTGTTTTCTTACTTTTAAAGAAATCTCTACCAGTGTAAAAGTAAAAACAAAATTAAAAAAATGAAAACAACTAAAATATGAACAATTATAATAGTCTTGTATTTACTATAATTTCTATAACTATCCCCATTTAAAAATTAATTTCCCAAATGTTTTACAGTATACTATGCTATGACAGTTAGTAGGGAAATATTAAAATTTTACAAATAATCTTACTAATTATAAAATTTAAAGTTATTAAAGGTATGACTTATTTAAAAGCAGAGGAATACCATACTTAGATACGACAGCATGATAGACTGATTTTTTTAAAGGATGCATTAAAGTTAGGAGCTATCTGTTTCAAGAAATGAATTAGAATTAATTAAAATTAGAGCAGTGCTCTAGGCCCGATATAAAAGAACAGCTTGAAAGTTACATTGGCTATCACAGATGTGGTCAGTTCATCAGCCCCATAGAAAGACAGAAATTAGAAGCAACTGCAGTTGTTTCTTTTGTTATTCTTGACAATTTTGTGAAAAGAGTTTCCCAACAGAACAAATGTTGTCTGTCTTAGGTTGAATACAATGTGTGAAAATGAGTGTTTTGGAAATATTACGATTGACAATTTTGGTAGATGAACAAATGCCCCAGCTCCACAGACATTGCCCTACTCTGAGAAACATGAAACAGGGAAGTGGTCAACCTTAGGAACGGTCTGGAGCCTATGTTCAAAACAGAGAAAATATTGAAGAAGCGGAGATTCCATGTAAGAACTCTCAGACAGAAACCTAACACTTGGAAGCAGTGTTTGTGGAAACAGAAATCAGGCTCCTGGACATGTTTTATAGTTCGATCTGTTCTTCTTTAGCTAACAAGTCCAGCTCTCCTAAAACCCAAACACTCAGATGTTTGCTGTAGAGCAGATGATATAGAAAGATGTCAGTTAATTTCCTTGTCTTAGTAGTCAGGATTCTTCAGGTAAGAACCATCTACTCATTCGCTGCTTTCAAAACTGAGTATTCTGCTCTTCACAATGTCCCTCAGCCATGACGTTCACACTTGTGACACAGTATCTGGTATGCAACTACTTCAGAGAAAACTCCAATGATCTGCTTATTAGATTGGTGTATGACAACTACAATTTTACTATGCTCATTATTAAAATTCTATAATAACATCAGAATGAAAACATTTAAAAAAATTTTAGGATTAAAAATATTTCAGCATTCTTATTGACAAAAATAATGAATAAAATTAAAGTTTATATTTTTTAATCTGAAAGATCAAACTAAAATATCCGTCATTTATATTACATAGCATTTTAAGAACAGAAGCATTTTCTGTTTAACTCACGCTCACCCATGAAATTGAGATATCCTTCTCCACCAAGCCCATGAGTAATGAGCCGAATCATCTTGTGAAGCTGTATTCCTCGATCAATAACCGGAGTGAAAGGAGCCAGAACACTCATGTTCGTGTACATCTCAGCATCCATCAGCCAAAATGCTAGCGTCTTATCACCAACCAGTGCCTACGGAAACAATTCACAGAGATAAGACGAACATGGCTACTAAGGTTGAACATTATAGCTAACAGCAAGCAGTGTAGCACTAGGTAATAAGGAGAGCAATCCATAAAGGACAGGTGTTTGAACCCATAATTTCTAGTGGTTACTTTTTTTTTTTTTTTTTTTTTTGCTGAAAGGTAGCTGGTAAATGGGAATGATGTGGTCTTTAAGACAATGTTTACTTTTCAAAAAAGATTGATAAGAATCAATTAGAAAACTGAATTGTCTACGATGGAGTTTTAGATTTTCTAAAACGCTTCCTATAATGGTAAGAATATTACATGACCCAAAAAATTATATACCATGATTCCATTGCTTTTGAAACAATGGGGAAAATTTAAAATATACATATGTATATGTATGTGAAATAGTAAAGTAGATACATTGCAAAGAGCCTTTCGTCCCCTTATGAGATAAAAATTCAAGCTTGCATTGTTTCTATTTAGTTCATTTAATCTGAAAATTAACAATTGATGATTAGGACAGTTGGCTCATTAGTGCTCTAGGCAGCAGAAAAGGGGTTTCTGACAATGTGCACTGATGAAGACTAGAAACAGTAACTAACGAAAGCACTCATCACGGACAGATCAGGAGTAGGTAGTGAAATGTGTGTTCTGAGGTAGTGCACAATCTCGGTATGCTGAAACTGCCACTTCGGAAGTCTTTAAAATTATAAACCTATTATACCACTAGGCTATTTTAATGAGAATGACTCCTTTGAAGTATGAGCCAATTCTATAGCACATATTCCTAAATGATTTGCCTTTTCTACTTATATGCTTATGTATACCTGTTTGCTTTCATAATCTCGAATTCTGTTTAAAAATTACTTTGCCAGGAGTTGGTGGTGTACACCTTTAATACAAGCACTCGGGAGGCAGAGGCAGGCGGATATCTGTGAGTTCGAGGCCAACCTGATCTATAAGAGCTAGTTCCAGGATAGGCTCCAAAAGCTACAGAGAAACCCTGTCTTGAAGAAACAAAAAGCAAATAAACAACAACAACAACAACAAAAAGTATTTTGATGGCTTTAGTTTAGGTTCACATGGGAAGATTATTTCAAAGTCTAGTAGCCCTCTAAAATACATCCCACTGGATGATAGGTACTTAATAATTAAGGTTAAGAATTTATCTAAAAATTCTATAATACCTTTTACCATGTATTATATGTGTTTAAACTTATTGATTGTAAAAGAGGTGTTTAGATGTCTTTTTAACCAAGTTGAAAAATAAGAGAACATTTTCTTCTGTAACGAATGAGGCAATTTTTTCACTGTTGACATTCCTGACAATTTTTCATCCATAAAAGAATGAAATAATTCTCAGTAAATCTACAGTTCTTTATAAATAGGGTAAAAAGTTGCAAAATAAATTTATTAGCTTTCATTTTCAATTTTTCAATCTACCCATATGTTATTTTATTTCATTTATTCAAACAAATATATGTGTTGTCAATTTACAATGTGCTGTGATTTCTCTCTCTCTCTCTCTATATATATATATCCATTTATAAATAAAGCAATAATTTATGCATGCATTTTAATTTTCACTGAGGTTTTTTTTGTTGTTGTTTAGTTGTTGTTGTTGCTGCTGTTGTTGCTATGAGATAGGATTTCTGTGTATAGTGCTGCTTGTTCTTGAACTCACTCTGCATACCAGACTGGCCTCAAACTTAGATTCATCTGCCTTCCAAGAGTTGGGACTACAGGCATTTGCGACCACATGTAGCCATGTTCACTATTTCAATTTCATCCTTCCTGAGAGCTTCCCCCTCCTAGCACCCTGCTGTCTACCCTTTAAACCACTTATTTTTTCTAGCCTGTGTTTTTATAGGTATGTACCTGATCTGCTGTATAGATCATATATATTAAAACTTAATTGGATAAGAAAGTCATCCCCAATTTGGTAGTTGCAAATTTAGTATAGGTCTGCTTTGAAGTGCAACGAAGTTCTACTTAAGGTTCAAAATAGTAAATATTCTAGGTGAATAACTTGGGATAAGTACCTATATATGCCACATGGCAGAAAAACAATAAAAATAAAAGAAATCATGAATTTGAGCAAGCAAAGTGGTTTTCAAGTTTACTGTATACACAGACACAAGAAAAAGGTAGAGTGTAAGTCAGGGCTTTGCCCATGGCCTGTGTATCTGCACATTCCTAACAATGGAAAAATGAAAAGCCATTATTAGTATAGCATGCCCATTAATACTACAATAACAAATACATTTATTCTCTTAATATAGGCATTCCTAAGAATTTCAAAATATTTATTGCCTTCACTTATTACTCATAAAATGGAATTTTTATAATTTTGATGCACATGAAAGTTAGCTAGGCACAGTCAGGCCTGCCTTTAATTCCAGCACTTGGGAGGCAGAGGCAGGTGGATCTCTGTAAGTTTCAGGACAGCTTGATGAACACAGCAAGTCCTAAGACATCAAGTTCAACATAGAATAACCCTTCCACACATACACAAAAGGAATTAAATTAGCTTTAAACTGCTAAATGGTGCCTCCCTTCCTGATATACTATATTTATTGAGTGGTGTAGGAGTAGTCCCAGTACTCAAATGTAGGAGTGAAAAATGAATGGGAACCCTCTTTTCCCCTGCCTTAATGCTGGATGAGAAGGCAGAGCACAAGACAGCTAAGTTTTCCTTCCTGAATTACAGCTTCATAGAGAATGTGATATTTGGGCCAAGTCTGAGGGGGAGTCTCTCTGGTGAAGTAGGTGGAGGTTAAAGTATAAAACTTGAAAGCAGAAGTCTTGAGAGAAACAGGTAGAATTTTACAGTAATGAATAGAAGACTTAGAGCTGGGGAAGGGATGAAACTGGTCCTGCATGAGTGGCTTTGAATGGCAAGCTTCAGCCAACAGAACTGGCTTGACAAGTTGATGCTCTTTGGAAAATAGCTCAGGCTGCACCAGAGCGGATAGACTAACTTGGGACAAGTGCAGCTTGGGTGATCCATTTCAGCAGAAGACTTCTGTGACCAAGGGGGAAAATTTAAAAGGAGAAAAGTGTATGTAGATACCTACATGGCGCTGTCAGCACACTAGATTAAAATCACTGTTCTTATGGCTAAAGAAACCATTAACCCTGGCAACTTAATGTGAAGCACTGTACTGCAACTCAGAAGAATAATTTATAGACTATGAAAGAACTTTGACATGCTTTTCAAACGTGCATTCCTGTATGTTTACACATACATTAATGTTACAATATCTGTACTTAATTATAACAGTTTGCATTTAGAGATGTAACAGAACACAAAGATTAAGTGGAAGTTAAATATTGACAAAGGAAAAAAATGATTTTATTCATATTCCTTTACCTGATCATGGCTCTCTGCATAAGCAACACACTTTTCAAGGTAGCGTCGATTTGTGAGAGTGTACACTATATTGCCCATATTCCAATCTTCATCCTTAAATTCTTTAAGTAACTACACACAAGAGAAAAAAAAAACTTCTGATTAATGCACATTTTCTTTCTTAAAACCTCAATCTGACAGCATACATATTATTCTAAACTATTATATATGTATATATATATATGTATATGTGTGTGTGTAGTGATGATAACATTTCTGTGGTTTTATTAAATGTAAAAAAATGTATGTTATTTTCAAATAACATAAACATTCAAGAGCATTAAAGCAAATGGCAATGGTGGTAGGCATTTATCTACCCATAAGATATTAACAAGGTTAATGCTAGGTTTCATTAATGTTTCTGCTGTACATATTTCACTTACATCATTCTATAAAGTTCAATACAGTATACATAAATAGAAGGGTATGTCATGCATGTTGGTGTGCAGGTGACTGGTTTTTTTATGTATATGTTTTAAATTATTCTTTGAGAGCTCTGCCACTTTTTGATTACCTAGAATAACGGGATCATCATGATTGGCACTTAACTTGGTTTCTCTTCCCTGTCATTTCACACTAGGTCTTCCTGTAAGTTTCAGACACTAGAGATATGCTTGCTACATTTTTAGACTGGAATAAAAATGTGTTAGCAGGAAGCGTATAAACAATGATAATTAAAACAATTATTTCAGAGTGAAAATGCTAATTATAAAATAATTATTATCTTAATAGATCATACTGATTTTCTTTCTACTTCATTTTCTTTGGTCTGACTTTTGCCCTTTAACCCTGCTGTGATGCCGCTGACCTAAGACCTCCGATGTCATCCCTTAGGTCAGTAATTGCTCTTTCTTAGTTAAATACTTTCTGTGCATGACACCACTGACCCTCATCCCTCACATGAAGTGTTTCCTCCTAGCATCTACCACTGTGTATTAATGTTTTATCTCTTCCCAGAACTATGGATATCATTCAAATTACTTTCCTGTGACCCTACTCAATATGAGGTTGCTTGAGTTTATGATCTAAATGCAGTTTCCCTATTATTCTATATATTTTTTTTCTGCTTGGGTTAATTCTCTGTTCAAAGTCTTGAGAAAACTTGCTTGTAGGCAAAATTACAAGATGGTCCTATGGTTCCTGTTCTCTCCTATTCTTATATTTGTATTACCTGGAGTGTTTTACAATCTCCAAATATGATAATGTGATGGATGCAATCTAACGATGAGATAATAACTGAGCAATGCAGCAAGATTCTAAATCTGAGTCAAGTTGCCATTTCAATAGAAAACTAAAAATTTTAGATACCAGAAAAACACAGCTGAAATGTCAATAGTCATTGCTAGGGATCAAGGAGTGGCTGAGAGTCAGAATAAAATGGACATATACAAAGACAGTAAGAATATTCTGTGCCTTACCTAGATCAATGTTGGTCTATTATTTATGGTGTTGTACAAGTTTACAACTTAACAGCATTGAAAAACTGGTCCTTTACATGTTGTACCAAAATATATAACTTTATAATACAAAAGTGTAGAAGGAGCTGTGGGCTGCTTCCCACTGCCCAGCTCCCAACCACCAGCTAGCTTTACCCAAAATAACAACACACAAATTGTATTCATTTAAACACTGCCTGGCCTGTTAGTTCTAGCCTCTTATTGGCTAACACTCACATCTTGATTAACCCATTTCTAATAATCTGTGTAGCCCCACGAGATGGTAGCTTACTGGGAAAGATTCAGGATGTCTGACCTGGTGGCTGGCTCCATTTCGTCTGGCTTCACTGCCTTTCTTCCCAGCATTCTGTTCTGTCTACTCCACCTACCTAATTTTCTGTCCTATCAATGGGCCAAGGCAATCTCTTTATTAGCCAATGAAAATAACACATAGACAGAAGGCCCATCTACATCACAAAAGCATACGTATAATCCATGTCTATGTTACACAAAAATATTAGGTAGGATGAGCAGAGAAGTTCCAAATGCATACATCCCTTTATTTAATGAATAGTGAAGGAATTCAGGAAAATGCATACATTGCCTTTACGTGATAGCTTTAGTCTTCTAAATCTGATGAGGCAAAATCAAACCAGAAAACAAGGACTATTCCATTTTTTTATAAATATTTCTCATGGGAACAGTTAAAATATAAGAGCATTCTAATCAACAAAGTGTAAAAGAACACAAAAGGAATATTTCAAATAATTTAGTGCAACAAAATAATGACTATAATCTAGCATTCATGTCTATCCATATCTTTTGAGTAGATGAATAGAGAAAGCCGCACATATTTAGACTAGACTCTTAATTTGGTTTAATATATTCTATGGTTTCAGTGCTATTTGGAGACAATTTATTTTAGAAGAAATGTAAACTATTTTCTTTATTTTACATTTTTTTTGCCTGTAGCATATATCTATGTATGACATGTATGTAGTGTGGAAAGATGCCAGAAGGGGATGATGGAATAACTGGGACTGGAGTTACAGTCATCTGTGAGTCACAAAATGGATATATGAAATCATACCAGGTCCTTCAATAGAGCAAGAAATGCTCTCAGGGGCTGAACTCTTTGCCCAGGGTCTAGTTATGGTTTTAATTATGTAGCTCATAAAAACAGACCAGAATCACTGTATCCAAAGGTTTAAGAATATTTAACCATCTAGATTTATAAAGTAAAGCCACAAATAGGTGATGCAGAAACATTTTTAAGTAGATGCAAAATAGAAAATGGTACATGCCCTTAAAGGGTTTCTGAATTTAAAATGATTGTATCTTAGGCACTAGATGATAATCTCTCCACTTCTATGACACACAGCCTCCTATTGTAGAGAAAGTACTAAAAGGTTTAATGGACTAAATTTAAAGATTTGGAAGGGAAAAAAAGAACACCATCAACATATAAGAAGATTATATTCCACTGTGAGCTATGATTGACTAGATAATAGTTGACTAGGTTGATCTATATTTTTGATAAATTCTTGAACATACACGAAGTACAGTGAAGAATTTTAACAACAGATTAAAAAGTAGGATGTGGCACTTAAGCAAAAATGATTTATACATAAAAGACTATAAGTGATAAGAAATTTGGACTGATAACCTTATGTCAAAGGAAGAAATGTGAGAAGTTATACACTGTTTATATAGTAACAGACTAAATACATCTTTAAATGTACTAAACCAGACCAATCGCATAGCCTAAACAGACCTTATAAAATACATGTTTGTGGACCTGCTAATGTTTAAAGAATCATTATTAAAAGAAAAGAAGAAGTCAACTTGATATAGCCTCACTATAAGAGCTAAGCTTTGTAGAACCTGCCTAGAAAGACAGAAAGTATAGCAAGTGATGATGACAGTAATATCAGTCATAGGTCCTATGAGTTTTCCAACATTAAACACTTCTGTCACTATGGTCTCTTAAAAATAGTTCATGTATATGTAAGGACTCATCAAGAAGTTATGATTTTTCATACAGATATGTTCTTATATTTATTCAGAATATGACTTTAGGCATATCTTCTCAAAGTCTGTTTTTCAAATTTAAGGCATTAGATTTTGGTCCTTTATGAAAACTCATATGAATTTACAAACACACACACACACACACGATGTAGGGGAGGGAAGAGGGGTGGAGAGAATAAAGCAAGGATTAGAGGGAATTATTATTATTAGAATGAATAAAACTGCATTAAGAAGAAATATGTTCCCACCCTCTATGATTACTGTGTCCTACTCTTTGAGAATTAGGAAGGATTTGTTGAATAAAGGCATCGGTCAACCTAGGTTTGCTGTGTGAAAAACCACACTCTGAAGGAAGTACAAGTAATTAATTTCTACTTCACTTGTACTTCACTAGATGCCTTTGGATAGTAATAAATGTTTGGAGGACATTTGATGTATTTAAATACATAGAACAACAGTTTCACAGGTATGTATTATAGGACAAAACTCTACTCAACACTTGATTCATATCACTTTTTCCTGACTTGATCATAGAAATTTGAGAACTTGGCTACACTTTTTAAAATTCTGAGAAGCATCTTGTAAAAAAGCACAAGAACGACACACCTACAGAAGAACTAATATTTCATTTATATCTGAAACTAATAATCATGATTACTAAATAAATTGAACAGATTAATTCATATAAGATACATGGGGAATGAAAATAACATGGGATCTTACTTGAATCCATTTATCTGGAATTGCCATGGCTAATCTGTAGTCAAAACCACCTCCTCCCTGGGAAGTAGGAGAGCAGAGAGCTGGCATCCCTGATACATCCTAAAACAAAGGACATTACAAATATCAGTTCATATTATTCAAACTAATTTTCTGACAGCAAAATCTAGAGCAACAAATGAAGTTAAGGAAAAAATGCATATAGTTCTGGGTATTTTAATCCATAATTGTAAAAACAAATACAATTGTTAATTCACATCCTAGTCATTTTTCTAATGTTTTCACACTAGGACAACTTTCACTCCAAAAGGCTTTTATCCCTTTCATTAGTATCACCTTGAGAATAAAAAATAGTAAAAGTATTTCCAAAATATTGTTCAATCTTAGAGGTTAAAAAAAACAATTTACCTACCATGTTTAACAAAAACAAAAACGTACATACCATATCTCTGCACTATTTCTCTCTCTCTATAGCCCTGTGAGTACTAGCTCCTTGTGAAATGGAAAACACAGTGAATACATTAACAGCAAAGAAATAAGGTGTCTTCACTTTAGTAGGTCATACTGGAAAGGGTCACTGAGATCAGCCACTGGGTGTTTTCATTAGCAGATATAGAAGCAAAGGCTCACTGAGGTGAAGGAATCTTGAGACAGAGAGAAAGGCTTATTAATGGTGGAGTCATGGCTCAGACATCAGACATCACCTGTTGACAGAGTGTGTTCTCCTGTCATGATACCCTTGAAATACTGAGAAGTAAATATTAATCAAATAGACAACTGAGCTGAAAAATTGGGCAAAAGAATATGGATGTAACAGAAGATATTTTTGTAATAACAACAGCAAAATACAAGCACAATACTATCATTCCAACTCCACAATGAATTTCAAACAAACCATTTTCTTCTGTTTAGTTTCTATGGCCAGTTTTATTGACTCGTAATTACCTTTTCATTATACTATGTGTTTTCAAATGGAATTTCTCCATTTCTAATTCCGTTTTACAATAACAACTAATATCTCATGAGAGAGTTTGTTTGTACTTTTGTCCTGTTTAATATAGAATACTAGAAATATGAAAATTTTTAGCTAAACATTCACTTAAGACATCAGACTTTACACATTTGCTCTACAACTTACTACCCAGGATTCTATTGCCCTACTTCTTGTTTGCAAGATACATAATGGAAGGAGTTACTTTTGTTAGCTAATGTGACCAAAGGAAGACTATAAAGAGGATACTCAATAAATATGTTCTGAGTACTAGGAGATACAATATAAATAAGGTATATTTATCTGATTTATCTACATGCATAAATGAAGACATAAACAAAGATACCTTCACTTACCATGAAATGGCAATATACACCAGCCCAACGGACATAGGCAGTGGAGGCAGAGCCTTACACCTCTCCACCAGTGTCCCCCTCAATCATTTACACTGTATATATTTGGTCTCCTTTAAAGTATATACTCTTTATGCTTGCGACAACTTTTTCAACATGTGTCATAGTTCAAATTCTTCTATGGAGAGTCTCACAAAAGGGCATTGCACTCTGTAATCAGAGGTAGCTAAAATGCTACTGCTTTGATAACCTCATCTGTAATACTACACACAGAAAGCCTGAGGAAAAAAAATGTTGACTTCTCTAGACTCAAAACTGATTTACTTTCTTATGGTAGAACAACAAAAACAAATACATGATACATTGGGATACAACCACTGGGAACAAAAATGCTTAGTCATCATACTTAATTTCCTCACAGTTCTTTAATGCGCATTATGGAAACAGAATGAATAATCAGGAAGATCTATTAAAGGTATACTTAGCAAAACAGAAGTCATATGTTCACATAGGTAGGTATACAGTTCAATTTGCTGTTACAAAATGGGCTGAAAATCTATAAAATATCAGGCTTCTATTAGAGGCCAGAATTAAAGACAAAATACTTTGCAAAGACTTCCATTGTGATCAAATGGTCAGGAATGATTACTGGTGGCTAGGATTTAAGTTCAAGGCAACTTTGTTTGAGAAAAAAGCTATATAGTCTGTATTAAATATATCTTTCTAAAAATAAAGTTGAAGAAAAATAGATATCAAATTTGTCACAATCCGTAAGTCAGAATTATAGGAAGCTATCTCATTAGTCTATGGGTTATTCCAAGTTTCTTTTTCTTTTTCTTTTTTTTTTGTCAAAAGGAGGTGCAAGTGGCCTCCCTTTTGAATGTAAAAGAAAAAAAGAAAGAATATATATAAAGGTAATATATACCAACTATGAAACATGTGTGAAAACATGATAAAGCATATAAGAAAGATTGTGGGTTCTGAATTTAAATAAATTTGGTTCTTTAAAATCTAGAATACTTCTGGCTACTGATCAAGAAGATAACTTATAAAAATATTTACATTAATGAACTAACTTTGTACAATGGTGAAGAGTTTCTTTAAAACAGTTTTGTTATAGTTGTAATTAGTAATAAATTCATATTTCTACTATATAAATTTGTATAAAATTCCATCACATTCATTTTACCAATTTTTTGAAAAAGTTCATGAAGTGATTCTGCATTTCAAAGAGCCTCCCACTAGACAGAGAAGTCATGTATTGAAATTGAAGCAGTTTTCAATTTGAGTAGAATAAATTGAAAGCACATCTTGCTTTTTAAAAAAAAAATCTCAAACCAAGTAACATAAAGTAGGCTAAAGTCTGAGAGTTTCATTGGTAGAAACAGTGATAATCAGACAAGAGCTCCCTAGATGATGAAACCATTTTACTTGAAATGAGAGGAAAGATCAATGTAAAAATCTTCACTTTCATGTATTAAATAATTGCTACTTTTAATCACTACTCACTTTTCATTGCAATGTCATTAATTGTTTGTAATAATTTGCCACATATATTATCTCTGCTTTGGGTTGTCACAAATATAATTGTCAAAATAATTTTTGATGTTTGACAGATAAATTAAAATAGGTTTTTAAGAAGTAAAATTAAACACAAAATATTTGCTGTTAAAAGCAATTCAGAACAAAGTAGACATAGCTAACAGTTCTGAGAACAGGTAGTGAAGTTGATACAATGAATCATTACTGGGTGTATTGTAGTTTTGGACTTGTGCATTAATTCTACATAAGAATTTATTTCAGTATTAACTTTTGAAAATATTCCCAAATGGCATTTAAAGGGCAAAAGGAAGGTCTGACAGAAATAAAACTGTTTTCTAACTATAGTCTAACAATAGAGTTACATGAACTACCTAGAGACTATTGTTTCTGAGAAATGACAGACAGAAAAAGTGTATAAAAATAATAAATTCAGTAAGAAGGGAATTCAATCCAATAAATGGAATTCCAACAGGACAAGGGTAAAGCTTAATCATGACTCTTCTTAAACACAAGGTTAGTATCTTAAAGGCTTACAACTATACTTAAAAATTATTAAAATTCTAAGTTCAATATTAATAATAATTCTTTCTTAGAAGACTCATAAAACTGCACAAAAGGGGTTGGTATTAAATCTAAATTAGCAGAAGCATTTAACAAACTTCTTAATTTATCATATTTATCACCCAGGAGGGAATTGTCAATTATGGATATACCAAATTATATCATTACAGCACAGCTTTGGGACAGTTAATCATGAACTTTTAATAATCATGAATAACTAGTGAACATTTGACAGCCTGAGAGCCATAATGGAAACAAGAAAGGTAATCGCATCAGAACACAAAATGCTTCAGAGAAGTGTGCAGGCAGTGATCCATGGCACCTCTAATGATTAAGCCAGGAAATAAATAAACAAATAAATAAGTAAATGAATGAATGAATGAACAGAACTGACAGAGGCACATTAGTCCTCAATTCTTTTCATCACTGAAGGTCTCAGGAAGAAGGAACTGTCCACTAATTAGGACACTTTACTTCCTAAACACTGACATGTTCTTTCTAACAACAGAACAGTGACAAGCAATTAGTGTAAATTATTCCCAACTAGGAAAAGAGTGAATTCCAAATAATGTGTCATCCTTACAAGAGGGCTGGACCATCGTCAGTGCACAATGCCATTTTTGCAATTATTGATGACATGAGTTTAGTTATTCAAATACTGTATGCTACCAAAATATTCTGTATTAAAGGGGTGAGGTGTACAACATTACACAACCTTACCTCTGCTATGGTAATAGATTCTGGATACAATGTGTGAGCCAAATGATTTGCCAACATGAGATAAATCAAAGCATCTTCGTCAACATGTAGTCCAAAATATTCATTATAGTCACCTGAAAACCCTTGACCTGATTAAAAGGGGGAAAAAAGGAATATGGTGTATAAATAAGCAAATCTGAAGTCTATGAAAACATATCTCAGATTGTGAGGAATACGCTACTGTAAGGGAGCATCAGGAAGTTACCACTTGAAAATGCACTAACTCAATACTGCTTTCCAATACTCAGATATCAGAAAATCCTACAAATCAACTTCTGTTTGAAAGAAACAAAACAAAGAACAATTTAAAGATGTAATTTAATTCTAACTAAACTTTATAGCAGTGAAATAAGTAATGTAACTGAAAACGCATGCTGAAAGTCAAAATTCCAATCCATTCCTACCATATCAGAAAAAAAGAAAAATAATGATCCCTGAAAGAACCAGGCATGGATAGAGGAGGGGATTAAGGAGGGCCTAACACTCACTACTGGGTCTGGACTGATTGAGGTAGGACTCTAAGTGTGGACCCACCAAGACAGGCTCAAGCTGAGAGTCTCAATCTTCTAGTCAAACAGAGGGCTCTGAAGAAGTAAATGGGTCACAAACAAAGCTGAGTCATGAAACGTGGAGAGAAGAGGGTAGTTGGTAGCAATGGAAAAAAGATAAGAGAATTGGGAAAGAAGCTTAATCAGATTCCATTATAGATACATATCAAAGAACATATTTAGTTAATTAAAAAGAGTCATAGAAAGGGAGGAGCAATGTTATGAGCAAAGGGGCCAAGACCATGATGGGGAAACCCACAGAAACAGCTGACAGGAGTTACCGAGACTGACAACTGGGGACCTGCATAAGACTGAACTAGGCCTACTGAATGTTGGCGACAGTAGTGTGGTTTGGGCAATTGTGGGATCGCTAGCAGTCAAACCAGTATTTATCCCTAGTGCATAAACTGACAATTTGGGGCCCAGTCCCTATGGAGGGATACCTTGCTCAGTCTAGATACAAGGTAAAAGGCCTTGGTTCTGCCTCAAAGTGATATGACAGACATTGTTGACTCCCCATAGGAGGCCTTACCCTCAGAGAGGTTGTGGGGGATGGGAAGGCTGAGGGATGGATGGGACTTAGAAAGAACAGGAATTTTTATGGTTCAAAAATAATAGAAAAGAATAATTAATGCCAATGTTAGGTTCTAGTTGACCCTCTGAGCTAAAACAGAGTAAATATTAAAAGCACTTTGAAACTGAGAACTATTATTTCCATTAAAATAGCTGTGATTTGTCCAATACAGAGTTGCAGTGATGATGAATAAATTATCACCAAACCTTCTACTGCCTCTTCCAACTGCCTTTTTTTGTTACTCCAAGTATGTCTAGAATGATTAAATCATTCACTGTGTTCTTTTGATAACTTAGTCCTATTTACAAAAAAAAAAAAACAATATTTAATACCAGTCTTTCCCACAATTCCATTTCCCTAAGCATTTTCTTTTGACCCTTGTTTTGTCATGTCCATTTGGTGTCTTGTGGCATTAAAGGATAAGTTAATATGTAATTATAAAAGGTCATGCCTCGTGTTCTTTCACATATAAGCCTCAATAATAATTATCTGTCAATTTTCTCAGTCTACCAACATCAGCCATCTTTCATTTACAATATGGAATGGACACCTTAAGTCACTCAGATAAACTTTTAAAAATAATTTTTTATTTTATTGGTATTGCCAGGGTATCATGAAGATAATCAGATGAGGGCAGAAAGCAATGTCATGTGGTAGACTCTTTCTATCTAACCTTACTGATACAATCATTAGGCTTGCACAGCACATTTTTGTGATGGCTTGCTGAGCCATCTTGCTGGTCCAAGATAATACTTACATATTCATTATCCCAGCACATTAATCACATATATGCTATGTGCTGTTAGTGGAACATATATGTGAATTAAGGACAGGGGGTGGGGTAGCATAAAAATATCCCAGAATTTACCTTTAATTAAATTCTATAACAGCAATATAGAACAGATAAACACACTGATCATCCTGTTTGTCTTTATCTCCTCACAGACAAAGACAGCTTCTGTCTAACCTTGAGGACACACAGAGGTGAGGGCAGATGTGTGACATTACGATTTCCTTTCCACAAGCAGTGGCCATGTCATGATTCAGAGGGAGCAGTAATGCTCTTCCTCTTCAGCCTCCTCCTTAGAAGAGAGACTGGTCAAGACTGATTGTCTACCCAGCGCTCCTCAGCTTTATTTTCAGGTTGGTGGTATGGACCCACACAGTTTCTACTATTTTTATTTTGTGGAAAATAGAATTTTTACACACTGCATTCTGATTAGGCTATCCATTCTCCCAACTCCTTTGAGATCACCCTCACCTCACCTCCTATCCAGATTCATACCCTTTCTTTGTCACCTTGAAAACAAACAGGCATCAAAAGAATAATAATAAAACAAAAACTAATGTATTAGAATAGGACAAAGCAAATGAACAGAAGAAAAAAAGAGCAAAGGAAAATCACAAGAAACTCATATAGACACAGACACAGATACAAATTCACCATACACAAACTCCTTATAGGGTCATCACCATGGTCAACAGAACTTGACCAAAATATATTTAGATAGAATAAAATAAAGACTGGGTATGGAGGCCCATAATTGAAATTCCATCACTCTGGTGGAAGCTTGAGAGAGAATTAGAAGTTTGATGTCAGTATAGCCTAACCAGCAAGACTCACAATAAAACACAAAATGAAAGAAGACCAATTATCTCTATGTCATGTGTTGGGGAAATTCAAATTCTGAGTATAATTTTGTGCAACTTTCAGAATGATGGCTTGATCAATTTTTCAATTTAATTTAAATTAAGTAAATGATACACATATTTTTCTATATGCATAATGTACAAAATACTCAAATTAATCATTTTATATTGTTTAAATGCTTAATATATTCTTTATATATAAATATATCAATGTGCTAGGGTAAATGATTCTTTACATTTATTTTTTTAAGTCATACATTAAGGTTTCATTATTCCTAAGAAGACATAGAAATGGAAATGTACACAAAAAGGAGTAAACAACAGACACTGACAGTAAAAAACTGTCAGTGATGGCCACAGCATTTTCTATAGGAGAAGCCCAATCCTGGCTACAACTTGACAATGCAAAGTAAACTCATCCTTTACATCTATAAAATATCAGGTACCTACCCATCCCATGATGATGATAAAGCATGGATGTAACACCATCAAAACGGAACCCATCAAAGCAGTATTCTTCCAACCACCATCTTATGTTTGACAGGAGGAATCTTAAAACTTCCCAGCTAAAATATTAGAGAAAAACAAAGTTAAGTATAATGCAAACAGTGTTTTCCTTAGTTGTCACATATCACTTTTTTAGAGTATGGGCTAGAATTACTTCTCTGTCTAAAGAAGCATGATAATCAAGAAACATATACAAATGGTAGATAACATCCACTATGATTTATATAATGAAGCTCATTCTAAAAGGAAAACATTAATTTCCATTAGCCACAGAATCATTCAAAATCTGAGAATAAATAAAAAAGAAAGGAAGAATTATAAAGAAGCCGCCTATGCTGTCTTGTCCTGTGTTCTACCCTTGTCAACCAGATAGTCAAGTACAGATAATATAACTAAATAATGCTATTTATAATTGAATTTTAATCAAGATTGTTCATTGACTACATCATAGTAATGTGAGGAGGTAATTTTCTCTATTAAGAACTTTTTAAAGTATAAAATAGAGAAGTGGCTTCAATGATTATCTTTTTAAAATACTTGACTGAAACTTCGAGCAACTATAATTCCATAGAAGAAATAAATGATAGAAGACTTCCTTAGATGGTAAAAAAAAATTACATTTACTAGACTGCTCTTGTATAGCAGCAAAAATAAAAGCCTAATCACAAAATCCCCCTCATATTTCATAAAGTATAGCACTCAGAGTCCCACATCCATCAAAACAGAAGGAAAAAAGAACTGTATTACTCAATTAAAAACACCATGTGAAGCAAGCTTATTTCGGACAATTGAAAAGAGGGCAATGTCAATTAGTATTTTCTTCAGATGCACAGCTATGGTTGAATTCTCTATCTTATTTACAACTGTAGTTTTAAGACTTTAATACCTCATTTAGCTTAATGACAAAGCTGTAATAGTGTATACAAGTCCTTAACACAGCTCAAATGTATGTATTTTTAAACCTCCTTCATATTAAAGAACAATCTGACATAAGCAGAGATGAAGTCTTCATCATCAACTCGAGAAGTATAATTTTTACCTCTGAGGGAAGATGAATGCTATTGCTAATATCTACTTGAAATAAGCTACCTTGAACTTTAAAACTTAGTGAATGCTTGAAAAATAAATGGAAGGAAAAACTCAGAAACATAAGCAATGAAACCAGAAAGGAATCCTGGAAGTTCAAGATGCTTAGCTAAGATATTTAAAAGGTGTATTTCAGTTGTATTTTATTAATACATGTTCATTTATTTTGTGAGTATGGAAACATGTGCAAGCTTGGAGTGTGTAAAACAAAGTGGGTGTCAGATATGAATATGAAGTAGAATTCTTATTGTTGTTTTTTTTATTGAGACCGTGTAGTAGTTTGAATGAGAATGGCCTCCATAGGATCAATTTGAATGCTTGGCCTCAGTTGGTCTAAAAGTTTAGGAAGGACTAATGAGTGGCCTTCCAGGGAAGCTGTGTCATTGGAGCAAGGTTTGTGATTTCAAAACCCAAATCTATCCTAGTTAACTCTATCTGTCACCTGCTTGTGATAAAGATGTGTGATGTTTGCCTGCCTCCCCTGTTGGTCATAGACCATAGCACTCTAGAACTTGAGCCCCAATTTAAATGCTTTCTTTTATAAGTTGCCTTGGCCATGGTGTTGTGTCACAGCAATTGAAAAGTACCTAAAACATAGAGAACATCACACTGAACATGGAAGTTACAACCTAGCCAGCAAGCCACAGGGATTCCAAACTGTACCTACCTTGCAATGGGAGTGCAGATAGATTTTATCAATATTTACCTGAGTGTTAGGGTTGAACACAGGCCCACATGCTTACTCAGCAAATACATTATTGCCTAAACCATCTCTCTAGCACCTTAACCATCATTTAAGAAAGATGGAGGTGGGTGGTCCTCGGACTTCGCACAGGTCAGGGAACCCTGATTTCTCTTTGGGCTGATGAGGAGGGGGACTGGATCGGGAAAGGGGGACTTGATTGGGAGAAGGGGGAGGGAAATGGGAGGCAGTGGCGGGGAGGAGGCAGAAATATTTAATAAATAAATAAATTTTAAAAAATAAATAAATATAATGATTATCAAAAAAATAAATAAACCACTTTGTTGGAAAAAAGACATTCATACTTTAAAATTATAACTCAACACAGAGACATGTTACAATTGTACAGCAATCAAATTATTTTATATAGTTGTATAGTGACTTCTTGATATACATTTTTTATGCTTTCTTTAACTTAGTAAACTTTAGTTTAGAAATATTTTAGATTTAGAGCAAAACTAGAATGGACTCTTGCAGAGATTGCCTCTCTTTACCCACATATGTCATAGTAGGTTTAAAAGAAGATTCAATTCTATATGAAAATTTCAAAAGATCGGAATAGGTTACAGTTTTACATGTCATTAATAACTTGAAAACATGTTTTTCAATATCATGCATACTTTTTCAATAATGGTACATAGTTATACATACACTTATTTGGTAACAAGATTTGTTTATGTGTGTTTGTGTGTGTCTGAGTGTGTGTGTCATGAACACAAAGGCTAGTAAATGACTTTAGATCTCCCATAACTGGAGCCTTTGTAAGATATCAGGCTTGCTATGTGGGATGCAGATGCTGGTCATCATGATTGTAGAGCACTCTGAGCCATGTCTCCAGCCCACATGATTTCTCTGAAAAATAAGCTAAGTGTATATTTATATAAAATATAAACTAAAAACCTCCTTAGGGTAGAAAGAATATTTGTCTCAAAGACAAATACATAAAAGGCATAAACAAGACAGTATGAACTGTCCTTAGGCCTTATCTGGAATTCAGAATTCCTTATTTGTCTGGGAGTACAGAGTATTTCATATATTTTTTAAAAAGTTTAATTCATGCAGACATAGCAAATGTCTTCTAGATCTTCCTAGTTTTTGAAACTGAACTTTTCTTATGCTAAATATTTCTATATCTTTACATGATTGGTTTATACTAATGAACATGAATTTCACATAATAGAAATGCCACAAACTGAATAATTTCTAGGTAAAAACTGCATTCTAACTTCTGTGAAAATAAAATGAGTAATTGATCATGAAATATCATATTTCAGAGACAAAAAGAGGAGGGAAGTGATATGAATTCATTCGTTGAAAATAAGGCATTTCTCTATGTCATGTTTTTAACTAAGAGTAGACGTACTAAAAAGTAACCCACTAATTCTTATTACTACAATACTTCATCTATTATTCTTTTGGCCAAGAAAAGCAATAAAATTCTTTTTTAAATATTTTTTATTAAATGTGTTTTTTATAATTATTATTGTTAAAAATTTCCACCTCCTCCTTTCCTCCCATTTCCCTCCCCCATCCGTCCACTTCCCCTACCCCTCCCTCTCCAGTCCTTTAACAGATGAAAAGAAACAACATCTGGGTGTGACAATGTGCAGACACACTTTATTAGCATGGATGGGGAAAAAAAAAACACTATCTTGTTATATTCTAAAACTAAGCAAATGACAACTGAGTATCTACTTAGAAAATTTTCAAAAGGTAAATTTTATTATTTAGGTTTCTAAAGTATTATTAACCTTTAAGCAATGCCAAAAAATAATTTAAAAAATAATAGACATAGCCAAAGGAATCATTATGTATCTGAAAATAATAAATCAAATTTTATTGGCTTTAAAACAATATCATTATTCTTTAAGATTTAGTAATAAAATAAAATTTTGTATCTCCTACAAAATGACCAAAAATAATAAAGACTCACAGCATGAACAAATAAAATGAACTAACATTGAAAGCTTACTTTTCCTAAGGACATGTAGAAAATAGGCTCAGGAGAAAAATCTCAGACATAAAAATTTAAAGTTAAGAACAGCAAGCAAAAGGCAAAATTTAAGTCACTGGAGGGTACTGAATAGATTGGTTGGTAAAATGCTTTTGCCAGGTAAGCAGGAAGAGTTGGGTTCTATACCAGAAGCAATGTAAAACAGACAAGTTCTATGGCACGTGACAGGAATTCTAAAGGATGGGAAACAATGATAGTGGATCCCTAAGTCTCAACAGTCAGCCAACTTCTCTCTAAATCAAGAACCACAGAACAGTGGCATACCCTGTCTCAAAAAAAAAAAAAAAAAAAGATGGAATGCATCTGAGGAGGAACACCTGAGGTGTACTTCAGCTCTCTAAATATGAGGATATACACATGTGCAATCATCACACTAGTGAATGCACACACAGAGAGAAAGACAGAATGATAGACAAATAAGAATATTATTACATTTCTGTTAAACATGCTCAACTAGATTATTATATTGTTAATCCTAGATTAAGTCTAACCTATTAATTATTAATACTAAATCATAAGGAACAGTTAATTAGCTTTATATGACTAACACTTTATAAAGAGCTGGTCATTGTTGCATAGGAAAAAAAAAGAGCAACCAGAGTTAGACAAGCAAAAAAATTTACAAATTCGTAATGTTCCATAGCTGTGATCCAATGATTTTGTATATTACCTTACCATGACACATGCGGACAAAGTAGTTGACTGCAAACTCAGTGGTCTGGTGTTGTGGCATATTTAATTGCACTGTGAACCCCAAGATTGCATCAATTAAATAAATCAAACTTGGGTCAAGAAGAAGAGCCAGGAACTAGTTGACAGGAAGTAGCCACAGAGAGTAAAAGGGAGTCAATAAAATGGAAATAAAATACACAGGAAGTAGTAAGGAGGGACTTGGAATTTGGCAGTCTTTTGGGTTTGGGATGGCAGAAGAGGATATTTCTTTCTGAGACACTGGCAAGGAGGAAGGAAGGTCAGTTGGTCCCTCCAAGGCCTCTCAGCACTTGCAGCTTTTCACCCCAGCATGTGACTCCTGAGTCTTTATTGGTAAAATTGTAAGACTGAGATTTAGTTTAAAGCCAACATGCTGTATTTCAGTTAATGAGAGAATTAGAGAACCTCCTAGACAGAGAATCAGAGAAAAGAAAAATTGTCTAAGGAACAAGTACAGAAGCACATGTATTTGCATGTACAAAACGTAAAAGTCAACGTTAAAAAAAAAAAGTGAGATCATGAAGTGTTGCCAGGATGAAGATGTAGCTTTCTTTATGTTTGGCTTTAATATGTAGTCATTCAATTTGATGCACACAATGCTTTTGCTTATTACATAAATATATTATCTCAGTTAACTGAACTCAAATTACAAGAGAATTGATTCTGTGGTTCTCAAGGCCGACTGCAAAGCTCAGAGAGTCACTAATAAACTCAGTAAAAGTTTTGGGAAATGGGTACACTTATGACTTACTATGATATTTATGAATAAACATAAAATATACAGTCATCAGGGGAATGAATCACAAGGAATCAGCCGAGTCAAGTCAATACCAAATCTATGCAGGTTGTGGCAAGGGACTAGTTATCACAGCACATATCACAATCTAGACATTTACAACAAAAGCAGTGTTTCAACATAACCACACTGCACAATGTATTCACAGGAAGAGAGTGTTACTGTTCCAAGAAGTAGTAAAATGCTTCCTAAATACACAAGTACCAACCCGTGCTTGTCTTGGCAGCAGGTGATTTTCCAGACACTGTCCTAGTTATATGTTATGAAATTTTTTCCCTCTAAAAAACCATAAACAACATTCGATTAAGTAATTACAAAATAATTAGTGTTACTATTCTGGGGTTAAAAAACAAGCATACTTTTAACAACATTTTCTTTTTAAAGCTATGCATACTTCAAGATCAAACAAAGGAAGTTTAGAAATCTAGGTGAAGTATAATGTCCTGAACTAAATCCTCCTGCATTCACATGGACAGTGAAAACATTAATGTCACACATGAATGGACCAGTCTGTAGAATCTAAGATCTGGATTTTTAGTGTGCCACTAAAACAAACTTAAGTGAGTATGACATATCTCAAAATAAAAATTTCCAAAAGATGACTAATACCATAAGCTAAAAAATTTTAACTTAGTTACTAGAAATTCTGTGGGGTTTTTTGTTTTTATTTGTTTGTTTGTCTTGTTTTTGTTTTTCATCTTTATATAAGAGAGAAGGGGAGTCATGATGTAATCTGAACTCTGAACAAATAAGAAATGTCACATAATGTGATCTCTGACCACTAATGTGAATTCGTTAATATGAATTCAATCTTCTCAACTAAATGGTTGGTGTGGGAGAATTGTTTGTATTCTGTCAATCATGTTTTAAATAAATGCTGATTGGCCAGGCAGGAAATATAGGTGGGAAAACCAGACAGGAAGTAGAAATGATGTAATGAGAACAGGAGAATTCTGGGAAGGAGGAAGCTGATTCCTCCCACTCCTGCCCAGAACACCAAAGCAGCAGGATATGATCTGCCCCATTGAAAAAAGGTACTGAGCCACATGGCTAACATAGATCAGAAAAATGGGTTAATCAAGATGTGAAAGTTAGCCAGTGAGAAGCTAGAGCTAATGAGCTAATCAGCTTTATAACTTATAGAGATCTCTGTGTGATTTTTCTCTGGGAATAAACAGCTGGGGGGCCAGATGGGACAGAAACACCAACAAACAAGCCAGGCCCCCTCATGTTACAAATGATTACCTTGAGTCAAAACATAAAATAATGTCTGGAAAATTATATGATAAAAAATTCAATTGTTTTTTTTTTCTACCTCAAAATGTCATTAGAAAGCTCATAAGGCAGTTGAATCCCATAAAAATATAAAGCAGAATTTATCAGGACAGTATAGATTTGGAGTACTCCAACATATAAGGTCGGGTCATTCATTTTCAGATTATTCTCTTGATATTAGGCATTTGACACTTGGCTAATAAGCCATGGTGGTGAAACCTAATGTCTGATCCATTGAGAGATGGAGGTGGTAACATTTACACTGTGATGCCAAAAGTACCTCCGTGACCACCATGAAAATGCTACAAAAGCAGCCAAAAACAGTGAACTACCTGCACATGAATTAGGAACAAAGAATACCTTCACTCATTTGAGTTACACACCACAATTTCACTTATATGAAGCATAAACATGGTTTTACCATTTTAAAAATATTTACCTTAAAAATCTAAAAAAACATACAGCAACATAGCTGACATGCTTGTTAATAATAAGCTACTAAAATGTTTAAATCATAGGTGCCTTATATTTAAACTGAATACATAGACGATGATATATACATTTAAGAATCCTTAGCAATCAAAATAATCCGGATCATTATTGGTTTAAATGATTGAAATAGTCAGTTTCTAATCAAGTAATGAGATTTATTAAGGAAATTCTTGTCATGCACAGATAATTCCAATATTAAGATTTTTTTCCAAAATATCTGCAAACTCAAAATTGTTGATTGTCTCTCAGTCTGCCAATAAACTTTGTAATGAAATAAAACACAGCCAAATTTTCTTGGCAAGCAAGTGTAATCAGATATAATGACATTTATCTAATGAAATCACATTTTGTAATTCAAATCTATTTGCCTAATGTTCTATTTATTTGTGGCCCAGAATAATGTCTAAAATTTTCAAAATAAGCAACTTGGGTCAACAGATGTTACTAAACGTGCTAATGTTATATACTAATAAATATAAACAGTGGCTGAATCACAAAAACACCCAAAGAAATAGCACATTCCTCTTAGCTGTTCTTCAGGCCATGTGGTTGAACAGCTATTACAGAATAAATCATCAGAGGAACGGACTGAGCTCCCAAGGTCCAATAGAAAGGCAGAATGAGGGAGATGATGAGCAAAGAAGTCAGGACCCCAAGGGGTTGGTCCACCAACTGATGCAGTGCACCTGTTCTAATGGAAGCTCACCAAATCCAACTGGATTGGGTCTGAATGAGCATGTGATCAAACTGGACTCTCTGATTGTGGCTGACAATGGGGGCTGACTGAGAAGCCATTGATAAAGGCACTGGGACTTGTTTTTATGGCATGTTCTGGCTTTTTGGGACCGTAGTCTATATGGATCCCTAGGCCTGGATATAGTGGGGAGGGCCTTGGACTTCCCACAGGGCAGGGTTCCCTGTCCTCTCTCAAGCAGGGTGGGAGAGGAAGGAGTGGGTGTGTGGAAGCGGGAGGGGATTGGGAGGAGGGAAGGAAGTGTATATAACTGAATGGAAAAATAAAAAAGAATAAATCATAAATGCATGAAGCAAAATCCTTGATGTTCACATTTGTATTTCAATTGAGGCAACCATGAAGGTTTGAGGAAAGTTTTCATGCGATCATTTCTCTTTTTTTTTGGTAGATATATATTATTATTTTGGAATTTGATATATGCAAACAGCATTAATAATATTTTTAGAATATTCACCCATATAATGTCTATCAGATCCAACAATCACCTTAAACCTTTCTCAACTTCCTGTTATTAAGTATCTAAACCATACCACTTTTTTAATTAAGTGAATACATTGATGTATTTTTGCTTATGTTTTAAACTATAAATTCCGCCAACTAAGAGAAAAGCATGACTTGATTATAATGTGTTAATATATATGCAATACTAAAACTTTATAATATACACTTTCAAAAATAAGCAGTTATACTAAATGATCAGTGAATATTTCTATCTTCAATTTATTATCTCTGCATCTTTATATGATATAAGCTACCATAGTACTTGGTATGAATGAACATGGATAATTCATATTAATTATTTCTTTAAAAAACTTTCTCTTTATACCTAGGTTATAAATAGCTTATAATACATTGCATCAAAATTTTTACTTAAATGATCTGAAGGTACTCTTTTTTTTTTTGTTTGCCAGTTGTGAAGACAGGTTCCTACTATATATGCCTGGCTGACATGAAACTTGCTATACAGACAAGGCTAAACTTGAGTTCACAGAGATCTGCCTATCTCTATCTCCCTAATGCTGGACTTAATCAGATACCTTAACAAATAAATAAACAATATAGAATTACACAGTGTTAAGCTTGTATCCTAAATGTTTCCATTTAAACCTATCTTAAAAATACTCAAAATTTTTCAAGTCCTACTTTTCTATAATTTAGCACATATTACTCTCTGCAGAAGGAAGATTTTATAAAAGCAAACTTTTGGAGAGTGCTACTGTGTAAGTTCTTCACCTTAAGTGTGTAAGTATGTTTGTGTATACACGTACATGTTGAATGCATGTATGAACTTATAGTAAAGTTGCAATGGAGTGAAATGGGCAGGGTAAGTAAAAGTTAGTGGCCTGATAGAAGGATGCATTGGGAATGAACAAACTATGCACTCTGTTAATAAAAGCCCAGAGTTATAAAGTAATTAGTATATTTTTAAAAACTTGTTAACACTGATTACTGTCATTTGTATTCCTAACAAAGTTTGCTGACCAAGGTAATTTTCAACACATCTTTTGTCTCTAAAACAGACTTGTAGAGACTAAGTGGATGGCTTAGGTGGTAAAGTGCTCTCTGGGAAGGCATGAGGTCCTAAGTTCTGATACCAAGAACCCATGTAGAGAGCCAGGCACAAAGACACACAGGTAAAACATGAGCGCTGAAAAGGTAGAGGCAGAAGGGTCCCTGTGGCTTACTGCACAGTCTAGCTGAGTAGGCAATCTCCAGGTTCAGTGAGAGAACCTGCCTCAAAAACAAGGAAGTGGGTTGTGGGACACAGTGACTCTATTTTATTTCCATTTTGACTCGAGGTTAGAGAGTTCAAGTTTGACAAGACCAAATAAGATTCTGGCAAGGTGGTGGTGGTGCAAGTCTTTAATCCCAGCATTCAGGAGGCAGAGGGAGGAGGATCTCTGTGAGTTCGAGGCCAGCCTGGCCTACAAGAGCTAGTTTCAGGACAGGTTACAGAGAAACCCCATCTCAAAACTGACCCCGCATAAAATGTTTAACCAAGGATGTGGTTACCAGCTGTTTTAAGTCTTAAGGAGGTAATTACCCTTGTTTGTTCTTTTTATCATTGTAGGGAAGACTTTTGACCTTCCCTTTTGCTTTGGGTATACAAGAGCTATAAGAAATAACTTCGAGGCTTTTGCAGTAGTCACTAAAAGCCCTCCTGATTGTATTCTTCTGTCTCCTGCCTATTTCTTTCCTCAATCCCCAATCCCCTTTTCAGGCAAACAGATAGGCCTATCCTGACTGTGGGCAATTGAGAAAGACACAGAAAAAATCTCGCACTACCCCATGGCCTTTGCATGCATGTATACACATGAGCTCACACCTATAAACACACACAGAACTTCACACACACACACACACACACACACACACATTGACTTCTTGGAAAAACTTCGTCACCATCTTCTGCCAAGCAAGCCAAGCTAAGCTTCTATGTTTTACTAAAGTCCTAATGTTTAATCAGACGCAGCTGAAGTAATCTGTGGCACTTCACAGAAGTCATCCTAACAAAACATTGTTCTTCTTGGCATGAATTAATGTACATTAGGTAGCCACATAAAGACAACAGGCAATCATATGTTTTCCAAGCATGACTAAAACCCTCACCTTAGTTATATAATGAAGATGACTAGTACTTCATATAAAAAATAATTACAGTACAGTGATTGCATATGCAGCAAGACAAATGTTTTACCTAATAATTAATTTTTATGAGCTTACTTTGAAGTTAAATGTTGGGAAAAACTTACTAATCAAATATATTTTAACTTTTTCATTACAATTTACTTCTAATAAGAATAGCTTTTAATGAGCAATTATAATATTTAACTTTTAGAAATTTCTCAACTTTGTAATTCCTTATTGTCTTCTTTCATTATAATTAAATATATAATAATTATTAACTTATATTTAAGCAGTACCATTTCAAAGATGGCTTAACAGATACATGGATGAAAATAGCATGTGTCCATAAGACATAAGCTCTCTCTCTCTCCAGCGGATATTCTCCGAAACCCTCACTGGACACGGCAGTTTTCTTTTTTCTTTCTTGATATATTCTTTTTTATGTTTGAATCCATTGAGTGTGTGTGTGTGTGTGTGTGTGTGTGTGTGTGTGTGTGTGGTACAAAAGCATATATACAGAGTTGTAAAAATAAAGATATCTGATACCCTACCTTGATGCATTTCATGAAAAAGTTGTGACTTATTGTCCTTAATGAAAATAATCCATATAGTTCTAATACACAAAGATTGCTGAATTAAGAGTAAAAGCTTAATTCTAGCAAATTTTAATACAGTTCAATTAACAAATAATCTTTCTAAACCTAAGAGTAATGATTTTAGCAGGAAGGTATGGAGTTTGGTTTCTCTATAATTTTATAAATTCTCATGAAGCTAAACTGAAACTAAAAGGAAAATTCAAGATCAGGATATTTGAGCTTCAGAATATGGAATAAATAATTTGAATTTATGTACATTCGTAGAATTTAGACCAAAATATTATCACATAAAAGCCAAATATCAGGATCATCTTTCATATTTCTCCTATTATAACTCTACCCATCCTTGAATACCCAAGATAAAGTATTTCAACAATTCTGTGCATCATGCCCCTGCCAGGCAACATTGATGTTAGTGAGTCCCAGATCCCTCACCCATGAATGTCATGTGAGGAGAAACATTTGTTCCACTTTTATATTAAACTAAACCCAACTGTTCTGCCATAAATTAATTAACTTATGTAGTTATAAATTAATGCACATAAAAATGATTTAAACATAAATGCTGAATAAAAGCTTTTTGAAAACAAAACCTTGTCTCAGAAACAGTACATTAAAAAACAAGCTAATATTATTTTACAGACACATACATAGAAAAAAGGAAATTAAATACAACAAAATTCCTTGGCTCCTGAAAAAAATTCAAACATGAATAATAAGTATTCCATAGAGGGAAAGCTACGAAAGTGTCTCTGGTTAACTGATGTAGAATTTAAACTACTAACATCATGAAGAAAACTGAGTAAGAAATTAGAAAATTGAGTAAAAATTTATCTTCTTTCCTATAATTCCTCTTTAGGAATCTTTAACAACATATTTACCACTAGCAAAATCACTATATTTTTTGCTAATCTTATTTTCTCATTAATGTATTCTATTTTTTATTAGAAGTTTAAACACACATAGGCATTCAGGCAATATACATTAAAAAAAAAAACAGAGTAGTATATCTGGGCCCAGTAAAAGTTCACGTTGACCTGCATGTAGAGCCTACAGTGGGATAAGAAGGCTTATGATTAAATATTAAACATTTCCCCAAATGTTGCATCAGTCTCCAGTGAGGACAACAAAAGAAAGGAACCATGAGACATCTGTATCCTTGAGGAATCTTAAGCTTCTTTTTGTTTGTTTCATTTATAAATTTTGCATTTGCACATTGCAGCTTAGAATTTCAAAGAGTTCTGCAATGATTAATTGAACAAATCATCCATACTGATCAAATATAATGAAGAACTTTTACATACATATGGTTTATTTATCAAGGACAGAAACATGGGGAAAACAGAACTTCCAGCATCCTGGAATTACATTAATGTGAGGATGGGTAAGTATCGACCAAACAAATACTACATTTAAAAATAAAGCTATGAATCCGGGGTTCTCTATTCCATGAAAATGTGAAAATATAACGAATCAAGGTGTACTTTTTAAAAGTTAATTTTATCTGGTGATGTAAAATTAAAACAGTGATATATAATAAATGCTTACTAAATGCTACAGTTTGTAATGAATGTTTCGCATGATTAATTATGTAATTCCCACAGCAACTCTCAGAAGCACAAATCATGACACGGGTCAGTAAACTTCTCTTGTAGAGGCAGTAAATAAACATCCTAGGCATTGTGGGCCATTGGAGGTCTTGACTTATGATACAACGACTCAGTTCTGCTGTTGTCAAGTAAAGGAGGTCACAGTCAACATGTAAAGTACCAAGTATTTCTGAATTTCAAAACAAAATTATTTATAAAAACAAGCAAGAGTCAGACTTGGCCCAGAGGCCATATAATTTGCTCTCCAGGCAATACCAATTTATGGATTATACCAGTACCAATATTTAGTTTTCCCATGGCAACATATCTAGATAATGATGAAATCAGAATTTAAACTCAAATCTATTATCATACAAGACAGCAGCTGAAAAATTCAAATCTAGCCAGGAAGACGAGATTTTATAGTAAAACATGCACAGACATATTCTGGAATAAAAATGAACTATTTGTAATAAATAAATCAATACATTATAAACATGGTACTAGAAACAGTCCTAACAAGAGAAGGTTACATTCTTCAGTATCCTGGGTAAAATGCAGAAAACTTCAGAAACCCACTTTCTTTAAGGACTTAGTTTCTTAGAGCTCCATTGCATAGAAAATGTGTGTGTGAAGTATATATATATATATATATATATACATACATACATACATACATACATACATACATATATATTGTAATATATATTGTACCAAAGTTACACACAGGATATTACGTATCATCATTTGTATCAGGTATTTTTCTACTTTCATGATCATGATAACCTAGAGAATGTTAGAGAATAGATGGTTCATTTTGGACATATGAATCCAAATGGTAAGAATCTATTTCTGTCACAGTATGAAAGCATGACAGTAACCATCACCAATGGGTTTCAAGGACAGCTGAAAGTTCACATTTGAAAGAGCAAACAAGAAACAGAAAGAACACACTGGAAAAAGTTCACAGTTTTGAAACATCAAAGCTCACCAGACAGATTTCCCTAGACAGACCACACCTCCTAAACCTACTCAAACAATATCATCAGCTATGGACCACGTATTCAGATGCCTGGAAATAAGACAGATAAATCATCAAAACAGCATATGATCTATGCCCTGGCGTTTTGCAAATGTGCAGTGTATGTCCAGGTTGAGAATAATGGTCTGTACCTGGTCCATGATTTGCTTTGGTAGAGCATACTTGTCACAATAAAGAAAGTCGCATATCCCTTGCAATAAACTACAATTAACAGGCTTGTAACTGGGTCCATGTTGATGTGGTTTCCATACTTGGACATTATCTTACCCACTAAGCACTAACCCAGTCGTCTGCTTTCAGTGTCTGAAGCATAATTGAGCTCCTCTCACCTACAGATATTTATCCAGCTATTACTTTGGCTAGAAATCTCTATATTTATGACAGAGTCCCACTCTAATGTCAATCATATTTCTTGTTACCCATATCTATGTGCACCTATTTATTATTAACTACAAGCTCTTGCTTATGATCCATCACTCATGTGACGCATTGGCTATTTTCTGTTTAGCAACCCGCTCCCTTCTATAAAGCAGTCATGTGTCATTACACAACCAGTTTTTAAAACTGATTTATTATAGATCTTCTTTCAAGTAATACATCTCTGCTACCATCAGAGACTTTGCATTTTGTTCATGGCTGTTTAATCCCCAGAGACAGCAGAGTACCTGTTACTTAGACAATATAGGAAATACCTGCAAAATGAAGAAATGACCAGAGACACAGAACAAAAAAAGAAAAAAAAAAATCACACCTCTTCCATTCCCATTATAAAATTCTATGCAACACTGTCTTTTCCAGATCAATGTCTTTTAGTTTGGAGAACTATGTGCATGAACACAAATACACACACGCGCATACACACACATGTGTGTATAAATACGAAAAGAAATAGATGATAATAAAAGCTGTTCATACATTGAAGACATATTTGAAATTCATAGTTCCTTCATATTTTATTCAAAATGAAAGAAGCTGAGTTTTGTTTTGCTTGTTTTTTCCTTTTATATTTAGATCATTATGATCTATTGTTATCCAAATGTGGAGAAATGTTATCTTACCTCTGAGTATGATGGCATTTAAACACTATTGTAATGCATACTATTTTATTCACTTTTCCTTCATTTTCATATTCCAACTTAATTATTTAAGCAAGTATTTTAATTTTTAGCTTACTTGAGAAAAGAAAGCATGTTCATAGAAGCTGGTTTTTCGAAATGTATGCTCAGCTTAAAAATCATATCCATCTAATTAATTTTTTATTGTCTCTTCGATCCCCTAAGACCAAAATCTGCTACTTTTACCAAGTTAATTCTTATCCCTAAAAATTCAGCAAATTCCACAGTGGTTGTTAGATATTAGCATGCTGCTACACATACAAGCATCCAGAGGGATTTCTGGTTCAGTCTTCAAATTCTTATAAAAAACCACTGTTTCCAGGAACTGAGAACACTGCAAACCATTTGGCCTCTGGTTCCACAAGCACTGCTTAGGGCTAGGCATTTTTGCCCAAGGGGGGGAAAAAGTGTTACAGAATAAACTCCTCCAGTTTTTTTTTTTTTTTAACTTAAAGCTCATAGTAAGGGACACTTTACTTAAGAATATGAATTTTAAATGTTATTATTTGATTAAATCAGGCATTTAAGAGAGCCACTTACTGAGGGCAGTGAGATGGCTCAGTAGGTCAAGAAACATGCAGCAAATTGTTTGAACCTGAGTTCAAATGCAACTCTCACTGAGGAAGAAAAACCTCACCCCTACAAATGGTCTTCTGATCTCCACATGCCTGTAAAATGGCACCTGACTGACTCTCCCATCCACAAACTAGTGTCATTCTTCCCTTCAGACAAGGTCTCCCACACTACATTTCAGTATCTGCTGCAAGCTTCACTAAAGCAGCGATTAGTTTTTTAACATTTGCTGTCTTTCACTGATATGATGACCTCTCATTGTGAACACTTAAAACTCCACCACACCATGAACTCCAAATGGACACCGCGAAATAAGTGTCAGAATGACACTACGTCTTAACTTGTTAATGGGACTTTCCTCTTTCACTGAAGATGGGAGTCTGGGATGAAGAAAGAAAAGAAAACTGTTATTGACGGAGGGCCCAGAATGCATTATGAAGTTATAGCTCATTTGCTCACTACACTATGGTAGGAAGTAGAGGAACACAAGCTTTGCCTCCACCTCTAATTCGGCAGGAAAATTAATTTGAAAAACAAAAACAGGAGAAAATTACACACATTTCAATTTTGCATGAAACAAAAGTCTTCACAATGAAATGAAGATCCACAGTAGCAGCCTCTCCATATTCATGAGGGAGGGCGGAAAAGAGTGGCAGCCTATACAATAAACAGAGAAACAAAGGGAAGTAAAAGTCATTTCATGAGTGCATGCAAATATGTCTGGAGGTAGGGGTTCAACTTCATGTGTTCTACCTTCGGCCTTATTCGTGTGTGTGTGTGTGTGTGTGTGTGTGTGTGTATACATGTGCACATGTGCATGAAGAGACCAGAAGTTGGCATGGGTGTCTTCCTATACTTCTTTGAGACAGGATTTCACACTGAACCTAAAGATGATGTAATTAGGCTGGCTGACTGACCATAAGCACCCTGGATCCACCTGTCCTTGTCACCTCCAAGGGATAAGACTGCACACTGGTACCATAATACCCTATATGGTTCTATATGGTTTCTAGGATCCAAACATAGGTTCCTGATATTTGTATGACAAGTGCTTTTCTCAACATTTACCTCATAAGTTATTGTTAGTGTGGTAAAATTTACAAAATTTTCCAGCTCCCTCCTCTTAAACTAAAAACAATTCTTTGTTTCTAGTGCAGAGTGAACAATACTCAATTGAAAGCTCTATCTTGAAAAGAATCAGAGGACCTATCTTGGTATTTTCCAAAGTATTCTTAAGTATGAAGCCATCAAATGCCAAGATGGAATATTATGTGTTGATGTGACTTTAACAGAGTCACATTATCTAATTATAGACAAAAAAAAAAAAAGCTAGGACAAGAGATTTTAGGTAAACAAGAGACACTGTCTACCCCAAATCACTGGATGGACAATGGAATGTTAGGGACAATGGCCCACTTCTATCTGACTCACACTAATAAACTTTGCGTAGCCTCAGACAGAAATTTAAGAAGATTATAACCTGCATGTTCCTGGAGCCTTAATTTTTAAAATTTATGTACTAATGGTTTCTTTCATTTGCTCTTGAAATTTTGTGAAGAAAATTGAGCTCTTTATACCACAGGAGACTCCTGAACCTTACAACAATCTCCCAACTTTGCCTCTCACAGAGCCTTCTCTGGAATGTTTGCTTTTCATTTATAAATTATCTTTATAATGCATCCTTTGTGGACAAGCAGGCCTAGAGTGGTTAAACCTACATAGGAAAAATTAAACTATCGGGATGTATTATCCTAACTATTATAGGCTGTGAACATAGAAATTATTCACAGTAGAGCCACAAATACATCATATTTGGCACTCTCACTTGTCACTAACATAAAAAATGTGATTCCGATTCATTCACAGCCAATTCCATAAGGAATCAATGAGAAGAAAGTGAGAAAAACGGGGCATTAAAATGTTGTTAATGATGCTAATGTGAGAAGATACAAAAACAGGCACAAAAGTAGAAATATTGAGGAAATAATGCCTACACAAAAAAAAATTAGTAATGTGAAGTATAAACTTCTCCCACAATTGCCCTGGTGTTTTTCGGTGACTCTAATGTCATGTGCCACATTTTAGACACCTATTGATGTAAGATGGACCTTCTTTTTCCCTGGAGCAATAGCAGTTTCACCCTACAGAAGCAACTCTGGCCACTGAGCTTGTTCTTCCCACATCACCATCCAAGCATATAACACTCTGACCTTTCATTTACTATGCTAATCAACAAATCATTTCAATACCCCTTGTTTTGCAGGACTTGCTAGTCTTTGGTAATAGCTAAAAAAAAAAAAGTTTTCCTTTTTAAAGATTAAAAAGAAAAATATCTATTTAATGATAAATACATTCTTGTGAAAAAGTAATGTTTATATATAAAAGGCCTACATTTGTTTTTCATAATTCATAAAAACTTCACAAGGAAAGATAATTCTTTGAAGTTGCATGATCTTATTAAAGCAAGAAAAATGATTTTGATAAACAAAGTTTTATATATTTTTGTAATGTGGCTTTTGAGACAAAAATATGTGGTTGTGGCCCAGGGACCTCAGAAATATTGTCACATCAAAATAATGTCTGAAAACAAAAAGGCACTAGGTCTCTGAAGCTCCACAACTTGTTGATAACACCGTGATGACAGGAGCTGTATATGAAAAGATCCTCTTCAGTTGCTACCACTGTCATCTAAGGCATGGGAAAGTTGATCCAATGGCTTTCAAGTTCAGTATTATAGCTCAGAATCACTGAATCAGGAGCACTGTCAAGTCCACAATTTAGCTCCTTAAAAACATAAAAGTGGTGTGTTTTTCCTTCTCTATCAAGAAAACCCTTAACGGATTGAGGCAAGAAATATAATCTAGTCACTGTGTCTAGGAATCCAACTTAAATTGAATGATTGATTTAACAATTTCTAAGCATATACTAGCCTTTGAAAAAGTAAAATTACACTTTATATCACTCTCAGTGATAATTACAATATATCACTGCTTCTTCCATCCAATTGGAAGAGTGACCTCTTCCATCCAGTGGTATATACTGTGTATAGAAGACAGACCACCAACAAATGTAAGCACATTGCAAGAGCTATAATGCACATGTACTTTAAGTATAAAATAACAAACCCCAGTATGATGATACATTTCTATGCTGGGCAAGGACTAAGCAATTCTTAACTCTAATACCGTATGAAAATCAAAATTCACCTGGTATATTGCACACAGTTCAAAATCTGATATTGAAAAGGAAGAGAGACATGTTCAAAATTTTTATCAACTACAAATATGTAATGCAACAAGAAAAAAAAACAATTGAAAATGAAAATTCTCTGGAAATAACATAACCCCCCGAAAATAATTCTGAAAAACATACAATAATGGAGGTGATTAGCTCCCTGTTACAAACTTCCACAGGCAACATGCTGACAGATATTCAATGTAAAACTGAACTTTATCATGAATAGATTTGACCAAATATCCGAAAGAGCTAACTTATGAGATGAGTTTCAGTTACTGAAAATATTCATGGATAAGGTAAAGTATAGATTATGAAGAGAAAGCTAGACTTAACGATGCCTTTGGGGGCCTTTCAAAGTCTTAAATCTGAACTCTCTAGGATGAGACAATACTTAAACTTATATAGTTTCTCACAGAAAGAACTTGCATGGAGTAAGTATCTGCTGAGGGTGGCAAAAGACATGGCACTGAGGCATCATTACAAATGCTTTTCGATGCAGTTAGCAAATACTGAAATATGTAAAAATCTTGTAAGAAACCTGATTTAACAAAATCAAGACATATAAAAGAAACTGAAAAACTGAATCAATGAAAATAGCATTTTGAGAACAGAAAAATGACTGGCATGATGACTGGGAAAGCAAACATCACTTGTCTTAATGAGATACACTTGCTTAATCTGAACAACAAACACTAGACCAATTTGAACTGGCAAGAATTCAAAAACCAAAATACCAACCTCCTAGGACCATATAATTCTGGTCATTTAAATATTGTTAAGTCAGTTATTGAACCCCCCACCAAAAAAAAAAAAAAAACCCTCCTTGAACTGAAATAAAATTACTTCCTTGGTAAACATTATGGTCCCAATTACATCTTCAGGGTCCGCCCTTTCTAATCATAGCCAGCATACGTGGTCACTATAGTTTTATCCACTGTGATAGTTACATGCTGATAGTTCACTATGGCCCTCAACATACTTCTTGGATAATATCAAATAGTTTCATCTATTTATTGTTCTCCTATATATTATGAACAAGGCTATGAACAAACCGAGGTTTTGTTAAGCTTACAGATCTCTAAAGTTTTAGTATATATGACAAACATACTTATTCTTGCAGGTGATTTGTGTACAATTTGCCTCAGTTTGGAGCTTATACATTTTTATCAGAAGTTACTAAGTCCTTATAATTTTAATAAATTCCAATAAATTAATTTAGTATAGACTGGGGGCTCTTGACAGGAAGTAATTTGTAGGTTTTTTTTTTGGCATTTTAAAAAGTCAATTCCTGACTTCTGCTGAGTTAACATGTATAAAAAATGTAAAATTTCAGTGGAGGCTTTTTTGTCTGTAATACTCAACTGCTGCAGCATCTTTTGTGAAACATTCATCGCTCCTCCACTGACACACCATTGTAGTGCAGCCAGATTAGGAAGGCATAGTTGAGCATGTCTACTTCTGAATTCTCTATTCTGTTCCATCAACTTCTGTGAAATTATTCACAAGCAGTTTCATTTTTTGTTTCTGATATGTAGGTCTTTTATTTCCCCTTTGCTTTATTTCCCTTGCTGCACTCCATCACTGTGCTTAGTAAGAAAGGCAGGGATAGACATATATGCCCTTTTCTCTGTTAGTAGGAAGCATTTAGTCGACAGCCATTATTAGTACACATTAATTTCAAAAATGATGATTTCCATATTATCTAGCATAGATGCATACCACACACTTAGTTGAGGAGAAATTGGTTGTCATCTTTGGGTGTTTCCCTTTTCTAGGCATTGACTGAGCCATTATGATAAATAGGCACTGATCATAACCAAAAAGTACATTTCTACATCTGCTAACATGATTCTTTCTTCAATATCGTGTTGCAATTTTAGGTTATTTTGTCAGATTTGATTGATTTTTACATTGAATGTGTTTCACAACTCTGGATAAACTCACTTGGCTACAGTGTACAATTCCATTCAGGTATTCCTGAACCGTACTTTCTAGAGTCTGCTTCAGAATTTTAGGTCTCTACTCATATGTATTCCTCTGCAGTTTTCCATTTATTACTTTACTTATCTGATACTGATTAAGGGCTTCATGAAATTTTTACTTCATGAAATTAAAGGAAAGTGTTCATCCTTTATATACTTGATTTCTGGAATAAGTTTTATCTAATTAGTGACAATTTTTAAAGTATTTTATGAAATTATTCATTAAAATCTATATAGACAGATTTCTTATTTTAGATGCTTTAAAAATATTGCTTATACTTTTGAAGTAGTTGTAGCATATGCAAATTATTTTATATTAAATAGTAGGCAGCCTTTTCTTAATACATGCTTAATCTAAGAGAGCAATTTATGCAGAATCAATCTTAGTGTCCTTTAGTAACTCTGTGATGTCAGTAGAATGATATTAACCTACAACGTAAAGACAAGGACAACTCTCATACACATATACTCCCTACTTCCACTTCCTTTCCTGCTAAACTACCATCTCCTTTATTTTACTCTATTCAAAAACCAAATTTAACCACAATTTTGATATTTTGGGACAAGAGTACAGACTACAAATGATGTGGGGGTGATTTCTTATTAATAAAGAAACTGCCTAGGCCCATTTGATAGGCCAACCCTTAGGTAGGCGGAGAAAACAGAACAGAATGCTGGGAGAAAGAAGCTGAATCAAGGAGTCGCCATGATTCTCCCACCCTACTCAGACGCAGGTTAAGATCTTCCCTGGTAAGACACCTCGTGGGCTACACAGATTATTAGAAATGGGTTAGATCAATATGTAAGAGCTAGCCAATAAGAGGCTGGAACTAATGGGCCAAGCAGTGTTTAAATGAATACAGTTTCTGTGTAATTATTTCAGGTAAAGCTAGCCGGGTGGTGGGAAGCAACCCTGCCGCTCCTTATTACAACAATCGTTTTACTTTCCTTCCATCTGAGAATGTCTTAATCTCTCCATTATGGGAAGACATTGTCAGTCTTTCCTGATTAAATAATTGTAGTATCTATTTTATGTGAAAGCATTTTAATATGTGGTAAGTTTTCAGCCTTAATAATAACTTACATATTGAACGTGTTTTACAGTAAGTTCCAACGAACAGCTTTCCAAAAGGGGAACTTGACTGGGGGAGGGGGAGGGAAAGGGGAGGCGGCGGTGGGGAAGAGACAGAAATCTTTAATAAATAAATAAATAAATAAATGAACAACAGAAAAAAAAAGAAAACCCATTGTGGCTGAATATGAGATTAAATAAAATCACAAGGCAAATGATAATAAACACAATTACTTAAAATTATCCTCTAGGTTAGAAGCAGTCACATTTAAAAATTCTTTAGGGACTTAATTAAAATACTTTTCAAACATGATTAAGAGAAGTAAATTTGCCTCTGTATGTTTATTTTGACATTTTAAAATGTGTTTTAATTTGAGAAAAGAAAATAACACATTTTATGAAAAATAAAGTCTTTTTCATTATATTCCTTTTCAGTAGGTCTCTTGGGGAAAAACCTTTTCCATGTGAGTAGAAAACATAATATTAAAATGTCATCAACAAGAAACATTCTCCAATTTATGAACTAAATATCGTCATACTGTGAACAAACTGTATTGCAGTCTACAAGTGAATATCACTTATTACTTACTATTGATTACTTATATTTAATTTCTTTTTAAATAATAGCTCAATATTTAAATAAAATTAAAACTGAAAAATATGTAGCAATGATTTAATAGACTAAATATTTTGGCACTATAGATCTATGAAAACATTTTCAATAATAAATAAAAAAATTGACATCTAGTCTCTCCACATAGACTAGTGCCTCACATATTTCTGTAGCGCCTCATTCAGTGGGTGTCTATGAACCGCCCCATCCATATAACCTGCTCAAACTGTCACACATAGGGAGGTCCTACATGAAATGTTCTGGCTTTGTCTAGACATTCCTGCCTAGACCAAAAATAATCTCTCAGCTTCTGCCAGAACCCATGGTATGGTGTTTCAACCCATAAGCCCCTTGCACACCACATTCAACCTTTACCCCAGCCAGATCTACTCCCACACTCCAGGGTTGGAACAGGAAGCCCATCTGGCTTTCCAGCCACATGACTTCATTCCACCCAAGCCATTTGCAGCATCTCTACACAACCCACAAGAACACCTTCTCTCCTGCTCCAATATTCTCCGTCCATATAAGAACAAAATAAGTTCTCCTGCCCAGATCTCATCACAAAAATACAAACAATATTAAATATCACAGGACTACCTTCTCCCCAAAGCCTAGCAGTCCTGTGGGAATGTTTGTCAATGAGATTGACATAAATGAACTCCTGGAAACAAAATTTAAGAGAACAATGGTGAAGTCCATCATAGAATTCAAGGAATTTGAGGAAGACACAACCATTTTTTTTCATATTTCTGTTTTATGTGCTCAATCCTCTGTTTTTTTCATTGACAATTGCAAATTATTTGTTCACTTCATAATTCACAAAAATCTTAAGCAGGTATTTTTAAAATA
>NW_026067944.1:11519493-11668589 GCF_014885135.2 Alexandromys fortis
TATATATTCTACAATTTACCCTCATCATATACTGCAACACCTTACAGATTATACAATGAAATGCAGTGAACTTGGAGGAGCAGGGGCACACTGTAAATCAATCCTCTGTTTTATCTTCAAGTCCTGATAGAGTATTTTCTACTTAATACTTTCTCCATGTAAGATTTTCTTTTGTTTTTTTCTAGCTGAGTTACTGAATTTTCAATTTCATCTGCATTTCAGCTTGGGTCTCTCCAATGTTTCTATCTCCTTATTGAATTTCATGTTTAAATCCTGGGTTTCCTTTTTTGTTTACATAACATTTTTGTGATTACATGGGCATTACCATGTGTGTTAATTTCTCTTACATTCTAACTCCTTGATTTGATTGACCTCTTTCTTTGTGTCTTCTTTAAATTCCTTCATTTGGGTACAGGAAGTTTTTTTGTTAGTTCTAAATCTCTTATGGACTGAGAATATTTGATCAGGAGAGAGGGTGTGCACATGGGTTGTATATAGATGTTGTACAAACAAATATCCAAACAAATATGAGCTATAACACTGATTTGCATATGCCAAAGGACTCCATATTCTATTACACAGATACTTGCTCAGCCATGCTCATTGCTGCTCTATTCACAATGGACTAAAAGTCCTTCAACTCACTAATTGAGAATGAAAATGTGGTACATATATATTATGTAATACTACTCAGCTGTTGAGAAAAAGGTGAAATTATGAATTTGAAGTTAAATCAATGGAGCTGGGAACCTAGAGAAGAGCATATTCAGTGAGGTAACACAAACACAGAAAGACAAATGTTTTCTCTCATGGGAGGCTCTTAACTGCAACAAATCTTCAGATATGAGGATATGACCAGGAGTAACTGCAGAAACCAGAACCAAGTGGAACCATGGCAGGATTATGGGCATGGGCAGGAAACAGAGATAAAAACAGAAGAGTACAAGTGATCTGATCGAAGAAAAAATGTGAAGGAGAAGCTCTAACTAGGAAATGGGGAGAGAGATAAATATGGATGGAAGGGGGTAAAAATAATAGTGTGTATAAAAAAATAGTGTGTATAAAAAAAGCCACAGTGAATTAACAATCTAACTTAAAAATTTAAATGCATACAAATTTATGTATAAATGTACATATATAGTTCAAGTCAAATTTTGTCATCTGCTCTGACAATATTCTTACAAGACTCAAGGACCATCTAACATGAACAAACCAACACCAGGCTTAAGTTCTCTTTTGAGTTATTGGCAAGAGTTGTCCAAAAGACTTTCCAAAATTTTACAGACTATTGCTTTTGGTGTTGGCTTCCTACATGAGGTATAAGACAAGTCCCTGTTATTGAAGATGCCATGCATGCATCCCAGAAGCAGGTCCAGAGGCCAGCTGTAACTTACATGAATACCTTTTTCCAAGATCTAGCTTTCATACAGCATTCCAAAGGAAGGAGGAAACCTCCTCTGTTATGAGACTTATGAACCGCAGCAATGACCAGAATTGCACGATAAGCCAAAAGGTACAGTAGTGGTAGAAATACCTTGGAAGTAACAAGCACCAAATTTGACATACAGCTCACTTGATAATCAGGAAACCATGCCTGATATTGACGACCAGGGCAACTGAAGCCATAGGTCTTGAAAGAGAACCTACACTACTTGATCAAACCAGAATCAACCCTGCAGAGGTGAGAGATAAGGTGAAGCTTTTCAGATAGTCACTACTGGTGCAGATTCAAGCACATATGGGCATATGTGTTAGTACACACTCATTTATTTAATACGAACGTTCAACACTCACACAACCATATCCCCAGGTTTTTCTCATTTGTTGTTAATGTCCTATTTTAACATTAAACACCTAGAGAAGAACACAATCTTTTCCTATACACCATTTGGGCAACTGAAGAATACAAGGGTCTTGGTCTAGGAGTAACATTTTAGAGACATTTGATACTGTCTTTGGTATGGAGTAATTGCCATGTCAAACCCTATTTGTAAGTCTTTGGGACCCATATTTTCCTCTGATAGTAAAAACGACAACAAAACAAACAACAAAGCTATGAAATTATGACAAAATGTACAAGAGGCAAATAATCTGGAGGATAAGAGTGCATACAATAGATGTCAGGTTATCATTTTTATCTGAACTACAAGCATTACTCTGCTTAGAAAACAACTGCCACCGGCTAGAGTTTACCACCAAATGATTTACATTTGTGAGACCCACAGCAAATTTACATTTTTGGAAGCTTAATCTGGCAGTACCAAGGAGATCCAAGGAGAATTCATTCGAAGAAATATGTTTGATTCAACTGTATTCCAAGCATAGCTTATAATTAATTATACCTCTTCTTCATCTTTTTAATTATTTAACAGATTAGACCTGAAACTCTATGACGACTTTTGTTGCTTTTTATGAACATTGGGAAAAGTGCGAAACTTTAAGGGACTCGTGAAACAAATGGCCATTCAAATGTTTACTGAATGACTCCAAGAGTTACCTTTTTCCTATTTGTCAAGAAGCCATGGGTGTGATTTATGCTAAGTAACAGCTTTGTGTCTCTTTATGTAAGGCAGCTTCAACCACAAAATGCCAACATCAGCAGTTCATCACAGCTTCTCTCCATGATACATTCCCCTTCTCCTATCCTACTGCGACAAAAATGCCATTCACACACCATTAAATACAATTTTCTTCATCCAACTCCCTCAAAGTCTGTCAAGAATTCCACCTCATTCCCTTCCTGAAACAATTTCCCACTCTCTTCAAGAACAATTCTTCAGAACCCCTCACCTGCAATTCAGATACTTTGGACTTAAGGCTGGTTTTTGTGCATTTTATTTTAAAAAAAATAAACAATTAGAGAACACCATTGTCTACCTATATGTATGCCCTAGAGACTAGTCCACATCTCTAAAGGTTCCATAATCTCCCTCTCCTTCCATCCTAGGAACCAAACCTTTAATCACATCAGATGCTGTGGGACATAAATATTACACTCAAATTGTAGCACTAATTTATTACCTGATGTCAATTTTTTTCCTCCCCTCACATATAATCAATCATTCTACAATACTTTCAAGTCTAACTTCAAAATGTTTTGCATTTTTAATTGAACTCTTATATCAGCTATTGCCAATACACAGAAAAACCTAAGATTGCCCTGTCTTAGTTAAAGTTTTTATTGCTTCAAAGAGAAACCATGATCATAGCAACTTAAATAAAGGAAGATATTAATTGGGGTGGCTTACAGTTTCAGAGGTTTAGTTTATTATCATCATGGTAGGACATGGTGGTGTGCAGGCAGTCATGGTGCTAGAGGAGCTGAGAGTGGAGAAAGAGCTATGTCTTGATCCCACAGGCAGTGTTCTCAAGCAGTGGGCATCACTGCAGAATATATGAGACCTCAAAGTCCACCTCCACAGTGGCACAACAATGCCACGCCTACCATTAGTGTCACAACCTTTGGGGGCCATTTCCTTTCAAATGACCACATTGCACTCTCTGCCCTAAAAGCTTGTAGCCACATCATAATGCAAACATGCATTTATTCCAAAGTTAAAAGCCCCCACAGTCAATAACAGTCTCAAACTTCTTTAAAAGTCTAAAGTTCCAAATCTCTTCTGAGATTCATGCAATCTCTTAACTGCAATCCTCTGAAAAGTCAAAATCAAAAAGCAGATCACAAATTTCCAACATATAATAGCACAAGCTATACATTGATATACATTACCATTCCAAAATATAGTGAAAACAGCATACTAATAAAGTACTGGATCAAAGCAAGGCCAAAAACCAGTTGGGCAAACTCCAGACTCCGCATCTCCATTTCTGATGTCAAAGTGCTCTTCAGATCTCCAACTCTTTTCAGTTTTATTGAGTACAAAACACTTCTTTCTCTTGGATTTGTTCCACTTCTGCTTATCAACTTTCCTTGACAGAAACCCCATAACTATAGCCTCTCTGACATCTTGGGGTCTCCAGGGCAATCCAGGCTTTACCTTCACAGCATCACCAATTGTTCTCTTGGGCCACTCTGCAGGGGAATCCCTGATGTCCATCTGCCCTCAGCAGCTTTTTTTTAGTTACTCCTTGACTCTAAAGCCAGAACCAGGAGACCAAAGCCACCAAGTTCTGCTGCTTGCTGGGGCTGGAATATATCCAGCCCCTCGTTCACTTACATCTTCACCAGCTTTCAGTTTTCAAAGGCTTCCTTTACTGCCTAAGTTTGTCTTTTCTGGAATTTACTCTGTAGACCAGCCAGGCAGGCCTCAAACTCAGAGAACCACTAGCCTCTGCCTCTGAAGGGCTGAGTTTAAAGGCATTCACAACCACACTAAGCTCTAAGATTTCTTTAATTTCCCTTCACAAGTTGGAAATTTAACTATTTACCACTGCCTTTATTTCATTTCTTAATCTACGTATCTCCTTCATCATGGGACTTAACTCCATTCCATTTCCTGGTGCTCCTTTTCTCCTCAAACTGCTCGGCACCGTCTATATTTTTCCTGCTTAGTTTGCTCCTTTTCATTGCAAATCTTCATTAGAGTTACCAGTAATTAACATATGACAGTCTCTCCTAGGCTGTTTTGAGATTTCCTCTGCCAACAGAATTAATCCAGAACTCTTCACTTTAGCCTGAGGCAGACTCTTAGGACAAGGGCAAAATGCAGCCACATTCTCCACCAAAAACTTCACATGACCACTCTTTAGGCCACATAATAATATTCTTCTCCTCTGAAACATCTTAATGCAGGCACCCAAAGTTCAAATCTTTCTCAGCACCACTGTCTTCCATGTTTTTACTAGTATGGCTCATGCAGCAGTGCTTAATGCCTTTCACTGCTCTCCTATCACAAAATACCAAAGTCCAGATTCCTCTAAACAAAAACATGGCCCCAGGCCTATCCCAACAATACCCCACTCCTTGTCACAGTTAGGGTTTCTATTATAGTGAAACTATAACCATGACCACAGCAACTCTTCATATGGGAAAATATTCAAAGTAGTGGCTTACAGTTTCATCAGAGGTTTTGTCCATTACTATCATGGAACATGGCAGTGTACAGGCAGACATGGTGCTGGAGAAGGAGCTGAGAGAGGAGAAGGAGCTACATCTCAATCCTGCAGGCAAGAGGAAGTGCTCTGAAAACTGTGTGTGGCTTGAGCATATATGAGACCTCAATGTCTGCCCCCATAGTGACACACTCCCTCCAACAAGGCCACACCTACTTCAACAAGACCATACCTCATAATAGTGCCACTCCCTTAATAGACCACTTTGTTACAAACCACCACACCCCCAAAGTAAAGACAAGTTAATGTCTCTTTAATCTGCTCATATTCTCTACATCTACCGAATATCCCTCTCCTTAATTTTTTTTTTTTACACAGTAAATAGCAATATCTTTTCAGGAACTGCATAACTTTCAAACATTTAAAAAGCTGCTGGAACACTTTCCCATCAAATAAGTAAACAGTGAAAGAGAAGATTACACAAACTTCTTCCAAAAGCCTACAGGGCTTTATGAACTGACAGCCGACAAGCCTTTTGCTGGGGAAAAATCTTTTTGTGTACTGTGAAGGCATGTCACTGTGATTGATCTGATCAAGAACTGAATGGAGGGTTTCCAGGCACAGAAAATGCTGGAAAGAAGAAGGGAAGGAGTCTCAAGGAGTTGTGGAGGGGGAAGCATGACATGTAGGAGATGAGTTAACAAGCCATGAACCACATGGCAATACGTACATTAATAAAAAATGAGTCAAATTAAGTTATAAGAGCTACTTAGAAATAAGTCTAAGCTATTGTCCAACCTTTTATAATTAATAAGAAACCTCTGTCATTATTGGGCAGCCAACAGTCCTGACGACATATCCACCCATACCCTTTGGCAAAGGGAACTTCTTTTCTTATTCATTCATATCTCTTTGGCCTTTTATAAACACACACATAAGAAAAAAGAACCTACATTCTATCGAGGTGGCCCAGGTAACTAATGTTCTTAGTAGTTCCTCAGTTCTCAGGATTCAATATTGCACCTCACTTCTCTTGGTCTGGGGTAAAACATTGTCTCCCGAGAACTGCACAAGTCAACCATACTAAAATATAATTACTGTGTAACAAAACACCATACACTTTGAGAACTGGCTGTCACTGACTTCACATGTTTGTTTTAGTTTTTCCTACGCTTGATAATGAAGTCTGTCGTGTTGACCAGAATGTTCTCAATCTTGAATCCTCCTGTTCTTGCCACGCAACTGCTGGAACTGTAGACATGCACTACCATGCCCAGCAATAATTGGTTGTTTTCGGGGTTGTTCTTTTTTTTCTTTCTTCCTTGCTAATAATTATCCTTATCTGAAATTTTATTTCACATTTTCTACTTTCCTCACGTGGACACAGGGATCTGAAGGTGAAATCTGTTTTGATTCATTTTCTTCCATAACTTTATTTTGGAAGTTTTTAGAAATGTATAATAATTATTCTAAATTTCTTAATTAAGGCATCTGCTATACCAGATTTATCTTGAATATATTATTTTCAAAAGTTGATTTCTTAATCATCAACGTTAGTTCACAAAGCCACATGATCCTAAGATACAACTTAAAATAAAGACCACAGAGAATTTTTACATATGTATATCTTCTATCCAATATTCCTTTAATGTCCTACCCTACCGACTCCACTGTTTTAATATACATTATGCCCTGATCTGTCCAATCTCATCCCACAGCTCTCACTTTGCAGTTTCCTTACTTGTGAAAGTTCTCCAGAACACTTCTTTTGTTCCATCCATACATCTGCAACTTTTATAATTNATATATTACTTATCAATTATCAGTTTATAGACTAATAAACTATTCTCTAAATGAATCTGAAGCATGCTTCACAAGAGGGATTCATACTTGTTACTATAAGCCTTAGAAACACCCATGGATGACAAAACCTGGGCCCTATAGGTAGCAATGTCTTGTTTATGTTTTAACAAAGAATGGGTGCCTGAAGATCGGAGTACAGAGCTAAGTCACTAGGGACCAGGGAGTGGTGGCATACACCTTTAATCCCAGGACTCAGGTGATCAAGGCAGAGGAATCTCTGTTAGTCAACAGTCACCCTGGGCTATACAAGATTAAATCTGTCTAAAAGAGAAACAGAGCTTGCACAAAAGTGATCCCAGCAATTGGGATCTCACGCCTTTAGTATCAGCACTAGGGAGGTAGAAACAGGAGTGATTTGGCTGAATAGAGAGAGAGATATAAAGCAGAAGCAGACATGAGCTCAGTCTAGACTGTGGTTTGGTGGAGACCGATGGAGTCTGGAGACAGGATCACCCCTTCAGTCGGAGCATTGGTAGAGGTAAAGGAAATCTCAAGCGACTGGCCTATCTGCTTCTCTGAACTTCAGCATTAACCCCTATATCTGACTCTGGGTTTTATTATTAAGACCAAATAGAATTTGTACTACACTTATGGACAGACTTTCTGCAGTGGTTTAGCTAAATTATCACAGATCAAACATAATTTTTATATTCATACGCATAGAAAAATGCTTCCCCTAACCTTAATCAAAGAGGTCTCTCTTTGCAGCGATTAGAGGGGCATGCAGCGATGCAGGGCTGCTCACAGTACTGAGCATAAGTGACAGTTGAGCAAGTACTAAGTACCAAACAGAACCATTTATATCATCACCTTTAGCATGTAGGGATCACTGCAGAAGAGGGGACAAAAAGATCATAAAGGGCAGAAGAAAAGTACTGACGTTTGGGCCTGGCAGAGCCAATGTAGTCAGCCATGAGTTCAGTTGCTGTGGCTGCCTACAGTGGTCTACACAAGACTGGGTCATTAACAGTCAATATAACACAGTCAATTTCACCACAGTGAAAGGGCTGGCTGATGGGACCTTTCCCCTCCTTGCTAAAATAGTGGCTACTGATGGATTCTTGGAAAGGAACAGTCATTGCCTTCAGCTGTATATTCACTGAAGCGCCTATCAAACTCCAGTATGTAATTCAAAATCCATAGTAACACAGATGATCCTTGTCAAACTCAGTGGGCCTGAAAACATGCACACGTGCAAATGCGCATGCTCAGAGATTAGAGCAGGAGGGACATCATAGCAATCTGTATGCACTTTATACATGTACAAAACTGTCAGAAAACAAATTCAATAAGCATAAAAACCATAAATGCATATTCACTAAATATTCTAAGGTATTTGAACTATAAAGAAATGTGTAGAAATTTCCATAATTTAGAGATTTCTAAATTTCCCATGGCACTGTACATTCTTCATGGACACAGGATGATACGCAATGCACTCCTTCTTGGGGAAGCCTTTTACTTATTTAATTTTATTTCATATACATTGGTGTGAGAGTTTCAGATACTGTGGAACTTTAGTTATAAACAGCTGTGAGCTGTCAGGTGGGTGCTGGGAATTGAACCTGGGTCCTCCGGAAGACCAGCCAGTGCTCTTAGCCAGAGTCATCTTGCCAGTCCATGGCGAAGCATTTTAATGAGCAAATACGTAGAACAAGGATCTGTGAGAACCTCAGATACTGTTGCTATCAGAGAAATGAGAAGAAATACCATTCTCTCGAAATGGAGTGAAATGACTTCAACTACTCAAGAAGTTTTATTACATAGAATAATTTATAGTCAGCTGAACATACATTTGAGAGATATTTTCTGATATGTTTCCTAGAGATCATACTAAAAGATGTCCAAGGCCTGTTGTGGGAAAATATTCTGCCAATAATACTGGGGTACTGTCATTAGGGCACAGCTTCTTGTCTGTGAACATGATCTTTAAAAAGGAGAGAGACAAATCACACACTCTCTTGGGTTGTGAAGATCAGGTCAGGAAGCATGAAGCAGGGTGTGATCAGTCCCCAGCTTCTGGGTTCCAGCTCTGTGAGTCTGTTTTCTCCATAGCGCTTTTTTGAGGGGTGTGTGTATGTGTGTGTGTGTGTGTTTCTCAAAACAGAGGTCTACACTGTAATTTATGAGAACTGGTGAGTGTAAATGTACCTATGTATTTATTCATTCAACAAATCTGTGTATTAATGACCTAAGCTCTGTTTGAGTCTGAGAGATAAAGTAGGAACCAAGGCAAATATTGGTATTTGTCCTGCTGAAGGTTATATTCTTGTTTGGTGTACATGAGAAAAGTAAACTAAATGATACTAATGTAATTCAACTATTAATTAAATCTCTATTATGATGTAGAAAAACAAAAAGTAGAGGCAGTTATAATAGCAATTAACACAGAATAGTAAAAGAAAATAAAGTTCAAATAGGAGAAATAATTTCAAAATAAAATGAAAAATAATCGTAATGGTGAAATGTATTTATGGGTAGAATGAATTAGAGGCATAGCTTTGAAATCAATAACAATAAAAAAATGTATAATTGTAAGGACATAATAACATGTCCAAGAAAGGAGACTAATTCTTATTACATGCCAAAAATTGTTTAAAAACATCACAACTTTTAAAGATCTCATAATAGTGTTAGGTAAGTGGCGCGTTAATCACTATTTTAAAGAAAAATTTCAAGTACATAAGAATTCAAGTTACTTCACCATCACAAGTCACCGAGGAGTCATTCTCCCGGAGACATCTATGACAATTCCACCAGCTGAGATTCAGGGGGGGTCACTTGCCAGTGTATTCAGCTATTAATAAGTCAACCTGTGTCTTTGCTTGTCTTATCCTGTGTTTTGAGCATCAAATGCATCAGAATTTGATTTCCTGAAGATGGGAGCCATGTCTTCTCTACATTTTAAGGAAACTGAGTCTAGCACAGAAGGTTCTAACCACTGTAGAAATGAATTCAATCCCAAGGAGGAGTGAATCAAGTGAAAGAGTACAGAGAGGAGACGTGAAATCGGTGATGCTACATGGAACTTGGTGGAACTCCATGCCAAAAGCAAGTGCTCTGGCATATCACAAAATGAAAAGAAAATGTGAGCGAAAACAGAAACTCTCACCAAATGACATGCAAGATACGTGACATTTCTTCATTACTGCTAACCTGGTTTCTCTAGGATGCTATCGTTTTTATAAAGTTTAAATAAATTATAGGTTTTTAAAATTCATAAAAATCACTTTTCATTATTTATCTATGCTACCCATTGTCTAAATGAAATCCATAACTTTTAAAATATGGATGAGAAAGAACAAATGCAGTTAGATTATTTGAAACAGAGTATGTTGCTAAATTATTTATTTCATGTTTAACCAGAATGACTGAATCATTCATTCTAAATCACAGATGTCTGGATCATTTGCCAGAGAAAAGTAGAGTGCCACAACAATTAAATTTATGTGTTTACTGACTGACAAATTGGTGTGTATTATGCTGGCTGTTCTATATAACTGCTGCAGGCTAAGGGTTAATAAATGTCAGTGGACATTTTGTTGAAGTTATATGTTCATCATCAATTTCCTGAGAAATTGAAATTTAGTGTTTTATAAAGCACATACTTCCATGTTTTGAGCTCACCGCTACTAAATTTATTGAAAAATAAAATGGCATTTCATTCAACTAGCTCAATAAATTGATGTGCATTTACCCAATCTAATCAATTACAAAGCCATTATAGAAAAAACCTTCAGGGTACTTGCTCAACCGCACTAATGTGTCATACAACACAAAACACACAGGGGTAGTGAGTCCTCAGCAGCAGGTTAGAGTGAGTACTGAAATGGATTCATACATATTTTTAAATTACTCAAAATTGAAATTTAAAGGCTGACACCCAATTCCACTACTGCAATCCTTATGAATGCTTAGAACAACTCAGATGTAAGGAATCTATATTTCTAGCGTGAGCAGTTTTATGTTTAAACACATATGCACACGAACACATACTCACATGTTCGCATGCACACACAAGCACTCACACGCATGCTCACGTGCATACATGCACACACAAACACACAATTTAGGATGTAAAGCTAATGTGAACTGAGATATGCTGTGTGAGCAAACAAGCCATACTTCTAAGTCACACTACACCAAAATGTGAAATACCTTATTTGACTTAATTTAATGAGTTTTATAGACCTTTAAGATTTAAAAAAATGATTTGAATCCCCATAGTTAATGCAGCTAAATATAGTTGCTCTGGTTATTTCACCTTGTATTTTTGCATTGCTACGAATTAATGCAATTTTTCCATGTCGGTTGCTTTCCATTTATGCTAAGCAGTGACACACCACTACCTCAGTGGGACCACTGAGTCTGTTTGGCACTTATTTCATGTAAACCTCACATATAATTTGATTGGACTATTTTCCATGCTGGAGACACTATGAGCTTCTCTCACAGTCTTTATAAAAAGAAGGTGTTTGGTGAATGAACTCATTTCCCAGTGCACTAGAAGTTTTCAGGAAACTCCCTGAAATCTTTTTCCATAATGTTAACTCCTGAAAAGGGTATTTCAAATAAACCTTCAGATATAACCACACAAATTAGGAAAGGCTCCCAGAACAAAAGATAAAAGGAGGAACTACTGATCTATCAAATCAATGGTAAGTAACTATGAAATAACTGCTAATAACATTTCATCAAATAACAGTAAGCAACTCAGGGACAAATGCTTTACCAGGCTGAGAAACCATACAGCACACAGAAGTGACAGCCCCTCCCTCTGAATGCAGTGTGGGCACCAGCAATCCCAGCAATCAGAAAGACACTACAAGAATCAAGTAGTCTTTTCTCACTAAGGGCTTTATTTAAAGGTTATCGTCCAACCTCAGTATTGGGAAAACAAAACATTTTTACTTATAGTGAATGTTTTGACAATACAAGTCATGCGTTCCTTTAAAAACAGAGAAGCATACAGCAGGGCCCTTAATCCAGCACGGTTGTATACTCTTGTAAACTCAGTATTTGGAAGACTGAAAGAGAAATCTACCAAGAGTATAAGGGCAACAGAGCTGCATAAGAATGTCAAAGCTACCCTGCCCTATGCGGCAGGATCTTAATTCAAAGAAAATTGCACCATAAAAAGACATCTGACATACAATGCAAAGTGAGCAACTAATTCAAAACTGATTAGTAAAATGACGTTGGAACCTGAAAAAAATTTAAATATAGCACAAGGATGCCTCATTTATTTCACCGTTCAGAATAAATTAGTCTAGAGAAATAAAATCTTTCTAGAAATCTTCATTAAAACTTTATAGTAGATCTAGAGGTGGAGCTCAGTTTCAGAATGCTGGCCTAGCAAGTACAAGGCCCTGGGTTCCGGGATGGGGAAAAAAAGGCAAGCAAATGCTGACTTTAGATCATTAACATCATACTTAAAACAATAAACAATCTAACTAAAAGGTACTTTTAAATTGCACTCAATTTTTTCTTGGCACCTTTTATGATACAGATTTTGAAGACAATTTTGAGTTTTTTAATGACTCAGGTTCGTTATGATCAATTATTATACTACACTGTGGTATAATGATGCCCAGAGGGACAATTGCAACATGCAGAATGTTTGCTGCAGTACCTAAGTGGCTTTGCACTGCTGCGCTTTCAGTTCTGGTTTCTGACCTTGATAGGTTTGCTCTTTCCTACTGCTCTCAGAGGTGACAACTCAATACTATTAGCGGTGGATCACAATCGGTCATTTCAACAACTGATTCTAATTTTATGCACTCACCTAGAATTGCATCACCTGCTTTAAAAGCTAGTATCAGACCATGATGAACAAAGACCCATTGCCACTGTAGTACACGCTGACACATCTTGAAAACATGCTATTACTCGCATGCATTTCTCTAATTATAATTCCCAGGGCTAAGGCAGCTGGTAAGTCTGGCAATCAAATGGCTTCTACATGATATATTGATTGCAGCAATGAACAGTACAACTTAGAATTTAGGATATTTATGCCAATGAATCTTTACAACCCTATGAGGTGCAGAAATGATCTAATTTTACGAACAAGGAAGGAAGGAAGGAAGGAAGGGAGGGAGGGAGGGAGGGAGGGAGGGAGGAAGGAAGGAAGGAAGGAAAAGATTGATAAATCAGGTCTGGTAATAGTGTTATACACTGTCTTCTAGTCATTTATAATCAAAAACTTTTTCAACTTAGATGCACAGGATTAAAAGTATCAAGTGAATATATGTTAGCTGTAGATATCCTGAATAAAGGTTCCACCTGGCTTTATGCAGCGGTAAAGAAGCAGTTCATTTACTCATCTACTAAAATCAAGCATTACTAAGAGTGTGCCACGTGATGATGCTCTGTCAGTTTAGGTCTATAATATTCTCTTTGCTGACACAAATGAAACTGAGGGAGAGTACTACATTTAAGTCATGAATTATTATCAGCTTCACCACATTTGACTCCTTATAATTTAATTGGAAGTCTGGTAGAATCATATTATCTTGTGACCCAAAGCATACAATGGAGTCCAAAGATAGGCCCAGTGTGCTGGGAATTTTATCTATTTTACATAAAATTCTTTTGTATGAAATAATGATTTCAAAATTTTCACTGTGTGATATTCAAAACTGGAGCAAGTTACATTTAAAGTGTGTGTTCCTGACTTTCCTTAAGTGAAAGATAAGGCTGCCATCACGTGCTCTCATGAAAAACCTGACAGGGGCTGGCTAGCAGCACCAGACTCAGACAAGTTCTGTTTGTTTCAGACTGTCAGAAGACAAGACCTAGCCATGCTCCCACAAGTTACCTGCTTTGTATAGCAAATATCTGAAAGCACAACTCCATATTCCACAGTATTCTGTATTCCTTGTGTTAGACATTTCAAGATGCATTTGTTTTTGTAATTGGAACTAGTGCCTCATAGAACATCAAAATATTATCCTTCTGGTTGTTTTACACATGAAATCAAGATTCAGGTGGACCATGCTTGGTGCAACCTGGGGGATAAAGATAACAAAACCACCTGCAATCTACCTGACATTATGTTCGCTCTTTAGCAAATTAATTATTTTGATATATTATTACTGTTGCTACTATTACTATTTACGGTGAAAGTCCCGTTTCCTTCTTTTCATTGAATTCAGCAGTAAAGAATAAATGAACCAAAAACAGGGGGGGCTGCTGATATGACTTGGTGGATAAGAAAGTTTGTTCTACAAGAAGAAGAACCTCTATTAGAGTCACAGCATGCACACCAAAAATGGAGCCTGACTGTATAGCCACTGAATCCCAGCACTCGCAGGCAGAGGAAGGAGAATCTTGACAGCTTCCTAGCCAGTTAGCCAAGCTGAAATAACAAGAACCCAGTTCAATGACAGACTCATCCCAAACCAATAAGGAGGGTAGGAGTGGCATTTGCTTATATATGTTGAACATGAAGGTTAATAGTTTGGCACCCACCCCTATGGTCATCATGTGTACGCCTGGGCCCATGCACCCATATGCTCACATTTGTGAAATACATACACACAAAAGATATCCCTACAAAAAATATTCTGAAGTATCACCACAAAGCATGCAGGTAAAATTTATGCTAGAGAAACAGGAAAGCAGAGAAAAGAAGAAAAGATTACGTCTAGCTTAAATGAAACATATTGGGCACACATTATGGACAAACTATTCACCTTCATGTTCAACATGTATAAGCGAATGCCCTACTGAAATAGAAAAAAAAACACACACACATGGTTAAATACCCATAATCTCACATGGTATTCATCATAATGACAATCAAGATGGACTCGGGAATGATAGGGGACTGGAGGGATGTGTTTATATCAGATTGTCAGGGGCATAGGCACAAAAATTAAGGTGAAATCAACGTGATTAGTGTTGCGTCAGTCCAGATGAGTCTGCCTGAGCAACTAGCCAGTCTCCTTCACCACTCCGTACATAGTGTTTAAACCAAGGCTTTGGCTGTTTTGTTATTTACAGCTCTGAGAGAGAATGCTAGCTACAACAGATTCCACACTTGACCAGTGCTTTTCTATGCAGATGTTTAATGGGCTTTCTTAAGCAAACGCCTAATTTTGCCAGGTACTTGGAGGAAGAGGCATTTTAATATGCAAAAAGGCAACGAAATAAATAAATTGGAATCTACTAGCTTCTCTAACAAATAATGAAAATTAAAATCAAGATCAGGAATGACTCCAGCCACGGACAATGAGATGACTGGGTGGTGATAGGGAGAGGTTGAACATTAGTGGCACTTGCAACCCAGCCTGGTGACCTAACTGTGATCCTCTGAATACACAAGGTAAAGGGCAGAACTGACTTCCATAAGCTGTCCTCTCAACCCCAAGGTTGCCATGGAAGATGAATGTCCACATTTGTACATGTTCCCAGCCAAGAAAATGAATAAAATTCAACACAAAAGCAAATAAATGATTGAAAAAGAAATCCTAAAGTCCAGGGGTACCAGCACAGGGTTACTTTAACCTTACAAAATGTATCCAGGAAAGACAGCAGTTAGAGAAAAATATTTCTGGTCACTAACCAAAATTAATGGAGGGGAAAGCCCTCAAAATGAACAATTTCATATTATTTATGAACCTTTTCAAATTTATGAGAAACCTATATTTTCTGAAAATAAGTGGCTCAGTACAACACAGTTTATTTATCTGCACCAAACACTAAGGAAACCATTCAGCTAGAAAACCATGAAATATCTCTTTCGAGCTTCAAAACTGCAACCCAGACTCTAGAAAATAGACATGCTTAAACAAGTTGTTCTGTTACACACAGATAAAAGGAGAAAAAATTGATTTTTTTCTTTAATTTTGACCTGCTTATTTTTTAAAAGGCCATAAAAACTAGAAATCATTATTATTATAGACTCTATAAAATTCCCTGACTTAAATGGATAATCACTTGAATACAGACCCTAAGACCATTTTTACAAGCTTGTGCCTTGCCTTGAGCTGAAAGTAGCTTTTAGGACAGCAAATGGCATTTTAAGTTTAAGACACTGTCCTATTTTATAGTGAGTTTCAATTTGGGAAGGAAATTTTCCAGGTAAGTAAGACCTAAATACTCGGGATGCTCACATGATATCCCTGTGTGCCTAAACTGTAGGCATGTGCAGAATAAATGAGACCGATAATACCAGGAACAAAGTTTATACAAAGACAGTAAAGCCTCACTCCTGTGCTGGGCTCTGCATCAATTGGAACCTTTCTACTGGGCTGAATAATCTCATAAAGCCTGTGAGAGAAGGTATATTTCTTGCTATTCAAACTCAATTCCAGACAGGATAGGTTGATACTGAAACTTCCTTAATCTTTTCCACGAAAAAAGATTAGTATGTATGAGTTTTGAAGCTAACTTTACTTTCTTTGAAATAGTAGATTTAACTGCTTTCCTTAATCAAGCTCAAATAAGTTTCTGACTTCTCAACAAGGCTAAGTACTAAAAGAAGAGTTAAATAAATTAATAAATGGAAAAATGAATAGATGAATAAATATACATGAAGTTTTTAAAAGGTTGTAAGCTTATTTTTATGGGATACCCAATAGCCTCAAAAGCAATTAATAACAGTCTTAAAATGAATTTAATATTTTAATTAAAAATAGGCTATGAGTTATTGTTGTATATTTTTAATTGTCTTAGCCCCTTCTTATTCGTTACCTGTTTCCTGAAACTACATTCAAAATTGCCTTATAATGAATCATTATTACTTTTATGACTAGCAAATGGAACAGGCTTTGTCTAAATGAATTAAAAATGTTAAATGTTCTGGTTTATCCCAAGAAATTGAAAGCAAATATTGTAAGATTTTGTGGCAATTTTGAAATATACTGAGAAGTCCAATTCTAAAACACATGGAATATGACAGATGTTACATAAGTCTATCAAGTAAACAAATGAGCCAATTAATAGATTAATCAAAAAGGCCTAATTATATATGTCTGGATGTATGCATTTGTTATTCCATATTTGATCCAAATAAAGTTTTGGTGTGTGCTTTATCAGCTCCTTAGCACGTTCTTCCACATAGCATTAGTAGTATATTAACCATGTTACCTTCACAAATGGTGAAAACTAAGCCTTTGATTACGGCAATCGAGAAAGATCCTTTGGAACTGGGATGAGAGGAATGGGACTAAACTAAAGCAAGGTACCTATTGCCTGAATGTGGGCTTCTCCAGTCACCTCTGCCCTATGACTGGCCTACTTCTTGACCTGCACTAACCCTGACTGGACAAGTGCATAGTGGCTAAAGTCATACAGTGCATATCAGGAGGTTACCAGGCTCTAGCTTTTGCTGTTTATTGACAGTTTTTATTGTTTAGCTTCTTCAGGTCATATAGTCCCATTCATGCACAATGCAGAGGCTGCCACTTTTCATGCCTTCACAATAAGCTGACTTAGTTATATGGACCCCCATTTCCTACATTTCATTCTCTAACATTCTCTTTAATCAAATTCGTTCTACTTTCACACAGAGAAAGAATAAATACCTAGGAAAATTTATTTTTAAATAAAAGTAAAATACTCATGGTCTATTAGAGATATTATCATTTTAACACAGGACATTAATGCTTATTTTGGCATAATAAACAGTTTTCTAAACAATATACAGATCTAAATAAGAGGAGAGGGTGAATGGTGGTTACTAAAACCTATGCTGGGAGGTGGTGGTGCATGCCTTTAATCTCAGCACTTGGGAGGCAGGTGGATCTCTATGAGTTCAAGGCCAGCCTGGTATACAAGAGTTAGTTCCAAGACAGGCTCCAAAGTGACAGAGAAACCTTGTCTCAAAACACCCCCCAGCAAAAAAAAAATTAAACCTACATAAACCATAGGCCAATTTCTCCAAAATTAGCTTCTTATTGGACTTGTTGCAGATTTACATCTATTAGTCTCTATTAGTCAATAGATTTTCTCTATTAGTCAATAGAGTCTGTCAGCTAATCATAAGATGAGGTGTTTATATCAATACTTGATAGCATACTCATTTTTGTGCAATTTGAAAACTTTGACAAAAACTACCATAAAGAGTTGTGTGTGTTGTTATAATAAAAGAAACAGGACAATGTATCTTTGACATTTTACACATGTTTTTAATGCTATAAGAACTGTCCTTAACACCATTGATAGCTTATGCTGGAGAGAATGTGGAGTGAGGTGAACACTCCTTCACACTGCTGATGAGAATGCAAAATTGTACAACCACTCTGGAAATCAGAATGGCAGTTTCTCAGAAAACCGGAAATGAACCAACCTCAGCATCCAGCAATACCACTCTCAGGCATATACCCAAAAGATTCTGAATCATACTACAAGGACATTTGTTCGATTATGTTCATAACAGCATTATTTGTAATAGCCAGGACCTGGAAACAACCTAGATGCTCCTCAACTGAAGAATGGATAAGGAAAATGTGGCACATTTACATATTGGAGTACTACTCATTGGTACAAAAAAAATGACATCTTGAAATTTGCATGCAGATGGATGGAACTAGAAAAAGAGCATGCTAAATGAGGTAACTCAGATCCAGAAAGATGAACATGGTATGTACTCACTCATAAGTGGATACGAGCTGTAAAGCAAAAAATATTCAGCCTATATATAGTTCATGATCCTAGAGAAGCTATGTAACTAGGTGAACCCTAAGAAAAACATACATAGATTCACCTGGAAAGGAGAAAAAGACAAGGTCACCTGACAAAATTGGGAGTTTTGGGGGTGGGGGAGAAGGGAGGATTGAAGGGGATGAGGAGGGGAGAAGGGCACCAGGGAGGAGAACATGACGAAACAGGATAGTCAAGATGAAGGAAGAACCGAGATGAGAGCAAGGAAAGAGATTTATTTTCATTGACGGAGTAATTATGGGGCTAGTAAGAAACCTGGCACTAGAGAAAAAAAAAAAAAAATCCGCAGAAATTAACAAGGATGATCCCACCTAAGCAATAGAGGGGAGTGTGCCCAAACTGGCCTTGCCCTGTAGTCAAATTGAAGAATATCTTAAATGTCGCCATAGAACCTTCATCCAGCAACTGATAGAAACAGAGGCATTGACCTGCAGCAGAACTCTGGGCTGAGCTCCCAAAGTCCAGTTGAAGAGTGGAATCAGTGAGAATATGAGCAAAGAGGTCAAGATCATGTACACCCACTGAAACAGTTTACCTTCATTAATGGGAGCTCACCAACTGCAGCCGGACTCGGAAGAAATCAGTGTTAAGTCCCAACAAGACCCTCTGAATGTGTGTGACAGCTGTATGGCTGGGCAGACTGTAGGGCCACTGGCTTTGGAACCAGGATTAATCCCTACTGCTTGTACTGGCTGTTTTGAAACCTATTCTTTTTGAATGGATACCTTGCTCAGCCTAGATAAAGTAGGGAGGGCCTTGGACCTCCCACAAGGCAATGTGCCTTACCTTTTCTGAGGAGTGGATTGGAGGTGGGGTGGGAGAATAGGTGGAGGGCAGGAGGGAGTGGAAACTAAAATTGGTATGTAAAATTTAAAAAGATATTTTTATTCTTTTTAAAAAATAAAATAAATTGTAAAAAGAGAAAAACAGTTGTTTCAAATTGATTTCACAAATCTATTTTGAAGAGACTACTGGGGTGATTTTTTCTAATTTTCTGGAGGTTTTTTTTTTTTGAGATTATAATATAATTAAATCATTTCCCCTTCTTATCTCTGTCCTTCAAACTTTCTTATATCTTCCTCCTTGCTCTCAATGTCACGAAGAAATTCTCAATCAATTGTATTTAGCAACATGTCCTAATATATATGAATATCTGATTTAACATAAAATACAAAATTGTTACTTGACCATATGTATTTACTGTGCCATTTTCTGCACAGACTGGGGACACCTAATCTAAAAACTCAAACTGGATATACTTCCTAATTTGATGTTTTTGGGTGTCAATATGTTGTCAGGGGTGGAAAACTCAACATCTGATCTTAATCTATAAGCTACAGTTAATACAAAAACATTGTATAGAGTCACCTCCAGGTTATAGATATATAGGAAACATTAAGTTTGTAACTTTGTAGTTCCATCTGTATTATATCAACAAGTATTTTCAGATATTTAAAAATCTTTGAGAGTAAATGAAATATATTAATGCTGTAAATATTATAAAGGATATTTATACTGTGTAAAATTTTTACTTAATGAAAAAAATACCAAAAATGAGTTCATCAGTATTTTAAATATAATTTTAGACATTTTATCAATGTCATTAATGCTTAGTTTTTAAATATATTACTAATTATGTTGGTATCATATGCTCATTAAATAATATATCAGTGTATAATAACCCTTTAAGATTTATCATTAATAACTGATTTAGTCAAAATCTTACAGTACATGTAAAGATAGGCTAAGATTGTATGTAGTATACTTGTATCCACATTTATGTAAGCTTATGCTAGGAATGAAGGATTGGTTTGATATTCAAAGGTAACCAATGTAATTCATCGTATTAATAAGTGAAGAAAAAAAAACATGTTTGATTACCATTGACCAACTATGAGACTAGATTTCTTTTGAACAAAAGCCCTCATGAGTTTTCTTCCATACCAATGTGAAAAAGAGTGTACTTGGTTAACAAAACCCAATTATTATAGTCTATAATTGCATGTAGGTATGAACAAAAGAGAAGAAAACTGACTTTCTTTTGTCTCTTCTCAAGGATGCCCCCCCAAAAAAAAACATCACAACACAAAATACAAAATTGATATAATGTAGTTATACCAATTTTATATCAAAGTGGAAATTTAATGAGAAAAAGATCATTGGGTTGACTGTGACATTCACTTTGAGAGTCAGAATCTTTATTTTAAAATTAATATTTAGCAAGAACAGCAGTCATTTGACAATGTGATACAGATAGTTAAAGATGTAATAGTTACTCGACTGCTTCAAATCTTACATTGTTTTATCCAGTGAATTTTTATAATTCCAGAGCAATGTGCAAAAAGAATGCAAAATTGAAGTGGTCAAGTTATACCCATTATTTTTCATTCTGTGTACTCTTGGGACTTATTGGTGACAGATTTATAAAAAAGCTCTCTGTACCAACTGAAAAAAGGACAACCCATTCTCTGCTATGAACTGTCAATTGTAATTTAGCAGAGTTAGAAGGCAGATCCACTGACTAGACAGAAAATTAAAACATGGGCAGCTCCTGATTAGAAATTTATTCATAGCAGGTAATAGGACAGTCAGTATCTCTGGCATTACTCAGAGAGAGATTTAATTCTGATAAGTTAGGTGATGGCACTTGAATCAGAGGTTATAAATGGTGACAGGTTGTGACATATAGAGAAGATGAAAATGAGTAACATCACTCCACAGAAGTGATTCAATATAGATGAATTTCTTGAGTAGTCATATAATTATTTTAAAAATCATTTAAAAGTTTTTAAAGAACAAGACTACACTTTAATTGAACCATGCACCACTTATATAGCTATTTGTCAATAGATTATAACATTAATCAACTGATCAAAGGAAAAGAGTGGAAAATAAGTTATATTTAAAATATGAAATGGAAATTGTCATTTCTGATTTCATCTGAATAAGGCACAAACTTAAAATTGTAGACAGACTAGTTACCATATGAAGAGAGCAAATGTGAAGTATGGAGGTTTTACACAGCTATATGGATGAGAGCAATATGCACTTAAAGCTTTAAAAAAGCAAGTTATTCATATTTATAAAGAATACATTTTATTTTGGATCTGTATGCCTCGTTTGCATTTTCCAATAGAGAAGTGCATTATTACATTGCCTTTTTAAAGATACAATTCTCTATACTACAGAAACATTGCAGATATAAACAATTTTCCACATGGGCAGGTATCTTAATTACCTCTTTTGAATTTGTGAAGTAGTCTATTAATTGTGATCAAATCTTGTTATAGGTGGAGATTTTATAAAATAGGTTTAAAATCCCCTGGTGCTTTTCCCACTGAATGAAGGGACCACAACCTTCATTCCTTAAATCTGGCAGACCAATCATTCGCAGAAGAAGTGATCCTATATTAACTACAGGAGTCAAACTATATGAAACCTTGTTCTGAACATTCTGTCTTTTGGAATTATTAGGAGGAATTTTTACCTGCAGTGGTCTTCAAGGGGAAAAACTGATACCAAGAACTCATTGTCATGGCTGATGCATAGCATCAACTGTTAGTGATGGAAGAAAATTATCCTGAAAGTAATTTGTCCACTTATAAGGAGGAAGTTACTGAGGGAACTGGGAAGCCAGACCAACACCATGACAGGCCTCAGTTTTAGTTTACTGGAACTGAACAAGCAGTTCTTGGAAAGAACATAACTAAGGCGCAACAAATCAGCAGGCGTCCCATAGCCTTCTGCTTTCCCTACCAAGCTGCTGGAAAATCCCTAAGCACTAAAGCCACCTACCTATGCTATATCAACCCATAAATATAAGCAGAGACTGCACATTAGTTTCCCGGCCATCCAGACCCTAATAATCACACAAAACCTATATTAATTACAACACTGTTTAGCCAATAGCTTAGCCATATTCCTAGATAGGCCCTACATCATACATTAACTCATTTCTATTGATCTGAGAATGTGGCCTACAGGTAAAGTTTCAGTGTCTTTCTCCTTCAGCAGCGACACGGCATCACTTTGACTCCGTCTGTTCTCTCTCTCTCTCTCTCTCTCTCTCTCTCTCTCTCTCTCTCTCTCTCTCTCTCTCCATATTTATATGTTCAGTATGTTCAGATTTCTTGCCTGGCTTTATTCTGTCCTGTTATAGGTCAAAGCAGCTTCTTTATTTAACTAATGTTAATAAAACATATTCACAGCAAAAGGGGGAATCCCACATCACATAAACTTTAAGTTTAAACCCAAGAATTAGCTCCCAGAGTAATGTTTCATCCCTGGAATTCCTGTAATCTTGCTTAAAAGGAACCTGTGAGTTTCTCTTGTGGTCACCATTTTGCCGCTTTGTCTGACAGCTTTAACCCTGCATTTTGGAATTTTGGCTCTAGAGAATTAAACAGTCTTGGTGATTACATATGAGGCTGGTGGTCTTTTATAAGGCTTCTCATGGACAGAACAGTTACAGCTGATACAAGAAAAGTGTGCCCAAAACAGAAACAGAGTAACAACTTGGTATCCCAGTCACTAAATTTGAAACCGATTCAACAAACTGAAAAATAATGAACCAACAGAGTAGGAATTTACTTGTGAATGCCAAATTTATACAAATGGCTTTATAATAAAGGTAAGCTATACAAGTCACAATTAATAATAGACAGCAGAAAATGTTTGTGTAAGCAGTTTCCTCTCTGAAGTTAAAATTTTCCATCCTGGCGTGGTGGTATACACCTTTAATCCCAGCACTTAAAAGACAGAGGCAGACAGATGTCTGTGAGTTTGAAGCAAGTCTGTTCTACAGAATGAGTTCCAGGACAGCCAACAGCAAGTGTTGTTACACATGAAAATCCTGTCTGTAAAAGCAAAACCAATACATTCTATCATCATGCAAACCTCTTAAGCTATATAGGAGAGAAATGGAAAGTGGAACAAAAGGGTGTTTCCATACAGGGTGTTTACAAGGAGGTAAAACTATAGAATATTCTAGGAGGTAGTAAAACCTTTCACGTTACAGAGATGGAAATAAGCAACTCAAAATAGTTTCAGGAAGTCACTGAAACTGACAAGGTTCACAAGAGCCACCGTCCTCAAAAATATAAACAATGAGAATCACTCTCAGAAAAGCTGAGCAGCTTAGGACAAGCTCAGAACAAGTAGCCTGAAAGAACAGGAATCAAACAAACCACCAAAAAGACACAAAGACCAACTGGGTTGCCAGGAAAGCATGCTCTCCAACACTGTGTACATTATAGCTGATTAAATTTAAAAATAATTTGACAAAAATGTAAAACTATATTTTCAATTGATATCAATACTTACCGTAAGTGGAAATATAATAAATATATGGTACAATTCATTTTGAAAGTAGAAAAGATTCTAGCACCTAATGTACAGGGTGTGAGACTCTACTCTATACTTAACACCCCACAGTCTAGAAAAGATTATAGCACTAACGACAGGTTACGTGCCCCTAGTCAAAATATCTACCATCTCACAATTTGAAATCTTTTGCATCTTTATGCTAAAAGTTAAAAACTCCAAACTCAGACTCATGTGATGGGTCAAGTGCAAAACACATACATATTAAAATACTCTGTAAGCTACTAGAAATTTTAATCAGCTAAACTAGCTGATTCCATATAGATGGAATGCTAGCTTTTTACATATCCTGTTTCAGGAACAAATAAACTAAGTTTAAATGGTTAAAATGAAACAGAGTACGTAAAAAGAAATCTAGCTTGTGTTTAATATGTTAGCTGTAAACAGAGCCATTGAACTTCTATTTGATATATGAAGACATAACGCATGAGTGGCCTACTTAAAACAATGTGTATATATTTAACAAAAGATTTTCTATGATTGATCCAACAAGATAAAGCTACCTAATAAACTACTCACAATAAAACTTTTATGTGTTAATACTAACAAAATATTTTAAATTGCATATTTATAAAGTTGAAATTTAATATAATATGCCATAAATGCATTATACGATAGCTAAAATTCCTTACATAAATGTTTAGAAATCAAATCAAAAGCATTAGCTAACAGTAATAGAACACAAATAAATTGATTAATTGAAAATACTTGAAATTAATTTTAAAAACACAAGTTTCATGTTACATGTACTTACCTGGAATAGTTAAATAATCTACTATCCCAAAGATCATGGGTCCCTCTGGGTCCAGAATGAAAATAACAAGAATCGGTCCCATCAAACATGTTCAACCCATCCTCTGAATTTTTTGAAGCATGGCTATGTACCACATCTAAAAGGACTGTGATGCCCATCGAATGTGCTGTGTCAACAAGTTCTTTCAGTTCTTCGGGAGTTCCATAACGACTGGAGGGAAAGGACACAGAAAAAAATTACATCACATTTAGAGCAAAAAAAAAAAAAAAATGGTATTAGCAATTGTGCATCAATGCCTATGCCCAGTATGCTATTAGCTATTTTAAATACAAAATTAAAAATATAAGCACAAAAAATATATACTTGGAAGTGCTATTTTATATAAAGTAAATGAAAAGGATTAAATAAAAATATTAATTAACAAAAGCTGTTAAATGGAACTCTATGCTATACAAAATTTGCATTGGGGATACACAAAATAGTAAAACTCTATGTTTTTATCCTTGGGGTTTCTTCTATAAGCAAGCCGAGTTTAGTCATGGTCACTGATACTTTCCAGATGTTTGTTCTTCTGCCTGCATACAACCACCGAACAATGGAAGAGGCCCTTAGAATACTTCTTTCATCTAAGTACTCAGAGCTGTCCATTCTCCCTTGTTCCTAAACCACAGAACTTTTCTGGAATTAGTGGGCCAAGAAAATGTGCCATGTTCCATAGTGGACACATGCAGAAGAGATGGCTATCTTACACATAGTCTTACTCTCCCCGCAGAAGAAAACAGAAATCACTACCATGTTAAGTGGCAGATTGCTAAAATATGAATGGAATAGTATAACGCCAGATTCTGGCTCGAAGAATTAGAAGATTAGAGTATCACTTATTGAATTATTAAATATGATGGAGAAGGAGGATGGTGGACATGATGAGGTAATGTGTAACATATTAAAGATATGTACTGGATACATAGAGAACACAATGTATAAAGATTAGAAACATAAAGTTTACATAGAAACTGTACTAAAGGGGAAGGAATGGACGGAAACAAAACAAAATAGAACTAGAAAGTTTCATCTTAAGTAGAAAGATGAAAAGTAAAGAGCAGAAGGAAGAAGTGAAAAAAAAATACCAAAAAAAAAAAGTGAGGTGAGAGACACTACAGCAGGATATTATGTTCTGGAATTAAAGAAAAGAATAAAAATCTTCCAGGGAGGTAAAGGAACGTGACTGTGTTAAGTGATTCTGACAGTTTGAGTTAACCAAGAAAAGCCACTGTACTCCAGGGATGAAGGTCACCAGAAGCATTAACAAACACACTTCTGAGTACAGAGATAGGCAGCTTCTTGAATGGGGCTAGGAAACCAGTTGAAAACACTACATACTGTATATAAACAAACAAAGAGAACTACAGGGAGATGTCAGGAAATTAGTATCTCCTTCTAGACTATTATATGCTTTAAGCCCACTTCTAACCTTCCTCAGCTGTCACTGACAGTTTCAATCCACTTCAAATATCACACGAGATTTAATCTATAGTCAATTTTGCAGCATTATAAAAGCAATTTGTTGTTAGTGCTGATTGGCCATAGAAACCACTACATGTATGGGTACTAAATTAGTGTCTATTTCCCACACTGTAAACTAATAAGGCAGAATTGATGTTGGGTTTGTTCAACTTGTGGAAATCAAGGCACAAAGGACCATTTAGGGTAGTCTTTCTCTCCAAACAGCCATTTTCTGGTAGATTTAAGTCTGAGATAACAATTATATCTGTGCAGTATAGATCCTCCCACATGTTCCCGCCTGACACCAATCTCTTCCTATAAAAAGGCAGGAGTTCTTTCAGTACAGGCTTGCATAGGATACAGTTTCTGACTAAGCATGTGCCTATAAAGGTATAAGTGTCAGTGAGTAAGTAGACATTTATCGCTGATGTCATTCCAGGAAACCTGTCATTAAATCTGGCTCAATCAATGCTACATCTTTCTGATGAAAGTCAATGACCTCAGTCAAAGAAAACCTTCATCTTCTATTAACCATAACTGTAAGTGGGGTTATAAAACAAAATGAAGCTAAATGTTAAAATACAACTTGATTACATTATTTGAAATATACATGAACATTAAATATTCATTTTACCTTGATGCTGCAAAAAAGCTAGTGATTTGGTATCCAAAACTGGCATAGTAAGCATGTTCCATGATCGCCATCAACTGAATGCAGTTGTATCCTATGCACACAAAACCCAAAGAAAGTCAGAACTACTTTCAAAACAGAATGAAAAATTGCGTGTTCTTAAGACATAACTTTTACAATGAACCTAGAAGCTCTAATCAGCATGTAAATTTCTATTACTCTGACACAATTTACTTGTCTGACCTTCTAAAACAACTGGACATTTGTCTCTTAGAGCCACATACTGCCTAGTTATTTGAAATGTCTTCATTTTAATATGTGACAAATGATATGCAAATATATACATAATTTTGCTTTAGAATATTAAACATGGAAATCTACATATGCTAAACTTTAGCTTTACTTGTAATATCCATATTGAGGATTATGAGGCTAAATACAAGTAACTGATTGCATAATATGCTTTTTTAATTTGCCTCTTTTCATCATGGTTTAGATATTTTACCATATAGCCTAAGAAATATTATCAAATTCATTTTTTCTACAAAGTAAGTATTATGAAGCCAGGAGCAATGTCCCTATGGACTTACTCTAAAATATTTAGTGTGTTTCATGTGCACACACAGACATGGGACAAACCACAGTTTTTCTCTCTTCATCAGAATATGTTTTTTTCTCTAGTTGTAAATGTAGTCACTCAAAAAGTAGGGATTGTCCTTTAAATATTCATAAAAGCAATGGAACTAGTCACAAGTAAATAATCAGAAAAAAAGATAGAACCTCTTAATCTTATACAAAATAAAGAAACAGAAAAACTTTAGGAAAATCAGTTTTTCTTTTCTTACAAGTACAATTTTATCATTTTTCACATATGCTCAATTTGCTTGGAAACATTTGTGCAACAAACATGCTAAGTATTTGTATCATGCCCCTAATGTCCAATTCATATAAGCTTCAGTTTTATTAAAAGATTTCATAAAATTAGATTCCTTAACAAATCATTTAAATATATAACTGAACTTGGGAGAAAACCAAAACCCATATTAACTTCATTCTCTTCAGTGGCCGTGTGTAGCTCCTCATGACTATATTTTAGCACATTATACGTTCTGTAACTTTCACAAATACAAATCCAGAAGTAAGAATTTATATACTTCAAGCATTTCTCCCTGATCTCACCTTTGGCATATTGTTGCAAAAGGAAAATGATTTAATTGAAACAGACCTAACAGAAACACATGTATCAGATGATGGACATTAATTACCATATATCTTAGAGTAAAACTTGGAGCTTTAATTACATCTCCATTATATAATAGGCACTATTCTCATCGAGCTCCACCTTGCATGGCCATTGTTTATTTCAATGGCACTAATCATGTCTCCCTCAGTGTGCTCTCCACCCATGGTGCTAGGCAACTCAAACAATGGTGCAGAGGAGCATCCTGTGCTGCTGAAGCACACATTAAAAGCCAGGTATAAATAATTTAATAGTCTATAATAATGAAAGAACTTCTTCAATGAGCAAATGTAACATAATACCTATCCACCAATGCTAACAATAAATTTAATTAATTTTAGTTTCTGGAATTGTAGTTCAGTTCACAATCACAGATAATTAGGATCTATACATAGGTGAAAACTTTAACCCTGACTTGCATTTAAATTGTTCCTCTAGTTAAAAACTAAACTTCCTGGCAGAAGTGATATAATTAAATGTACTTTGTTTTCCTCTCCAGCTTCTGCAGCAGGCAACAAATATGCTACAGAATATTTTTTAAACTGCATTACCTATAAGAAGAAAAATAATAATAATATAACATTTATTGAAGCATGTAGTCAACCTAATACTATTTATTCTTAGGCTTCTCTGAAGACAGTCATGTCTGATATGTGAATATCTCAATGCGTTTCAAGTGTGGTCCAGAAATGTTGGTGAGAAAAATCATCCAGACATTGCCACTATATAATAACCGAACCAAAATGAGTTCCAGACACCTTACAAATACTAGATTTTTTCATAAAATAATAAAATGGACTGGCTATTATCAATGACCACGTCAAATGATAAAGGTTATCTTCTGTAGAAAAGTAATTACACTCGCATATTTATCTACAATTTGGAAGCCATCAGTTCACATTACTTTAAATTGAAATTGGAATAATATCTTGAATGCTTATGCTCTATCTTATTCCATTTCTCTTTTCTATGCTATCACTATTACAGGGCAATTGGAGAAGCCTAAAATAAAATGCATTTTATTACATATTTAATCTCAACACAAAAAAGAGACACTTGTAATTAGCTTTTCTAATAAGAGAACAGTCTCATTAAAATTTTATCTGAATAAAAATCACAATTATTACTTACCAAGGTCTTTGATTCTTGGTAGTACATTGCTTGTAAAATGTTTATAAGAAGCTATTTTTCCTTCATGAGAAGAAATTCCCACATGAGATTCATAAATTCTTAGACTTCTTGGTTTCTTAGGTCTGGAATGCTTCAACTATAGAGTTGCAAATGGAATTAAAGCAAGAATTCAGTTGTGACACTAACTAATCAAGTAAGTGAAATAAAATAGTGGCTAAATTCAGTGAAACACTTGTGATTGTTCTCCCCCATCAAAGGCAAAGGCTGCATTCACCATGTTTCTTAATCATATTTAGGATTGTATTCATAAGTCAACATAAAAAAGTCATGAAATAGGCATGCAGCATCAATGATTGGAGAGAATATTTTTTCATTTTTAAACCTATGCCATGGAAAAATATGGAGCTTTAATTGGTATATATAATGTGTTTATTTAATACATATCATTCATTAGCAAGATTAAGTAATATAAATGAATGAAAAATTAGTTCTAAAATGCATATAACACATGTGGAACATAATCATAACCCTAAATACATTAGTTTGCCATTCCACTGTCCTTTTCAAAACTATACAAATCCATCTTCACATACTAAATTTTTAAGTCTTTGTACATTTGAAATTGTAACCCAAAATATTAATATACCTTCTTGATAAGTATATAGACATTTACGGTTTTTTTACTAACTTCAAAACCAAGCAGAAAGAGAAACCTTACTTCTGTTTCATGGGCAAGATACAACAGAAAATTATATAAGATGTATAATATAGGAACACTGTCAAGCAAAACACTAAGCAAGCAAAACATTGAGCATTGTCACAAAAGCTATAACATATAAAAATTATTTTCCCAAGAAATACTGAAATAAGCAATTATTTAAAATCTGCTTTCCTCACTTTATATGTGTCATCTGGATCCCAGTGTATCCAATCATAATTCACATTGTCACTTTCACGAACCACATACTTGGCCCACGGTGAAATACGATACAAAATCTCACCACTTTTACTGGTAATGACGACCTAAAAAGAAAATGAGATGGCATTGATTTAAAATAGCCTCACAAAACTAATGGAGGACATAGTTAAAGAGCACTGCCCGATGCAGGGAATCAAATGAGTTAAAAATTCAGGTGATTTCCCAGATGTGTATCCATAAGAACATATTTAAATTCTTTGCTCATCTGCTATTACTATATGATCATTAAAGTTATGTATAAGTTTATATTATATGAACCTCTTTCTAATATATCTAACTATCCTTTTTGCTTTGTGAACAGAACAAAACATCATTTTGGAACATTATTTTGGTGACTTTCTTGTATACATAAATATCATCAGAAGCCAATGAGTTCTAAGTGACAGAAGGAACAGACACACTATCCCTGCTCCTATACATTGTGTTCAGTTACAGAAAGAATCCTAAGCACTCTAATAATCCTCTACAAATTTAAGTCTCAAAACAATGATTTAAATACTGTCATTATTTCTCTCATCTTCTGTAGAAAGTCTGTTTTTGCTAGGTACAAGTGGCATTTTGGAAATGAGAACTATAAGTAGTTTTATATAAACAAGGATTGAGAAATATGTATAGGTATAATGTGAGAAAGAAAAATATTTCATATAGTGGGAAACAATAACTACATCGTTTAAGATGCAATTTGAGAACACCTGATGACCTCTTGTCAATTGATTTTTATATACATTTTCTAAATGGTTATAAAATACAGTGAAGAACTGAAGTGACCCTTTAACAATGGACTCGGGCAGTGGAGGTGTAACAATGAGGATAAGAAGTAGCCCTGATCAATACAACGATCATCATGATACAGTTATTTACTTGAAATCTTTCTTACCGAGGTCTGTTCAAATTACTAAACATAAATTCCCCGTGTCATTTTCTCTAAAATATTCTTTCATCACTTTTTATTTGACTCTTTAGGGTACGCTGATATACAAGGGGCAAATGTAATGTTGTTGCTATATTTTGATGGTTGAAGTGAACAGCAATATTAGTAAGGAGGAAAAAAAACACACCTTTAAATTTGAAGAGATTAACAATAAGTTTGACATTTACCATATACTTATCAGTAGTATTCAATAAAGCTTCAGTTTAAATGTAAATGTTTAATGCATGAAAGGCTGGACAGTATGTATTTTGCCATAAACAATACAAACTTTTATAATTAGTTGGGGGTATACCTGGAAAAAGTGATTTTTTTTAATTAAACAAAAGCAAGAATAATAACCACCTAAGTAGTCAAAAACTGTAACTTCTTTTTTTCATTAAAGCTATAAACAAATAGAAGTTGGGGACTGAGAGATGGTTCAGGGATTAATCCTAGCAGTTCTTCCAGGGGCTCATAGTTTGGATCTCAATAACCAAGGGGTAATTCAGCTCCAGGGGATCCTAGCCCCTCTTCTGGTCTTCACGGGCATCGGAATGCATCTGTAGATACCAGTACACAGAAATATATACACATGCATATGATTAAAAGAAAGTCATTAAAAAAGAAAATAAAAACTAGGTGCCTATATACTTTAGAGCAAAAAACTAAAGATAAGACATTTATATTTTTAAAAATTGCACATTTCTAGAGGACAATAGAAGAAAGCTTTCAGTTCTTCAGACTTTTATAATCACATTTAATATATTATGAATACAGGGATAGACTAAAGTATAATAAATCATAAAACAATTAGATACTTGGAGTACAATAATACAAAGATAAAAATGCTTAGTCGTAAATTGAAAGCATTTCTAAAAAATGCAGTTAGGAGACAGATTTATAGAGTCTAACAGTCTAGACACATATGATCACTTATATAAGAACTTAAAAAGAAATTTTTTTTTTATTTTTATTTTTGGGTACTCTCTTATACATCCAATTTTAGCAATAACAGAAGTCATCTTTACCAAGAATGATTCAGATGTGTGGACTTGTTTTGACTAGGAAACTTTTGGGGCTCAATGCAGTAGGAAAATGACAGTCAATTATTCATGTCTCCTCAAAGTCCTCAAGGACTTTTCTGTCCTAGATATGGAGGCAGAAATCACGTAAGAAACACCGCAAATTATCATTTTCTGAGCCCTGACTCTAATCCCCACCACTAACTTCTCTGCTGCCCTTCAACACAGTTCTGGGCTCTGGATTTCAGTCACTTCAGGGAAGCCAAATATGAAACAAGAAAAACAAAAGGTAAGATGAGATAATCAACTTTTATTTTTCTTAAAGATAAATGGTAATAGAGAGTAGAAACCTAACACCGGTGCGTTGTGGAATATATTTCCCATACCCTACAAATGAATTCATTTTTCAAAATAATATAATGTATTTTTCTTTGAAATTTTAAGTATTTCTTTGTATTTTAACTTTGCTTCATATATTTTAAGAATAATTTAAAATTTTTCTATTTGTATACATATACTAATTCTACCAATTTAAGTGTCTTAAACAATAAAAAAATAATTTCACATAAACCCAAATTAATTTCAAATAAATCACTAAAGTTCTTTGTGTTGATTCAGAGATGTTTGGTGCTTATGTTTTACATCATTTATTTAACAAAGTATGTCCCAGCAAGAGGTCATGCATTCACAAGAGTTCATAAGACTTCTTGATGGTTTTGGTGTTACAATGAACTCTATCCTATCTAACTTTAAAAAAAAAAATGTCTTAATCTTTTTTCTATATGCTGTAGTTGGATTTTTTCGGGCCACGAGCTTTTTCCCAAATAATGATACCGAGACATATTATCAATTATGAAAGCTAGGCCTTAACTTAGGCTTTCCCCATTACCTCTTGTAACTTAATCTTTACATATTATTCTACCTTTTGCCCAATGGTTTTTAACTTTTTTTCATCTTGCACCTCATGTTTTGTTTGCTTGTTTGTTTTTTGTTTGTTTGTTTTTTTCTGGCTGGCTAGTAAATCCACGCCTTCTTCCCAGAGTTCTCTCTCTCTAGCAGAAGGCCCTGCTATACCTTTTGCCAAGCTACTGGCCATTTGGCATTTTATTACACCAATCACAACAATACATTTTAACACAGTGTATAAAGATTCCAATATGTCACAGAACTCCTTCTGAAGATGTTTGACATCTTCAAAATGGATTACTACTACTACTGAAATGGAATGATTTTTTTCATTGTTTATCTTTCAATTAATTCATAATTTTTATTTCAATGTTTTAACAAATAATGTCTCTTTTCTAAGTAATCTTCCAGCACCCCTGAAAGGAAAATAATGTAGTTGAGAGAATACAAAGCTTTTAACACTAGTTTTTTTTTTTTCTTCATGTAATGTAGGCCTAGCAATCGGACCTAAAAGAATCTGAAAGAACGGAATGAGTAAGTGAAGTATATCATACAGTAAAGCATTTTAACCTATAAGCCATGAATGGTGCTTAATTTGATAAAAAAAAAAAATACCACCTTCTTCTTAGGTACAGAATGAGAAACACAAGAAATCCACCAGTCTGTGAAAATAAAGTAGCTCACAAAATCTATAGTTTCTATATACACTTTCCTACATGTGATTACATATGTATTCAGAATCAGCTGTCTTGCCAAAAATAATCACAAAAATATGTTCGATTTGAAGAAAGCTCCTTCAAAGCACATGTCTTCGAAGTTCAAGTTTTAAGATGTATGTATATTCTTTCAACAGAATTTCAATGATTATTCTGTAAAGTGTATGATGGATACTTAAAATGAACATAAATGCTCAGCAGAAAAGCCAGAGAATGGAGACTATGTACCTCAGCAAAGGACTGGATTGTAGAAGCAACCCTCCTTAAACACAAAAAAACTCATTACTAAAGCAAGTCAAGGAAAGGTTGCACAGTTTGGACTCACAAAGAAGAAGTACTGATAGCAATATGGATTAGAGAAACAAAGAAGACAATGGAGTCAGTTACAAAATTAGATGGGCAAGAACAGAAAACCCAGAAATGCTGTGCAGAGGGAGACAGGAGATGCGAGAGAGACCAAAATGTTTAGGTTCAGACAAACCCATGGGAGCCTGAAATAGCCAAAAATCTTTGGAAACAGAAAACTAATTCTTTAGAAACCAGACATACCACTGATGCAAACATTGGTTTAAATATGAGTTCGTATCACAGAAACTAATAAAAAATGCTGATGTTCAGCTGAGAAACGAGTTTAGTAAGATTGTAGAGATTCCTACAAGATACTGAATAGAATTTTAAGCTCAGCTTACAATTGCTTTTAGTGTCAATCAATTATTTACCTAAACTGTCGACAGAAAAATTATCTATTTTCCCATTATAAAGTTTTAAGAATTACTGGTGATTGCAGTCTTATTTATCAAACATTTGCTTGAAGAACTAGTACGTGCATTCATAACAATGGAGAATTGTTATACACTGTCTATAATCACCAATGCAAAACATTACAAATCATTGTTTCATTAGCGTTAGCTCTTCAAACAAGTGCCCATGACTGCTTATAAATGGGACATCCGTCAATGACACAGAATTAATTGGCCCTCACAAACTAACCACAGTTAGCATGATGATACAGTAAATCTACTGTGATACAAATATGAAAATGTCAAAGACCTTGTCATTGACAAAGGCAAAACAGCATTAGCTATACAGTCTTCAATTTGTATTACTACATAACATTATAATGTATATTCTAAGACGATATATTCAAACTCAAAAGTAATTCATAAACATGCCTCAAAATATTCACACACTCTCACTATTGTTATATTAAATTTAGTTTTTGTAGTGTAACATAATACTTTCAGTCTCATAATAATGTCTACTTTTGAATAAGTTCTGAAAATAATACACAAAGATGAAGAAAATAGATGAGAATCACCAAAGCGAAGTTAGACACAAACAGAAAAAACAGTTACAGACTCTTGTAAATACTTTCATTTTACAAGTATTTATACTTTTACTGTATTTATAACAGTCTTATTTTGATGATTTTAAGAGTTTTTACATCTCTAAAGATGACTTACTTTTCTTTCATCCTTTGTAGTTAAACCTGAATAACATATAAATACAGAGAGAAGAGAGGCAAGGAAAAACAGATTTAAGAATGCTTGGTGATAATGTAGGATGAATAATGTTTCAAAAGCTGCTGGGTAGTGGGAAGCCAAGCTTCTGATGATTGTTTTCTTTGCCTTCCCTGTTACTAGGTTAAATGTTACTAGTTAAATGTTTTTAATAGACATTATAAATTTTACTTAATGATTAAAAAAGCAATAAGCAATTACCTCTCTTAAAATAAAAATGAAAGTTATTTGAAAAAATAAAAATATTGCTTGAGTTCCAACATCAAGTGGATGGAGTTCTCCATCTGAAGACATGTCCATGTGCACTTGTGAGCTCAGGCTATATGCCTGCATTAATACCATAATCTCTCAAAGTAGTGGGGCACCTCAGAAAGCCAAAAACAGGATTTTACTTTTTCATGCTCAGGGGAAAAGAAAAAGAATTGAAATGTGAAAACTATTTAGTCTTGGTCTAAATGACATGCTTCGGCTTTCCAAAAGAGGGAGCCGGAACTCCACTGACAGGACAGAAACAACGTGGCACTCAGGTATTCTGAGCCCATTTTAGCCTTTTAAGTTTAATTGCATAAAGAGCATAGCTAAATCAATGAAAGATATCATGATTCACAATCATAAAAGGAATGCTGCTTCGAATTCTCTGCAAACATTCAGTTGTAAAATAAAAATAGGATGTAAGTCTTGTATTTACTTTTCCAAACTGTTGTATTTGCATTTTTAGATATCTAAAGAGTCTATAACCTCAGATGTTATAGACGCTTAAAAAATGGATGCCAATTATTACTTGAAAATTCAGAGTTCTTACTGTTCAAAAATATAGAGAAAAAACAAATCAACATCGGGCAATGATTAAGAAAATACTAAAAATTCTATCTTGTCTGTAGGATCTCCTTGCTGAAAACAATGTCCAGGACACTTCATTAACTAACTCATACCCTTAAAATGTATTTTTGAAAATCAAAATACATTATACATTTTAAGCTAGTTAAAAGAAATCCAATGTATTAAAAGACTCAAAGTAAAGAAAAGGTCTGTAAGAGAATAATCATTAACTGTGAAACAAAAATACTAGCATTCAATCACAGATTCAGCCTGAAAATAAGAATACCATCACTTTGGAAACTAATTCTTAGAAGAATGTGAAACCTAAATATTGGCAAACAGATCTCACACACACACACACACACACACACACCAGAAAGAGAGAGAGAGCGAGCAAGAGAGAGAGAGAGAAAATGTGTATATATGGGAGGGAAGACAAAATAATTTTAAAACCATATATAAATTCTGAGACCATGTATAATATCTTTCATTGTAGAATATTTGATCCCAGTGTGAAGCAAAAACATTACATTATTTACAGAAATAAAAAAAAAACTTGCATCTACCTGTGGTGTGGCTCAAACTTACTACACACCATCAATCCAAGTGCATTCTTTTTGAATACTATAAACAGGATTAAATAAAGCTAGCTATAGGTTAAGAGACTGAGCAAGCAGCCAAGTGACAGGAAAACTGATGTGTGATTCCCTTCTGTATGCTGTGAATATGTTTTATTATCATTGGTTAATGAATAAAGCTGTTTTGGCCAATGCCTCAGCAGAGCAAAACCAAGTGGGAAATCTGAACAGACATATAGAGAGAAAGTAAGCAGAGTCAAATTAGATAGATGCTCTAGAAACTTACTAGTAGGCCACAGGCTCATTGTAATACACAGATAAACATAAATGGGTTAATTTAAGTTGTAAGAGTTAGTTAATAAGAAGCCTGAGCTAATAGGCCAAACAGTTTCTGTGTGATTATTTGGATATGAGCAGTAGGGAAACAAATGAGCCATCTCTGCCTACAGAAACGTCAGGGAGCTAGAGGAAGTAAGGGGAAAATAGACACAGAGAAATAGAAGGGAGGGACATAAAATTTGAGAAGTTTTCTTTGAGATAATATAGGAGGGAAGGCTCTTTCTAGGATATCTGCAGGGAAGAAAGGTCAGCCAGGTGTTTTATCTGCCTCTCTGAACTAGCAGGTTTTCACCCCAGCATCTAGCTCACAAGTCTTTATTGGTAAATATCAAACAATTAAGGTTCAAATAAAAACATCAAGTATAATAATATTAGAAATATTTTAGTAACAAAAAGTGGTATTTTGAAGTTGAAATAGATTAGAAAAGACAAAAATTGGAATAAAACAGATGCTAAGCACTGGAAATATATAAAAACAACACCACATAAAGCCTAGAGGAGTACAGGAAACAAAGTTTGCTCATGAGAAATTAGCAATCTTAACAAAAGCTTAAAGTTAAAAAAAATGCTATACTGACTTCAGGATTCTTAATAATCAAGAAATTTTCAACAGATTGGTTCCCAAGAAACTGTACAAGATACAGTACCTATATAATAAACCAAGTATCTGTTACTTTCCTCAATTCAGCCACAACTATCTAACTAGAAGCAACCAAGAGAGAAAGCAATAGTCAGGTTTATGGCTGGAGGGGGCCACACTTCATTTTGGTGGGAAAAAGTATGGGCAGCAGGAAGAGGCTTGTCACATTCCATACTTAACCAGGGAGGGGAAACAGAACAGGAAGCAGGCAGGTTATAAAACATCAAACACTACCACCAACAATCCACTTCCTCCAGAAGCTCCATCTCCTAGGAGTTCCACAATCTTGAGAAACAGCACCATGAACTTGGGTCTTCAGGAGCTAATGAAGGATACTGCACATTTAAAGAATAGCAGACCATTTTCAGCTTTTAAAGGTATGGTCACACTGTCAGTAGGCATGAAATTGAATGTGTAAATAGACAGAGCAAATAAATTGAGGCCCCGGTGGCCAAGCAATCACTCAAACTGCCTCACCAATTTATTGTACATGTCAATAATTCCAAACATTGTAAGGTATCAAAATCATGGGAAACTGTTTCAAAATAGAGAGTATGTTCCCTTCTTTATGGAGGTACAATGTTATCTCTGAAAACATGTGTGTGATTAGAACAGACAGATGTCTTCCAAAGAGCACAGTGTTCAAAAGAGGCATCTATCATATTACCAAGGTCTTCTGTAGTGGGAAGAGGAAGCGGCCAGAGAGGAAGCAATAAAGGCCAATGCTAAGGATGAAAAGAACAATATTCTAGCAATCCTGCAGAGGTAGAATCAGCTAAATTTCCTGACAGATTGGAGGTGACAATAAAAGAGAGACAAAAGGTACAAGAACTGTAAGTTTATAGTTTAGAGACACCAAAAGGAAAGTAGACCCTTGGAGAGAAATAAGTAATTTAGGAGGATATGTGATTTTACAAGTAAAAGGTTATAATAAGTGTGTTTTGCATACTACATGCCAGGTCAGAGCCTCTTTTGTTTAGATGTGCCTCATTCTCAGGAAGTTTTGATTTGTACATATAAATAAAAGTACATTATTGTTTAAAATAGATTCCATTCTTTCTCTAAGCTAGGTATCACAAATACTATGTATGGTATGTAAGCATTCATAAATGAATATAGTTTCTGCTTATATATCAGTTTACCTTTCCCATTCTCCAAGAACATATATGGATTATTGAGACCCACAGTTGACATGCTAAACAATATTAATTTTACTCTTCCAGACAAAATAATAATAAAAATATTAGACCAGCAAAAGGAAAGTATCTGGTGAGTCCTACTCATAATATTATTTTCAAATATAAATTACTTCCAACATTAATCTATTAAATTACTATATTCAAGGAATTAATGAAGTCACACTGTTTGCAAACAAGGATTGTTTGCAAACGCTATCTAGCATCTATTATGAGTAAAGGAAACTTTACATGCTAGCATACAATTTAGTCATGTGAACAGATCTTTAACGACATTAAGATATATTACAGGTATTGATCTTTTTAGAAAGGTGTGTTCCTTTCAGAATACATGCTCGCATTATAGCTATATAAAATGTACCATAAATAATCATAAACTAAAATATAGAGAAGTTGAGCTAATTTATTTGAAACAAAATTTCAGCACTGTACACAAGTCACAGATAATTGGTAAATCATTACATCAGCCTTCTGAAGTTTTAAGAAGAGACAGCATGATATTTTTCCTGGGGTTGTTAGAGGTCACTAAGACGATAATCTCCACTGCAGTAAGAACGGCACACTGGCTATTCTGTGGTCTGAATTGTGCAAGCATCCTGCAACCAGAGCCCGAGTGTTATCCAGTACTCACACCTGCAAAGCATTCACACTGACATGCTTTACCATATTAATTAGAACATGCTGACCCCTCACACCCAGTTATCGGATTTGATTATTCTCAACTCTACTAGTTTTTCTATTTTCTAATAGTTCTCATGCCTTTAAATAAGTCATCTTTCTGTCATTTTGCCGACTTCAGTTCAGTCTCATCTTCTCTGATTTTTCTGATATATTTTATCAAGTTGTCTTCTAAGGTTGTAGGGAGATAGACAAATTGTACTCAAGATGTAACTGACAAAATACAGTGACTATAAATATCATTATGAATTCTCAGTTATTGTTGGGAGTGATCTCGTGAACACTATAGCAACTGAGTTTGAACTTTATGATTGAGAGGGCAAGTGCTGAACCATCCATTAGATAGTGCCTTAGAATGGAGTTATGAAATATTGATTCTGTATCCACAATGTGTACAATAATGCAATCTCTTTGGGCATAATGCAGCATGGTCTCTTGGCATACACATGCATAAAGCTAGATAATTGTGGAGTAATAATGAAGGAAGATATAATTTTAAAGGAAATGATTTTACCCTCTCATGAGTTCTGTCCTAAATACTGTTACATAGCCACTACATAGATGAAGCCAGAGAGTCATTTGTCAAAAGTCATGCTGTTGTCTCGCTACGGAAATGACAGTTTGGTGGAGTTCATATTTGCGCACTTTATGTGACCACTACAGTGCAAAAGGACACTGGGATAGGCAGCCTCTGAAAAGTCATAACACAAGTCCAGGTATAAAGCAAAATATCTGGGACGCAGAGTGCCTGGGAGGGAAATATATTATGTTAACCCACATTGTGTACATATAAGATAGCCAGGTGAGACACAGTATGACTTCCTCCGGTGCTTTTAAGCAGTCAACTCAAAGGATATAGGTTGCACTATCAAATGCATTATAGAAGAACCAAAACTTAAATAATGGAAAACATATCCAGGCAGAATAAAAGTTACAACTATAGTTCTTATTTATTCCGATACAAATCAGAAAGTTGAAAATCACTTGGGTATTTTTCTTGCAAAATGCCCTGAATCTACTAGATGTTTCTAAGGACAAACTAGGAAGAGTAAAAGGATCAGAGATGTAACTTGCTCAAAGAAATACAACTTAAAGCTGGTAAAAAAAAAATAAAATAAAATCTTACACTCCAAAGATTTTAATCCAATCCATTTGTACAATACACTCTGTCATGACATCCGGATAATAAGATGGTAAATACACAACAACTTTAGAAAATACTGACTTAGTTTACCTCACCTTCTCTAACGCATTTCCTTTAGGCAAACTTGTGTAGTGGTACCATCATTGATTTAACATAACTGTATGAATTCCTCCCTCCCAAGGTTGTGTTGGAAAGGGATTATAAAAAGTTTCTAGGGTTGTTTTTGTTGTTGTTTTTCTACAATGTAATTGGTTGTGTGGTGTGGGAGGAGTAAAATGTAAGCATAGGAGGTGGAGAAAAGGAAGAGAAGGAGTCAATAAAGATGTCACTATCCTTGGTTTCTCTCTCAAACAAAATAAACTAACATGCACTATTTTCATCTGATCCATACACTTCCTCATTAAAATTAGTACACTTGCATATTATAACTAACAAAAATAAAGTCTTCGTATTTTTTCTAGGCATCCTGATATCTACAAAAATAAATAAATATATATATAAGAAATAATACATAAGGAAGCAATTTCTCAAAGTAATTATATCCCATTTTAATGGTTCTGTGTCTTAGATCACAGATCCTTTGAACAATTCTTAGAAACAGGAGGATCAAGATCACAAAAGGACAGAGATATTTTGATCTAGGGAGCCATCATAGGGCTAGAGAGAAACATTCCACTAAGAAAATTTCCAGGAATCCACAAGGATGACCCAGCAAGACTCTAAGCAATAGTGGAGAACTGGCCTTTCCCTGTAATTAGATTGATGACTACCTTAATTGTCATCATAGAACCTTCATCCAGCAACAGATGGAAGCAGATGCAAAGATTCACAGTGAAACACTGGGCTGAGATCCCAAAGTACAGTCAAAGAGAGGGAGGAACAATAATATGAGCAAAGGGGTCAAGATCATGATGGGGATACACACAGAAACAGTTGACCTGGGCTAGTGGGAGCTCACTGACTCCAGACTGACAGTGGGGGAACCAGAATAGGACAAAACTAGGCCCTCTAAATGTGGGTGACAGTGTGGCAATGTGTGGGGCCACAGGCAGTGGGACAAGGATTTATTCCCAGTGCTTCAACTGGCTTTCTGGAGCCCATTCTCCTTGATGGGATACCTTGCTCAGCCTAGATATAGGGGAGGGGCTTGGTCCTGCCTCAAAGTGATGAAACAGACTTTGTTGATTCCCCATGGGAAGCCTTATCCTCTTCAAGGAGAGGATGGGAGTGGGGTAGGTGGGAGGGAGTAGGAGGAGGAGAATGAGAACTAGGATTGGTATGTATAATGAGGAAGGATTGTGTAAAAATAAATAACTTTTTTTTTTAAAAAGTGACCTTGAATCAGCAGCATAAGCACTACTTTGTCTTTGGGTATACAGAAATTTTCAATCACTTGGATACTTGTTTAAGGCAAGTTCTCAGGTCCCCTAGACCTATTGAATCAGAGTGGCTCTCAGATGATGGACACATGTGTTAAAGTTTGATAGATTGCACTTCAGAATACTGCTATGTAGATTTGGGGTTATGACTATGATGAATGTCAGAATCGTAATGTGGCTAACCACTCTTTGACATAGGAATTTTTAATTGAAGGCAAATAAAGGAATAGTTTACTCCGTACTCCTCCTTTTTTCAAAAGGGCAGAATACAGATTCTTCTCTTAGTAGGAAAACTCCAGAGAAGACAAAAAAATCTGCAAACAAACCTTACCCCATTAGTTTCATCCCATGTACTTAGAACCCTGAGTCTCCCCTCAAGGGATAACAAAAACTGCTTTCTTCTGACATTACTTTACAAAACTATTGTTCATTGTGGAGGATGCTACATACCCTGCAATTCTAAAAAACTGAATGCCTTTTGCTTTGTTTTTTTTTTTTAATGTAATGAACACTGCATTCATTAACACAGTTCTTTTATTTCTCGTTATCTGTCATTTTGTTAAGGAAACCCAGCTGAAAATCTTGAAGAGGAAAAGATTACCTGCTCATCAGTGTGGCTAGAAAGGATACCGTAGGCCAGGGAGGTGGGTATGAGAGCCACCATTTGAGCTTCTGATATCACAGAAAGGAGCTAAGGGAGAGGGAAGGCCAAGATCAATAGAAAAGTGACCAAGTACATCATGGACAGCTGCCTGAAGAATTTTCCTGCCCAATATTTTACAATCTTACCCTCAAATATGTTACAAGAAGCAGATTTTCAGAATGTTCTTATTTTAGTAAGGTCCAGTTAACTAATGCTTGCCTTTAAAATGGCCAGCCACCTTACCTACATCCACAGCAGACTTCTTTGCAAGGGCATCTAGTGCTGTGTAAAATATTTTAAGATTTTCTCATGAATTCTTACAACAGACAAATGTTGACACATATCCTTTTTCCTAATAGTACGTGTTCTGCATTATTTTTGTAAAGACAGTGTGAACTTCATAATAGGATATTAGGGAATGAAAATGTAACTCTGAGAAAACTTTAACATCCATATACAGGGCTTCAGGTTCACTAGTCAACAAAATGTCAACAACAACAAAATAGAAGTATATAAAACAAAACAACAATAATTGTTTGAAAATCAGGTTGATGATTTGAAAGTGATTTGAGTAATTACAAATTTATCTAGGTTAAGAAATGGGTTGTAGGGTGTTGTGAGACCGTGTATAACACAGCACATGTGTGAAGATAAAACCCACATTCTACCATGTGGGTTTATGGCCCAGAGTTCAAGGCATTATGAAAGGAAGAAGGCATGTGCCTCTACAAACTGACTCATAGTGCTAGCCCATTGATCTAGTTGGCTTATTTTTAACATATAGATAGATGATAGATAGATTAGATAGATAGATAGATAGATAGATAGATAGATAGATAGATAGATAGATATAGATAGACATGTTAAACATATCTAGAGAGATAGAGAGATAGATAGTGTGTGTGTGTGTGTGTGTGTGTGTGTGTGTGTGTGTGTGCTGGCACCATGGCTCACACATTTAATTTCATAGTACTTCAACATTCACCCTTGTATGACTCACTTTATTTTATTACATTAAACATACTCACTTCCTTTTTTTGAGAATATCCTTGGAATATATTTTATTACTTAGAATATTTAATTTCAACTTACACTGTTTACTATCTTAACTCAATTTTTATTCTCAAACATTATGTCCCATTTGCTATTTGTTCCATGAGACCCATGGTGAGCTAGTAAGAATATTTTAATTTGATCATGTTCATCCTCCATGTTCCACCTCTGATGGCAACTCTCTTCCACATGCCTCCAACACATTTTCCTCTCAACTTTGCATCATCCCTGTTTCTATAACCTACTATATCCACTGAGCTATGTCTTATGTGGAGGGCTGAGATCATCCACTGAAACATGGGTAAACTACCACCAGTAATCACACTGTCAAAGGGGAATGCCTCTCCCTGTTCCAGCGGCTCTCAACTGCTAATAGCACCTAAGGAAGGTATGAGGCCCCAGCTACTCTGGAATTTTTGACTGCCTTGATCTTTTACAACTCTTATGCAGACAATCACAGAGGCTGTGGAAGTAATTAGATCCAGAAGACAGAATTTCAAAGTAGAATGAAGTTTCTGTCCCACAACTACTCTCACATGATCATTCAGAGTCTTTATATTAATTACAAATGCTTGGACAATAGCTCAGGCTTATTACTACCTAGCTCTTACATTTTATGTTAACTCATATTACTTATCTACACCCTGCCACCTGGCAGTGCCTTTATTAGCATGACTCATCGAATTCCTGCTCCACTATATCTGGCTGGCAACTCCAGACTCTTCTTTTTCTCATCCCAACAGTCTCATAGTCTGGCCGTCCTGCCAGACTGTTCAGCTACTGGCCAGTCAGCTTCTTTATTAATACAATCAAAGTGATATATATTTAGACAGTGTAAACAAATATTCAACAGCAGTAGCGTCTCCTCCATCCTCTAGTTCTTATATTCTTTGTGTGTATTGAGGGGTTGTATGTATGTGTGGGCATACACACACTCATGCACAAGTGTGTGGTCACAGCTACTTTGCCCACATCTTTAATAACTGTAGCTGTAATGATTTATGAACAATTAGGGTTTTTTTTTCCTGATTTCTCTTTACCTTTTTGTATAGCTAGTTACTGTGGGCTTTCCCTTTAATGATCTGGTTTGAATAACCATAAAATTAATTATGAATGGGTGGTGGTGGTTGACATACCTTTAAATCCCATCACTTGGGAGGCAGAGACAGGCAGACCTGAATTCAAGTCCAGCCTGGTCTACAGTGCAAGCTCTAGAAAAGCCAGGACCACAGAGAAACACTGTCTCAGAAAAAAAATTATACCCACACACATATACACATATGTAGAGATTTGTAGAGACTAGTATCACCATGAGATGATGCCATATCAATTTTTTTGTATGGGTTCTTTTGGCACTTCACTTTAAACTGCTGTTCTAATGACCATTCTTAACAAAAGATACTAACATTTTATTCTATGTTCTCTCAATGTTGTTGCTCTTGTTGCCAAGTATCCACTGAAAAACAATGACTGTAGAAATGTATTCCAAATTGACAAATTGCTAAGAATTATCATTTAGATCAACATCTAACACTCTGGCCTTACTCCCAAACCCATTTAGTGATAATAGGAGATCTCTGAAAGTGTTGATATTAGCGCTAATATAGCCAATCTTCACAAAGTGTTCAAAAATGTTATCTGATGCATAATAAGTACTCTAAGGTAAAAGAGAAAGATAGGAAGTTATACAAAGAACAAACTTTATCATAGCCTATACTGGGAAGCAAATCTGATTGGCCAACTACTACATTTTTGTAATTATGCAACCATTGTTTTCTTAACCAACATTTATTAAAAAAAAAAAAACACAGAAAAGAAGCATCAGTTGGACTATAGGCTGTCTCCCTGTGATCATCTGCAAAGGTGACACTTTTTGGGGAAAAAATCATGTTATTTATTCCCTAAGCATCACATGATTGGTTTCTTCATCATACAAAGGCCAATTAGGAAGGCTGCTGTGGTGCACAGAAATCATCCACTAAAGAAATCAAAATTTAATGGCAAAATTTAGTTTTCTTTGTGTTTAATTTTCATCTATCTGTACTCAATTATAAACAGACTATCAAAAAAAAAAAAAAACCCTGCCCATTAGTGGTTAATTCATAATGACTTGTATTACCATTGATGAGTCCCTGAAAAGAACTCTGTGAGTCTTTAGTTGAAAACCAAACAGGAACACAGGACTATAGAAGTTGTTCCTTCTTCTGACCCTGCCATGGGAGGTAGCATACAGCATGCAGTAGTCAATTCTATTATAAAAAAGCTGATATAAGATTGGTTCTATTCATTGAAAAGATGTAAGTGAACTTTTTTTTTGCTGTAGCTTATTATCTCTAGTTAGTAATTAGTAGTATATACAGTGCAAAATTCTATCTTTCTTTCTAAAAATTCTTCAAGGTTTGAGAAAAATTCCATGTAAAAATGTCTCAAAAAGCTGAAATGTGCTATGCTGAGGAATAACATTTAATCATTAATTTGAGAGATGTGTGTTGTCATCTCATGACTGGAACTTTTTCACATTACAAGCATGACCCACTAAGTACTCTGAGTTCTGACACATCCATAGTAAATACATTGTGAAACCTCCTATCTCAACAAGCTCTGACCCACAAAAACAAAGTGCTGAGCCTAGTCCATTTATAAACAAGAAACTTAAAGTAATATGAAAGCCACCTTCAATCTTGATTTGAAATAATGACAAATTAAAACCATTATTTCCAAATGTGTATACATTTAATTTGATATAATCTCCTCCTTTACAAAAAAAGAAGGAAAGAAAGAAAATGAAAAAGATAACTTTGAGATATCATCTTACACCTGTCAGAATGGCTAAAATCAAAAACACCAATGATAGCCTTTGCTGGAGAGGTTGTGGAGGAAGGGGTACCCTCATCCATTGCTGGTGGGAATGCAATCTTGTGCAACCACTTTGGAAATCAGTGTTTCGGTTTCTCAGGAAATTCGGGATCAACCTACCCCTGGACCCAGCAATACCACTCTTGGGAATATACCCAAGAGATGCCCTATCATATGACAAAAGCATTTGTTCAACTATGTTCATAGCAGAATTATTTGTAATAGCCAGAACCTGGAAACAACCTAGATGCCCTTCAATGGAAGAATGGATGAAGAAAGTGTGGAATATATACACATTAGAATATTATGCTGCGGTAAAAAAACGATATAAAGTAATTTGAAAAAAATGAGAATGAGGGCTTAGGAAGAAAGATGATGGGGTAAAAGTACTACAGCGTCACAGGATATTTATTATTTAGCTTTTTGATGAATAAAGATAAAAGTCAGAACGACTAAAAAAAAGTAAGCATTTCAAATCTTTTAGAGTAAGTGTTGTAGTCACTTTTCTATTTGGGATTACAGCTCTAGAGAGCTTTGAATCTACCATGGAGGGGAAGGCATGGCAAAAATCAGCTACAAGACAGGCAGTGGGAGCAGGACTGAGAACTCTCATCATAAAATGAGAGACCGAAGCAAAGAGATGGAGCTAGAAGTGGATCAGCGTTTTAAACTCTCAAAGCCGTTCCCCAGTGATTTACTTCCTGTAGCAAGGCTGTACCTTCTAAACCTTCCCTAACAGTGTCACCAACTGAAGAACCAAGAATGGGCTGAGGATGAAACTTGGTGGTTAAGCTCTTAGTGAATATTCACATGCAAGACAACCTACATTTAATCTTTGGTACACACGCGCATGCACACACACACACACACACACATCATTTACCTAAAATTGTTACGGTATTGATGTGGGATTCCTCTCTGTATGCTGTGAATATCACTGATTAATAAAGGACTACTTGGGACCTATAGCAGAGTAGAAATTAGATAAGCAGGTAAAACTAAACTGAATGCTGGCAGAAAGGAGGAGTCAGAAAGAGAAGCCGTGGAGCCACCAGAGACAGATGCACTGAAACTTTGCTGGTAGGCCACAACCTCATGGTGACGCACAGATTAATGGAGATGGATTAAATTAAAATGTAGGAGTTAGCCAATAAGAAGCTAAAGCTAATGGACCAATCAGTGATTTAAATAATACAGTTTCTCTGTGATTATTTTGGCGCTGAGTAAGCAGAAACGTACAAGCGGCCTCATTCTAACACAGTCTAATAAAAACTCAGGAGTCAGAAATTGAGATAAAGACCTGGTAAATCCATGGAGCAACAGAGTTCATTGACTGATCCTCTGCCCATGTTTTTTTCTTATCCACCAGCCCAGGAAATCCCACCTGAAGACATTTTCTTTCTTCCTGTCCCTTCCCTAGTAGACCTTCTCATCTTCCAGCAATTCTGTGGCTGATCCCAGTCAACCATGGGCAAACTCCACCCTTTAATTCAAGGTGGGCTGTACTGGCACAGCAGAAGGCTGTATAGACAATTCAACTACAGCATACATACATACACATGCACACACACAAACACACACACACAATCAACAACAAAATATTCACTGCACAAATAGGATTAATGGGGATGTTTAAGTAACAAAAACATAGAGAATGGTAAATATTTATTTAAACAAACTAAAACTGGTATTTGTTTACTTGAGAAATTTTTTTCTACCTCTGATGTTAACAGGACTCCTTCAATACACAGAAATTATATTTACTAGCAAAATCTGTTTAAGATATTATATTAGTAAATGTACTGTCTCTGGAAAATTAAAATGCAAAAACATTTCCCATGATGAAGTCCAGCTATTTATGGTGAATATACTACCCATTCATAAAGACAGTAATCATGAGGTAGTTCCTACAAATCAGACATTAAAAAGCCCCTAAAACATCACTCTGTAAAAAGCAAAGCTACCTGATCAATTACAGACAGGGTGATAGAGTATTCTATAACTGAAGCAGACACTGATCGCAGCGTGAGAAGGAACAGACCCTGTAGGGTTAGAGGGAAAAGGAATAACTAGTGAAAGGAAAGCTGCGTTTGAGAATATGGAAAACATCACTGCATACTTCTGGTTGTTTCTCAGACTATTATACATGAAAAAGGCATTATGACGAAAAAAAGATATTGTCTGAACCACTCTGAAATAAGACTAAACTAGTCACAATTAGATATTTTAAAAAAAAAGTAGTCAAGGATGGTTCATATAAAACTGCAATGGAAAGGACGGGCCAGGAATGGAGGGCTTTGTATAGGGAATCAAGAGGAATGGAATTCACAATGGGAAGTGGAAAGCTTATTGTTGTGAAGGCAGGTAAGCGCTCATTTGGAAGAGTCACACATGGGATCATGACTATCAAACAGGAATGTGCTGGGGAATATAAAAACTGATCAAACAGGTTTTCTATCAAGTGATTCAAAATTTCAGAGAGAAGGGAACGGGACAAGGAATTTCATCACAAAGTGTTTGAAACAGGAGAATAACTAAAGAGATTCTGTGTTATCATGAAGACAACACTGACTATTCTATAAAAATTAAGAGGAGTGGGGGGAGGGGGAGAGGGGCGGGAGGAGGGGGAGGAGGGAGAGGGAAAGGAGAGGCTGGGAGAAGGCAGAAATTTTTTTTTCAATAAAAAAATAAACGAGGAAGTAAGAAGTTGTATAAAGATAAGGCCATTTTTGGGAAAGAATATGAAATAGAAACTGTGTTTTAGTGTACATAGTAAATTGTGTTCTTTTTTGCATTGCACTATAAATTCAAAAGCAGTGTTTCCATTGTTCCTTCTTTCCTAGTGTCCAGGACTGACACTGCAATATTTCAAGTACAAAACACATAAAATCAAATATTTGTTGACTATTATATTAGGAAAGATAAATCAGAATAAGATTGTTTTTAACTATCAGGTATAAGCATAAAATACAAAGGAACACTTCCACTCTCTTACTCATCTTTGCAGTCACAGGACTTACTCTCTAGACAATTACGTTACATATTTAAAGTTTTATTTTGTGCTTCCTATCACCATGCTAAGGAACTTACACACAGAGAGAGACAAGAAAGAAAAGAGAGGGAAAAATGAGTCAATTTAACAGGGCTTTATTCTCATCTACAGGGAAGAGACCATTTCCTGGTATGTTATTTGGGCTCATTAGCATTCGTACTGTGTTTGCAAACACAAAGACTCATCATCTCTGTGGTAAGGAAAGTATCTAATTCTACCTATGCACTCTCTTACAAATTAGATGTTTCAGGGTCTTAAAGGTTGATTAAGTTGAACTGGATAACAAATGAAGTGAATAAGGATTTTCTGTAGGTCACAGAAGAAAAAAAAAACATCACATATAATAATAAGGCCAACACAAGCAACAAATGATCAGAATAGCCAGAATCTTATGATCACTCCACACTACGGGAATGCAATGACACAATGGAAGCCTCAAGTCATTAAATATTCCACTGAGCAGACATGATTTCTGTTTCTTACATCTCAAAGGGGTTATTTTTGAAGTTGGTATTAAAAGGGACAAACTCCCCAGGGTTTCTTTACTTACCCCAGCAAATAAGTAATAGAAAAAAAAAAAAAAAAAAACTCACTAACAGAACAAGACAAAATGAAAAAAAGAACCATGAAGTGTAACAAAATTTTATAAGACTGGAAAGAAGTTGCAAGTATAAGAAACCAATAGAAAGGCAAAAATGGGCTAGAGAGATGGGTCAGTGGTTTACAGCACTTTCTGATCTTGTAAAAGCCTTGGGTCTGATTCCCAGAATCCTTTGCCATCTTCGAATCTACATGTGTACACACACATATGAAGGTAGAACATTCACAAATGTACATTGTTTTAAATAATTTGAAAAGGAAAGGCAAATCTACAATCTGATAATTTGATTTTACAGATGAAAAATGCTAAAATGGCAATTTCACAAGCATAATAGCAAAGGTCCTCTAAATAACTCAGCATCCAAAAGCCCTTAAGACTAGGAAGAAGTAAAGCCAGCTGATTAAAACAAGCCAGCATTGCTCCTGGGTGATGCCTCTGTGTTAATTAGAAGAGGTCTATACATACTTCTGCAAAAGGAGATCTCAGCTTTATTCTATGAAAACTATAGACGTAGGAGCCTCCAGACACAAAAACTGTGAGTTTAGAAGATGTCTGAAAATAACCTGACTGAGAGTAGGTGAACCACTCATCTGCATGTACTGCTGTTAATTCAATGCCAATAGATGAGTGTACAGCCCTATATTTCATGCCCATTCTACACATTCCATGTACCTGTTCTATAATACACTGCAAATTCCAGTGCAAGAAAATGAAAACATTTCCAGAGGGAAAAAAACTCTTCACTTACTGTCACCATTTCACAAAGAAACTCACATGCAGCATCTGGATATGATGTGGGAGTGTCATATCAATCTGGTGCTTTCATTGGTTAATTAATAAAGAAACTGCTTGGCCTGATAGGTTAGAACATAGGTGGGTGGAGTGAACAGAACAGAATGCTGGGAAGAAGGGAAGTTAGAAAGACACCATGCTGCTCCTCTCCAGGGCAGATGCAATGAAGCAAGCCGCCAGGTCAGACATGCTGATTCTTTCCCAGTAAGACTGGTGCTACACAGATTATTAGATATGGGTTAAAGCAAGATATGAGAGTTAGCCAGAAGAGGCCAGATATAATGGGCCAGGCAGTGTTTAAAAGAATACAATTTGTCGTTGTTATTTCAGGACATAAGCTAGCCAGGCGGCCGGAGGCTGGGTGGCAGGAATGCAGCCCGCCGCTCCTTCTACAGAATGTATACATAGAATTTAATGACCTTACTTACATAAATATAAGATAGAACTCTAATCATGTATCACTGCACAATTAAGTAAAACTTGCAAAATGATATTCAGAGATAAAAATAAACATACACAAAAAAATAATATCAGAAAGAGAGGCAAAGGTAGCTAGATAGAAAATTTGATTTTTAAATATCTGTGGTTTATACACAAAATATATTTTTAAATATTTAATGATATAATTTAATTTAAAAATAGAAATTGTAAACAAATTCTTAGAGACTTTGAAAGCATAGTCGCTAAAAAAAGCAGTTGAAAGACAAGATCATCTTTCAGAGTATAACAAAAAGTCAAAATGATAGGTAGGTTAAGAGAAAAAGACAAAATCTACAAGATTCGATATACACATACTAGGCTCCCTTAAAAGAATGAAAAAAAAATAGGAAAAGAAGTAAATCAACAATTACACAGCACATGAAATGTCCTAGAACTGAAGGCTCACAGCTTTTCAGATCAATCTTCTTAGGCAATGCCTATAACACTAAATTCTTGCATGCAACATCTCTAACACAAACCCTTCATTACATCCTTACTCCCAAAAAGCCCGTTCCAGTTCTCCATAGTTATGTTTAATCTACCTCTTCTCACACAGATTCTTTTCACAAAATATTTATTTCTCCATTTTGTTCTCAGGAAAGATGTAATATTCTGTCTCTCAGCATGCTAAAGCCTGGAGGTCATAGTTTCCAGACAAAGAGCTACAGAGCATAGTACAACATGAAATATTAGATCTGGGACATGTTTTAAATTCACCTTTATGTGTACCAGCCCTCCCTCTTCTTTCTGAACCCTTACAGTGACTTGCAATATAGCACATTTCAAAGTGTGGAATATGAGTAGATAGATTACAAGGAAGACACAACTTGTAATAACTCACTAATTTTGTGAAAACATACCATTAAGAAGTACTTCTTTCCTAGCAATATAATGAAGAATGGAAATAAATGAATACAACATATTTTTTTTTTCAAAAGTCTTAGCTAACAAAATTCCAAGTATAACTATTTGGTTTCATGCCTCTTTTCTAGCAATCAATTCTATAACATCCAAACAGGTTTTATAATTGAAAAGAAGAACCTTCCTGTTATGTAATAAATGACATCTGTCCAAATTTAGCCCTAACCCTAAGATAGTGTTATCTGGAGATTGGGCCACTGGGAGTTAATCAGGTCCATATGGAGTAACAAATTTAGATAGTTGGTTATAAGAAAAACTCACCAGGATTTGCACACATATACTTTCTAACACCCAACCCGCCTTTCTTTCTGCCATTAGACAAAGCAAAAAAGCTTTCCCCTGTAATCAGAGAATGCTAGTTCATTTCCAGAGAACCCTGACCCAAATAATCCCACAAAAACTATTTTAATTACAACACCATTTTACCAATGACTCAAGTGTATTTCTAGGTAGCTCTTACATCTTAAATTAGCCAGTATCTATTAATCTGTGTATTGACACGAGGGTACGGCTTACTGGGCTAGATTCTCTTCTGGTGTCTTTCTCCTTCAGCAGCTACATGACATCTTCTTGACTCTGCCAACTCTCTCTATATATCTCTGTTTGGATTTCCTGCCTGGCTATACTCTGCTAAGGCATTGGTTGAAACAGCTTATTTATCAATCAATAAAAGCAACACATACACAAGGACACCCCACATCATCTCCTCTTTTCAGTCTAATTAAAAAGGAAGATTTTAATTTTGGCATAGTAAAATTACATATGGCAAAACAGGTACCAAGCAAGAATTACAGTTACAATTCACATAAATATATTAGGACAGTGAAAAATAAGTTAATTTTAAATGCCATTGCTAATCTTTTAGTTTTAATTAGAATAGCAAGAAAGAAGAGAGGGGAAAGAAAGGGGGAGGAGGGGAAAACTAGAGGATGGGAAGGAAATCTTCAGTTGCCTCCAGTAAACTTGTCAAGTTTACCTTCCTGATCTATTCACTCATGTCTCGGATACAGATACTGGCCAGTGAGAGACCTATATCCTAAAATTCCAATTCCTAGGAGCCTTGGCCAGAGTCAGGCTCCAACACGATGTCACAGATAAAAGGGAATGAGGGACCAGATTATTTGTCTCCTTTATTACTCTAGCTCCTTCACTTGAAGCCTGCTACAAATGACCTTTGGTTCTCAACCAAAACCCAGTGCTTCACTCAAGACTCCCACTGGGTTCCCAGTTATTAATATTTTCATCAAGTGGCAGAGAAGCAGTTAAAATTTTAAGACTTCCAACTCAGCACTCCTTTGAACACTCTAGTTTTTTCTCTGCAACTCAACTATGAAAATAGCCTTTTTGAAAATAATACCTACTAAAACTGAGTATGCCATTTGTTTCCGCCTTGAGACCTGGATCAATACTCACCTTTAACCATTCTGCACTCTCATGTTAGAATGCCTTTCTTCCTGCTACCTCTCTGATCAACTTCTAAATATGTTTCCAAGTATGCTTGAATGTCATTACCATTTATAAGTGTCTTATGTTGCCATCACACAATGAATATATTGTTTATTGTTTAGTCTTATAGCACTTTCTACTTAAAATATATTCATGAAATATGTGGATAGATAGAAAGATAGGTAGATAGATAGATAGATAGATGGATAAAGGATACTTAATAACTATGACAATCTGTCAATTTCTTTTATTTAGATTTAATAAGGTAATAAAGGAAAGCACAATGAAGTGTGAGAGGAATGTATAATATAAATCTAACTATCCTCAAGGTAAGTGGTCTTCCTTGTACCATAAAATCCATGAAAGTTTAATTTATTTTATCATTTTATCTTTGAATATTGTCATTCAATTAAAAAGTATAACAACCTTATTTATAATATGATAAGTGGTTAAAATTCTTTTCAACTATTCAGTTGAAAAATTGAAGTGTTTTGCAGAGAGAACAAAGTTATAATTTCAGTGGTGGGTAATGCTTATTTTGTAAATGGTTACACAAATAAGAAAGGTCAATCCCTTTGTGGGCTGAAACAAATTTTAAGTTCTGCTTAGGAAATGACTTTTCATAACCAAGAGAGACTAGTCAGGAATATCACCAGGGTGAAGGGCCAAAGGGTTCAGATCAGTTGATGTTTACAAAAAATTTCCCAGCATCCCACAAAAGGTACAACAATTTCCACACATGATTAACTAGATATGTCACTGTTTAATATTACAAAAGAGCTAAGTATACCCTTAACACTTGAAATGGCTAAACACTAGCAATAACATCTTGTTGTTAGTTTCTTGTTAATTACCTTGACCATAAATTTTAGAGATTCATTCTGACTAAAGAGCAGTTGACCTAATATGTATTCAATATTTCCTTTTTGTAAAACAATAGTTTTGAAAAAGCCAGATGAGAATGTGAAAAGCATTTAAACCATTAGATAAAAATATCTGTTTAAAAAAATCAAACCATTGTTTATTTTGACCAAGGTCAACCTATTTTTGAAAAAGAAACCAAATGCAATATGTAGCACAGAATAATTCTAAAAGACTTCAATCAGAGACATCAACTCATTGCTACACATTAAATTCATGCAAAGTAGCTTTAACATATCAAAAATCATTCATTTCTGGTAAAGGCTAAGTATTCATTATCAAAAAACTTAGGAACAATTTTTTTAATACTTGCATATAAAGAAGGAAACTTAGAGAATAAATCTAAATCTAAATACAAACTTCATGAATATTTCATCTCTGCCTTACACATATAGCCTGAAGGTAAGTGTTTGCAGTTTGTAACAATTTATGTAAGAAACACAATTTCATGGTATGGAATTTTCCACTTGTGTCATCACATCAGCGCTCAAAAGGCTTCTGATTCTAAAGCATTTTCAGTTTGAAATTTTAGATTTGCAATGCTCACTACAGATTTAATTATTTTACCACTTGCATAGAAATGACGTTTTAAAATTTATTCATTCAATACTTAATTTTAACAGCAAGGAAATTATGAGGACTCATGAAACTATGAAAATAAAACAAATGATAATGTAATATTTTAAAAGATAATAAATCCAAATAACACAGTTTTCAAAAATGGCAAACCTGGAGAACTAAGAAAGAACAAACTGTTGAATACATTAATTCAAAACTGGGCTTAAATGGGCCCCAGTAATACTGTGGTACACAATTAACATAGTAAGTTTGGTGCCATCTTAAGCTACGTGCCAATGCCTTATCATGAATAAAAGAAAAAAAAACAAAAACGAAAAAGAAAGAGGGACATACCTTCAATTTGGACCCATGTGGTATCACAGATTTATTCTGCTTGGGCGGAATATGCAGCTCCCATTTTCCATATTCTAGCTTGTTATATGGGTGAGAAAACGGATTCCATCCATCTAAATAATAAAGATCGTGTAATCAAAAACTTGATAGGACTAGGAGTTTAGTAAAACATAATATACTGTTTACCTACAAAAAAAAAATAAACTGCTTTAACAAAACCTGTTTTCTAATGTAATAATCAAAGTACTCTGTCCTTCTCCCTGTATCCGTGTTTGGATTTCCCATCTAGCTATATTCTGCCCTGCCATAAGCCAAGAAACTTGTTTATTAACCAATGATAATAAAACATATTCATAGCATACAGAGGAACATCCCACATCAGTATAACTAATGAGGATATTTTTTAAATGAGGCATATACCAAAAAAACAATTAGTTAATTAGCTTTTTAAATAAATGTTAAAGGAAAGACTGCTACATTGTATCACTACCATAAGCCTATCTCCATAGATAGACTAACAATGCAATCTAACACCTGTATGAATTCACTTAAGAGACAGGAGAGAAACATGTGAAAAACATAATTCAAGGAACAAAGGAAACAAAACAACAGATGAGCAGGCTAAGAAAATATTCAGAGGAAGAACTCTGAATGACCAGTAGACATGAGCAATAAAACCCAAGATGATTTAGATCATGGAATCACCAACTCATTGCTACTCATTGACTTAGCAAACGCTAAAGGTTCAGAATATCAAATATCCAATAAGGTCATAAAATAACAGTACTTCAGAGGGTACAAATGGCTGAAAATAGCTCGGCACTGAATTTATGATAACCCAATGGCCCAACAAGTCTATTCCCAGGCAATACCTTAGACAAATTCTCCTAAGTGAATTCAAGAGACTACTTAGAACTGATTACTGAAGATTTAACTGCAAAAGCAAATAATAATAATAATTATTATAATAATAGTAAGCAACCATATTTTACAGAAGCTATAGAATACAGAAAATGCATGCAGGTGGGAGAATTAAACAATGAGGTGTCACACAAAGATGTAATAGGGATGTATCAGAGTAGATAAATATAAAGCTGATTGTTAAGGGGAACAAAAAGAATATCACTTATACCAAACTCAAGAAATATGCAGAATGCAACAGATAGAGACATGTGTATGTTGTAAAACTATTAAAACTGAAATGAAATTGTGAAACAACATCTACAATGATTTTCTCTAAGATAGGAAAAAATTAAATATACACAGAGCAGAGAAACAAATGAAACAAGACAGCCAAAATATTTATAATATTCAAGCCAGCTACATAAACATAGGACTTCTCTATCTTTTTAGGATTAGAAAAAAAAGCACAATAAAAATTCATGTCAGGTCTCTGTACAGAAATAACTGTCCAAATATCTTTCTTTACCCTCAATTATAAAGTGATATTATCAGGCAAAGGGCATCAGATCTTAACATATTTATGATTCCAAATACAGACTACCAAGCTACTTTCTGGGTTGGCAGTTTCAATTCATACCCCCACCACAGCTGCACAGGGGAATGTTCAACTACCCATATCCTCAGCAACACCAGAGATTATCATTTTAATAACAAGGCATGCCTGTCTTGCTCAGCCAGGGTTCACTAAAAGAATTAAGTGCTAGTACCCTAAGGAACCACAGCAGGAAATAAATAAACTCCTCTTTAATGCATCAAGAATAGAACTTGTTATACACCATCCTTGGGAGAATTGAGGAAACAGACACTCCAATAATTTTCTGCATCCCATGGATCAGATGCACAGCTAGCACAAAAGAAGCTTTCTCTCATTATTTTTCAGGCAATAACGATAACGTTTGATAGACGCTGTTTTCATTTCTTTTCAAAAAATAAGCTGTAATTGGAACAATGATTACTCTCTTTAACCTTATTGTTATTTTGGATAAATTGAGTTGTATTATATTTTCTTTTAAATATCTTTCATTAATTTCTAGTTTTATTGAAATGAAGATAATAATGTGGCTTACTTTGAGGTTTAATACAGTGACAATCAAAGCATTTATTTATTTACCAGCCTATTTACTTTTAGCAGCTGAAGCCATTCAATTTTCTTAGAATAAATTTTGCAGACGAGTCCAACATGAAACTATATAAAATAAATCAAAGCAGAGGTGATCTGCTGGATACATCTGTATGTGTCTGGACTACTCTATCCTCTCAGCCTCCCATCTATCCTGCAGACAGAACTCAGTTCTTCTCTTTATGTGACATAAGTGTGTGGTGCATGCCTGTGTGAGCTTATGTATGTAAATGTAAGTGTGAGTGCACATGCCTATATATGCGTTCATAAGCCAGAGCACAACATCAGCTACCTTCCTCAATTGTTTTTGCCTTATTCCCTTATTCCATGGTCTGTCACTGAACATAGAGGTCAACCTTTCTGTTCGCTTCCGAGGAAGCTTCTAGGATCTTCCAGTGCCCACACCCCAACACTGCAGTAATGTACGTTTGGTCATGCCTGGATTTTACGTGGGTGCTGAAGAATTGAACTCAAGCCCTCATGCTGGCACAGGAAGCTCTCTTACCCACTAAGCTATCTCCATAGCCCAGAATCTGTTCTTAAAATCTGTGAGTTATTTGTGGAGGGTTAAGGACTCAGGGGCTTCCCTCTGCCCATGTTACCATGTCTATTGTTGTCATATGTTCAGTTCATGCTGAAGCAGTCATGTTGATGATGTTTTATGGCTTAAGATAATCCCAGAAGACACAATTGCACAGATGGAACAACCAGACCTCCAAATATAGGAAAAAAAACTTCAGTCCATATCTTAAAACATACATAAAATTAGCTCAAAATGGATCCCTGAAATAGGCTTAAGAACTCTAAAGCATTTCAAATAAAACTACGGTAAATTTCTATTACCTCAGTTCTTTAATACAATGCTAGATATAGATGGAACAAAAGAAAAATGATAAATCACACTATTCACAATGAAAAAATGAGTAAACAAAAGACATTATCAAAAAATGAAGCAGCAAGGGAAGAAAATAATTGGAAATCATTATAAGCAATAAAGTTACTTGATTCTACGGTTTCTAAATAATATTTACAATTTAATTATTAAAATACATTTTCAAAGCAAGCACAGGATTTTAATAGATGTGACCTTCAAAATAGCAATGTCCAACAAGCATACAAGGGATGCCCAATGCAGTTAGTTATGGGAACACAAAAATCATAATGAGATGCTGTGCTCACAGACGTAAGGCTATTGTGAAAACAATGGATATAAAGTAAACTGGAGGGTGTGGAGAAATAAAACTTCATACACTGCTAATTAAAATGCAGAACCATGTCACTACTTTGGAAAACAGGCTGGAAAGTCTTCAAATACTAGTGTTAGCACTGTACTCAGGAATTCGGCTCATACTTATATGTCAAAGTTAAATCAAAGCAGATTGTGCTGTAGAGTTCTTTGTCAACTTCAGACATGCTAGAATCCTCTTGGAAGAGTGAGCCTCAGGTTAGGAATTACCTCCATCAGACCCGGACTGTGCGCAAGTCTATGGGCATTATTTTCTTTTGATGGATGAATCATGTGAGGCCCAGCCCACTACAGGCAGTGCCATCTTTGACAGGTGGTACCGGGGCATGTAAGAAAACAAACAGACAAGCCAGGAGGAGCAAGCCAGTAAGCAGTGCCCCTTCAAGATTTCTACTCCTCCTCCTCCTCTTCTTGAGTTGGTACCTTGGCTTCACATGATGGGCTGTGATCAGGACATACAAACCAAATAAATCCTTTCTTTCCCCAGTTGATTTTGGTCATTGTGTTTATCAAAGTAATAGAAAAAAAGCTAGGACACAGATGTCCATACAAAGCCTTGCATGTATAGTGCTCATTTGCAATATAATTCATAGTCATCAAAAGCTGAACACTATCAAAACATCTAAGCAATCGGTAAAGAAAATGCTTTGTGTTCATATAATAACATATTTGGTCATACAGTAATGTGGCATACTAATACACAGTCCAACACAGAATCCTATGAACCCAACTTATATTAAGGGAAAGAAGCCACAATATGTGCATATTCCACACTATTTATACAAAATATTTGTGGTAGGTAAAATCTGTATTGTTATTGCTGGGACTGTGACAATTACAAATTGACACCTGAGTGAATACAAGGTTTCGTTTCAAGTAAGGAAAATGTCTTAAAACTGAGAGTGATGGTTTTATTACACAAACCAGTTTATAATTACACTAAATAAATATGAGGGAAGTATATACTTTAAATAGGTTAAATGCATGCTGTAAGAATCATCTCATACTGAAAAAAATACCACAATAAAACTGTTCAAATAATTCAGAAACAAAGCTCAGGTAGCCTTATTTGTTTGTTGTCATTGATCTTCGCCTAGGACTCAAATCAAGTTCTGTCAGAGATATTATAAAGGAAAAGGCCACATAGGGAGACGTATAAAAATTTAACACACAGAAGATAGCATGGTCAATAGGTAGAATAAAAAGTCAAGTCTGATGGCTAAAGATGTCTTTGAAGAGAAATGACTAAAAGTTTAAAGGCTTGCCAAGGCAGAGCAATTTGAGAGCTTAGGGCTGGAGAGAACAGAGAGAAAAATTGGAACCAAAAATAAGAATATATAACCGTCTTTCCATCTGGAGCCCAAACAAGCTGGTTAGGAGTCTGGGACAGGATTGCTGAGAATCTCAGGACAGCCTGGGCTACAGAGTGAGAGTCAAGCTAACCTGTACCATCAACACTACCAAGCAAAAATGTCTTATCTCACAAAAATAAATAAATAAACTAAAACAGGAAAAGAAAAACAACAATAAAAGAAGCAACCAAGAAAATTCTTCATCCTCGAGGGAAAGTCTAATGACTTGAAAAAAAATACACAGGAATGTAAATAACAGGGTAGATGCACTATAAACTTTTTTGAATGACTTGAGGAGAGGCCAAGTCTGTGTTATACTTAATATACAAGAATAGAGGTTTGTTGTGCTGAAGGAAATAATGAAATTATTACACTAGCAGTACGTAGGATGGCCTGGTGAAAATAACTGCAGCAGCAGTTATGGATTCTCCTTAGTGCTTGACATTCAATATCTGATTCAATTATCTCAAAAGTCCTATGCGGTATTAGAATTTTCATTTGATGGATAATGAAGCAGGCTCAAAGAGTGAGCGCAGCAAAGCTCAAGTCTCGGAGCTACTAACAAAGCCAGGATTTGAATCATGTTAGCCTGCCTCCTGCTTCAGTCTATCTTTTCTTACATGTTGGCATGCATAAACCAGCTAGATGAGGCAGCATCTGTCTCCATTAGAAATGCAGAAAACATCTGTCTTAGTGTGGGCTGCAGCAGCAGATACTTAAATAATAAACTGGTTTTGCCCCCTCACAGTCGAGAAGCCAGGCAAGTAGAAAAAGGGGAAAGCATGCCAGTTTCTTAATAAGAGTTTTCTTCCAGCTGGCAGGCTACAGGTATCTTCATGTTGTATTCTTGTAGGATCTAGAGAAGTCTTCTCTCATGAGTCTGTGGCTTGTAAGACAATCCTTCCATTCCTGGGAACTCTCCCCTCAAGCTTTAATAACATTTCAAGGCTCCACTTCCAAATACCAACACCTTGGACATTCACAAACACAGGAACTGGAGATAAAACCCAATGCTCAGCCCATAGCAGGCTCTTACGTGGATTTTGCATTTGCACAATCAGTTTCTTGTCTTAGAATCTTACACTTTTGGAAACATATTTTGTATGTAGATGTTTGTGTGTTGCTGTTTTCTTTATTTGGTTGGTTTTGTTTTGTTTTGTTTTTCTTTTTTTGGCTTTGTCTTTTGCTCGTTTGTTTTTACTTTAATAGAAAAGCATAATCCTACGTGGCTGTTTGTTGGAGCTGCTGTACCACAGAAGAACAGTTCAAGTCTAAAATCACAGGTGAGGGGCATACTGCCAAGATGAGTCACCGTTCTTAGCTAAGTGGCTGACAGATTTGTTATTTAGACTTCTCCCAGGAATGTCAACTTTGAATTCTTCCTCTGCTGGTTTATTTTTATGTGAAGTGATCTCATATCACCCAGGTCAACTTTGAGATCGGTGTTACTGAGGGGGAATCTAAACTCCTTCTCCTCCCGCAACTATTTTCTGCGTGCTAGGAATATGGGCCTGTCGGTGTTGCCATGCCCTTTGAGCTTAAATGTAAAAAGTTTTCTTGTTTACAATGAATCTAGCAACAATCTTGGCAGATGGCCTTATGGGAGATAAGTTCAAAAAAGAAAAAAAAAACAGAGAAAGGGGAAAACTGGGAGAAAGGGAGGGAAAGGGAAGGACAGAGGAAGACTAATAGAAAGCCAGACAGAAACAGATTCAGAGAGAAAGGAGACAGAGACATGGAGAAAAAAAAATGGTTCATTTGATTCTTTGAGGCGGTTTTAGGCGTATTTAGGAATACGCACAAGTAACAGCACAACAGGAGTGTATTATTAGTCCAGGGGAAAATTGTAGTTAGAAGAGGAAAACATGCCTCAGGTTGACAGCCGTCTATACCTGAAATCACCTGGCGCAAGAAGAAAGCATAGAACATGCAACAAACCTGCTGAGAGGTTTATGGCGAGGGTTCAGGCCTGGTGAAGGTGAGTGTGCAAATGGATACGTGGCAGTGTATTGTTAGTAGAATTGTCTACAGGCGATACCATCTTCTAGCCCTTGCATACATCCCCACACATGTACACATACACACACAGATGTGCCTAAGTTAGGAATAAAATCAATCTTGGGGGGGGGGGATATGACAGAATTGGAGGAGCATACAGCCTTTTCTTTTCAAATATATTTGAGGAAGAAGAGATATGGCAGTTCTGTAAACAGAAGTAGGGAGCTGCATCGAGGGACCTCAGAGAAAGAGGAAGTAAACACAGATTTACAACCAAAGAGGGAAGGTGAAAAGGAGTTGATGCATTGATCTGTAGCATTATTTTTTCCATTGTCTTTTATAAGCATGCATAAATACAGACAGCTTTGAAGGGGGACACTTGGAGGCTGAAACATGGCCTTTTAGCTGGCTTCTACTTTATGTGAGAAGTCAAAGTGCTACGCTAAAAAAATAACAAAGGTGTAGTGAAATAAGGGAAGGGATCAGAAGAGAAAACTAAAATATAGAGACAACAAATGAGGAAAAAGGAGTCAGAGTATGTCACCGATGTCTGTGCAATTGACAATCATGAGTCTAGATCATAGGAACAGCACTGAGCACCTCTGATGGCCATGGGGTTTATCCCCACAGTCCCAGAAGAAACATCACATAATTTGATGTCTGCAACACTACAGATCTGTAGAGCAGGGATGGTAGAAAGTGCAGGTTAAAAAGACATGAAACCTTCAAGAGCAAAACAAAGAGTCTATATAGGAACAAAGAAAATTAGTCAGAATATTGTGGATCTAGAGGTCTCACCAGCTGGAACTAAATGGGGTCAGAGAGTTTAAAACAAACAAACAAATAAACAAACAAAAGAGCCTGCCTATTGATGGTTCTATATTTTTTTTTCAAAATAAATTTTGATAAAGGTTTCCATTAAGTAACAGTAGCTAGCATGACCTGCAAAAGGTCTGCATAAGGACAAACCAGGCAAAATGTCAGGATAGTAGGGGGTAGAATTCTTCAAGGCCCAGTCCTTATTGAAGGCCACTGACAATTGTTAGACACTGAGGGAGAGAAAGAACATTCTTTTTGTCTTGATATTCCAACTGGCCAATTTACCATGCTCCTGTGGGTGGTTCCCACACATAAGAAGCACTAATTGATCTTAGTAGATTAAGAAAGGAAGGAAGGAAAGGGAGGGAGGGAGGGAGGGAGGGAGGGAGAGAGGGAGGGAGGAAGAGAGAGAGAGAGAAACAAACAAACTTGGGAGGGAACTTGGGAGGGGGACTTCTTGGGGATTATGGGTAGATACAGGAGTGAACTGGGGGTTCAATGTGATCCTATTATATTAGTATAGGTGCATGCAATTCATGAGAAGAAAATTATAATTTATAAAAAGCACTGTAACATTATTTTCAATTGTTCACTAGCAGTCTTGCAACTCATCAAAAATATCAAGTACAATTCTATCTTCTTCATCTCCTTTTATCAGACCTCCAGAACCCATCACTATGACTGATTTATAGATTCATGAGTGTCAGGTAATTGCATACCATTCTTATAAGCTTAATTTTGTAATATTGTGCATTAAGAGCTAGTTCCAGGACAGGCTCCAAAACCATAGAGAAACCCTGTCTCGAAAAACCAAAAATAAATAAATAAATACATTAAATAAATAAATAAATAAATAAATAAATAAATAAAACATACTGCTGTAAAACCATGACTATCCCTAACTTGTGCATCAAGTTGGAGTGACTGACTGACTGCTATCCAGCAGAACTCCCCACAAAACAGCCTAAGCTGTTTCAGAAATATTTAGTTTTTATGCTAACTTTTGTAAATTCAAGGATCTAGGTATATGCATTGTAAGACCAACTAAACTTGGCACAGAACTTCACACATAATTAAACAATCTCCAAATATTATTTAAAATAATAAGCTTCAAGTTTTTATGCTAAATCAAGATGATATTCACCTAAATGGGCAGTTGTAAATTTAATAAAAAGCAGAATTAACAAAAACTTCAATTTTAAGATTTAAAGGTTATCATAAATGGTATTCTCCTTATACATAATATTATATAAATTATTGGTATGTTTATTTAATGATATGGATTATTTAAAAGCATAAAATGTTGGTACTTAAGTTTGTTAACTTTTCCAATTAACCTGGATCCTTATCAAACCTGTATAGCAAAAAATATCAAGACCACAGTAAGTTAAAAGCTACATGGCTTAAGTATATTTATTTGTCTTTTAAGGTCTTACAGTGCATAACCTAGATCCTTGATTTTAATATTCTTAATATTTTAAACATCAAAATAACATATATAATATATAGGATTTATACAACCTAAATAAATTTTATATATATTGAGTGTATACAAATTATAATCATTCAATAGACTATTTCCACTAAATAAAGCTGTCTTCTAAAATGCTCAACAAGCTATTTAGAGATGGATAAAATGCTTAACTGTCTATATATAAACACTAATAGCATCTAAAATGGACCTCCATATGTGATTTATGCTTTGAGAACATATATAGCATGTAATTCATTAGACTACATTCCTTCATTTATGAATTCCAAAAATCCAAGAAAAAGAATCCCTTTTAAATGAATCAATGTGTTTATTAGATCCGTGGGGTGTAAGGAAACTTCAATTGCAGCTCTGTGTCATGCTGATAGAGGCAGAAACTCTCAAGTTCAACTTCCCTCTTTGTAGTACAAGTTTCAATTTGGATTTTAAACAGCTCGAGGCCATCATTTTTCACATCTTTTCCCACTCTCATTTCAGAAATCAGAGACTCAATTTCAGCAAAATACTGTCAAGTTATGAGCAGGCTTAACGTGTTCAAGAATAAAACCAACTGCCATTAAAGGTAACTCCGTTAAAGAAACATTTTAACTATATATTCTTATGATTTTTAGCTTTTAATTTAAGAAACATTTAACATAAAGCGAGGTAAATAGTCTTGTTTTCTGAACTACTGATCAAATTCATGAAATTCTTACATTTTAAAGAAAATCATTAACATGTAATTATGTTCACCTACTAATAGTTAGCCTGGCTCTGTCCTCTCACCACCATATTAATACTTTCCCAGGATTTATGACTCAGCTGTACTGCAACTCTTTGACGAGATGATCAGACTAAGAATCCATTAGCTTTTCCTGATCACTGAGTGCGACCATACAGGCATATGTAGGTTGAATATTCATTATCTAAAAATGTTTGCAACAATAAGGGCTCTGTATTTCTGCTCTTTTCATATTGTGGGGTCTGCGCACACACACACACACACACACACACACGACATGCTTTTAGTAGGACAAATATTAAAATATAAAATTCATTTAGCTTTTGCCAGGCAGTAATCATGCATGTCATTAATTCCAGCATTCAGGTAGGCAGAGACAGGAGGATCTCTGTGAGTGCAAGGTCAGTTTGGTCTACATAGTGAGTTCCAGGACAGCCAGAGTTACACAAAGAAACCCTTTCTCTAGAAACAAAATAAAACAAATATATCATTCAACTTCTATGGATATTTTATTCACTTAATACAAATTTTAGTATTTTATTGAAAAAATGAAGTTTCCTGCTATACTTGCATATTTGGGCACTCAAGTTTTGAATAAAGTGATACTTCAGATTTGGGGTCTGGGGATTAGGAATCTCCATTTTATAACTGAAAGATCTATTAGCATTGGTTTTCCCTGGGCTACCCCTGCTCCACAGAGCACAGTGGAACCTTGAGAACAATAGGATGCCATTCTCTCTAGCACTCTGTAGATGTGAGGTCTCTAAAGTTATATATACACTGGGGTGGTTTGAATGAAAATGATCCCCGTGGGCTTATATATCTGAATACATGCTTCGCAACTGGTGGACATGTTTGGAAGGAACCAGAAGTGTGACTTTATGGGAAGACGTGTCACTGGAGATGGGCTGTGAGTTTCAAATGCCCATTCCAGACCCAGTCTGCCTCTACCTCTCACATTGCCTCTTTGCCTCTCAGCCTCTGCCTGCTTGTAGATCAGATATAAATGTGCCATCCCTACCTATTTGCTGCCATGATGGCCAGGGACTCTATCATGCTAACTCTGAGCAGCCTCCAATAGAGTCTTTTCTAAGTTGCCTTGGTCAAGGTGTTTTGTCACAGCAATAAAATGGTAACTAAGACACTTAGCTAATCCCAACTACTACAAATAGAAGTTTCTGTCATCACGGTTGAGAAATGCACTGACCTATGGATATAATGATGAATCATGGGATATTCATTTAATACTATATCCACTTAGCAGCATAATGGTAGTAGGTTTTCCTCTAGGACCTGTTTAGTCACAGGTCTTTGGCATAATGATGGTATCATAAGGGTTTTATCTCATGAAATATGGCCTAAATCAAATCAGAAAGTGGTTGTTTACTCTTAGGATGTTCATGTGCCTATTACACCATTGGGTGTGTTTGTCAAGTCATCATTATCTTAGCTTGTGGGGTTTAGAGTGGGGATGATTGATGATTACTTATCTTCTCTGCATGGCATCTTCCAGCACTCTGAAAGCTAGAGGGAAGAGATGAAGTTCCCAGGTCACTACCAGCTTGATTTTGCCATATTGCATGACACAAGTAAAAGTAGGTGCTGTGTTTAGCAAAAGGATCTTACTATTAAGTTCTGAAGGGCAACTAATGGCATCCGCAGTATCTTGTAATGTTTGTGGAAATCGAGATCTCACTGGCCACTAACTAGAAGGTATTTATCCATTCCTAACATAGGGCTTTGTATTTGTTAGTGTACTGTGTCAAATGAAGACAGTGTTATCCTGTTCTCTCTCTCTCTCTCTCTCTCTCTCTCTCTCTCTCTCTCTCTCCNCTCTCTCTCTCTCTCTCTCTCTCTCTCTCTCTCTCTGTGTATATATATATTGATATATATATATATTTCTTCAGTAGCAGGATTCCATGTCTTTTTCAAAAGGACTTTAGTGTTATTTGGGAAACAGTTATTTTTGTGTTAATATATAATCATTTATAAATTACTGTAAATCAATAAATATATACTAAAAAAGAACAGGCCAAGTACTTTGCATAAGGACAAAAGGAAATTTGCTTTGAAGGCATGTGAGGAATTAGCAAGACTCTACCCATGGTGTGTTCAAAGGCATTAGAAAGAAAGCTCATCTGACGACAAATGGCTGTCTCTTGAGCAATTTTCCAGCACAGAAAAATTAGGATTGTTTATCCTGTATTCACTTCAGTACTTATCTATTTGGATAGTCAGAAGTCACTGCAGGTAGAATAAGGCTTGACTACTGCTGCAGCTGGAGGCCAAAATTGGCATTATTTCTGAGATGTTGATTGATTAACAGTGGAGAATATAAGAGTCACACAATTGTGGACACTTTCATTCGAATTGAAAAGGAAGGGCAAATAAAATAGGCAATGTCTGCCCAAGGTCAGGAAACCTTCCTTAAGTTCTCCAAAGGGTAATATTTGAAACCAAAAATTCAATGAAGACCCCAGGACATTTGAGTAGCAGAGTGTGGAACATCTACCAAAGAAAGCAGGAGGATGCAGTACAAATGAGATTGCATATTACTATGTTCAATCCAACACAAGAGTGGCAGGACAGGTCAAGATGTCTGGGACAAATATCACCACACCACCATGTGCTACTTCCAGTGCCCAGAACAAAGCTACAAGATTTAGTGATTGCCCTGTTGGCTTTTGGTTTCACTTTACAGTGACACTTGCTCAGTCTCCTATTCCTCCCTCTTAGAGCAGGGATGTTTGTTTAGCAACCATTATGTCTTGAAAACTCTATACTGTTGCATGTAGAGCGGGGACCCTTTGTTCCACCCCTGCCACCCAGCTAGTTACACCCGAAATAATCACACAGAAACTGTATTAATTAAAACAATGCTTGGCCATTAGCTCTAGCCTCCTATTGGCTAACTCTCACATCTTGATTTAACCCATTTCTATTAATCTGTGTTCACCACAAGGTTGTGGCTTACTGGAAAAGGTTTAGCATGTCTGGCCTGGCATCTCCAGGGTGGCTCTCTGACTCTGCTCTCTTCTTCCCAGAATTCAGTTCTGTCTTCTCTGCCTACCTAAGTTTTGCCCAATGAGGCCAAGCAGTTTCTTTATTGATTAACCAATGAAAGTAACACATAAACAGAAGGACCTCCTACACCACTGTACCTTGTTTCTAATACTATGTGGACTCACAGCTTCAAACTGCTTTAAGTCTTAGAGAAGTCATTAGACTTGAACCCTTAAAAAATGTTGGAACTGCTGAGACTCTGATGATACTCCAGATGGACCGAATGTATCTCCTATTATGACCTAAATATGAGATTTTGTAGAGGGCCAGTGATAGAAATTGTATGGCTTAAGAGGAATTTAGAATTCATATTGGCAGAGGTTGACTTGTGATGATTTGTTTATCTTGACCATCAGCTTTACTAAATTTAGACATGCCTCAAAGATTAGTAATGTACACTCTGGGTATCTGGGTACACTCTGTGGTGGTTTAAATAAAAATAGGCCCAAAAGGCTCAGGGATTTGAATGTTTGGTCACCAGGGAGAGGAACTGAATAAAATGTCAGTAGCAATGGGCTTTGAGATTTCAAGGACTCAAGCCATGTCCTGTGTCTCTTTCATTGCTGCCTATGGATACAGGGATAGAACTCTCAGCTTTTTCTCCAGCACTATGGCTGCCTGCATGCTGCCATGATCCCGTCCATGATCATAATAGACTAAACCCCTAAAACTGTAAGAGGTTCCAACTAAATTGTTTTATCAGAGTTGTCAAGTGTCTTTTGGTGTCTCTTCACCATAATAGAATGCTAACTAAGACAGTTTCCCTGTAAGGGATACCAAAGTAGAGCGGAAAGACTCGTACCAAATGGCAATGTAAGCAAGTAATAGATTGGAACACAGATGAACAAAAGATGAAGGAGAAGAAACCTGCTGGTGCAATGACTCCCAGTCTTGCTGGCCACCACAATAGCAGTTACTCTGCTGTAACTGACTCTCTTTGCTGTGACAGATGGAAATCCCTAAAACCATGAGCCAAAATAAGCAATGCTTCAAGTAATTCCTTCAGGCATTATGACTATATCTGTAAAAACTAATTAAAACAACCATGTTCAATTCACTGGTTACACAGAAATAAATTAGTAAAATTAATATAATTTCAACAGGAAACCTTACTTTTCCATCCAAAATATTCAGAAATTATCACCTATATTTCTTTCACAATATAGACTGTACATAGTAGTCATTTAAACTTTGGAAAATTCCGGAGAGCAATGCAAAATTAATGCCGGAGAAAACATTAAGACTGAGGTAGTACATAGATGGTGCCATGCAGAAAACACTCAAGTGCAAACTTTCACCTGATCTTCCTAGCAATCTAACACCGTATATAGCAAGTTCTTCCTACAAGGCTGATGAGGGAAGTGTAAAACAAAATATAGTACAGATGAGAATAATCCATCTGCTTACAACAACGATTTCCAATTTTGTGAACGCCTAGCATGAACATGCTTTCTTACTAAGCCTCTGAAACTGAATGAATCTCAATCTTCATTGAGAAAAGATTAACAACTCTATAATGTTGCAATTACCTTCGGTGTAATGATGGTATATTTACAGGAGATTTCAACCTGTGATTCCTCATCCTGGGGAGATGAGGGGAGAGGAGAACAAATACAGACTCTTTTCTATAGAAGGCATGCCTTGCAAAATGAAATGAAATTGTGGTAAATAGGTTTGACAGTGTTAGTTTTGATTTGATATGCACAATTAATCTGAGATACTTTTGTGCTACTCAGCATGGTCTGACCATAAAAAGATAAAGTTTTAGTTTCCAAGTTTGGCAAATCACCTAATCAAAAGCGTGTAAAACAGAAAAGTAGTAGACGATAAAAGGGTGACTTCTGACTTCAGTATCCTCAGACTGCCGCGGTAAAAATCTGCGATGAGTTTATTGACAAGAACCACGGAGCTGATCAGATTGCAGCAACTACAGTCGGTCTTATCACATCTCAAGTCCTCCTGCTATTCAACTGGGCAAACTGGTATGGCCTCAGCACCCAGTCAGAAGAGGGCAGCATTACATCCTGAGATTAGACTATGCAGACCCAGAATTGAGGAAGGTACAAGCAGGGACAGTGATTTGCTGCATACACTTCTATATGCACCATTGTTTTGTTTAAAGACATGAGTTAATCATAACTAGGCTGAAGCACAAATTATGTCTTAGGTATCCTAATTTCTTCTCTCAAGCCTTAAACTAACTTGGTGCAGCACAGTTTGCAATCTGGCCAATGCATGTGAAGGACATAGTCTCACATGTGTGCTTTTTATACTTTAGTAGCTTCGCTGGTAGTACACCATAATTTAAGAAGACTAATATCCATAAGAGAATGCTAAAGCAAGAAGCTAGTCTATTGATTAGTAGCATTAAATGTTAGTAAAGATCAGCAGCTATGGCTCTGAGAAGAGACGGCAGGGCCTCATTTTGTTGTTTTATTCAGAAACAGTAAGGCTGGTTACTGTCTCTAGAAGGGAAAGGCAAACTATATCCATCCAATAACTAAGTAATTAAAATTCCTTCAGAAACTTTCTTCATGTGCTCACTATAATATTTCAATTAAAATATACCTTTTGGTGACTAAACTTTATAAAGAATCCATATTAATGACAAACCCTGAATACCAGTTAAAAATAAACTAACGATAAATTGAATTGAAGATTTTAAACCTACTTCTAACTTAAAGAAAGGTTAAAGCAATCTACTTTTAATTAAATACATCTATAGCTACTTAAATCTAAATCTTAAGGTTCTTGCAACCCAAGTTTTTTGTGATAAGAATATTACTAAAAGTCATCTGCATTGAATGACACTCTTCCGTTCCTCCGCCCCTCTGAATCCATTATCTCTCTCATGGGAATGAATGCTTTGCTGTGACTGATGATGAATAAGATATATAGGACAAACGATGCATTTTTTCATTTAAAAGACTAAAAAGGAAATTCACTTTGGACTCCTTTCTGCCTGGTTTCATTAAAATCTAAATACAGCTATTCTTAGAGATTTTTTTTTCAGGTTCAGGTTGCCAAAAAAAGAAAGGAAAGTCACATGTGTCATTTAAATCAATTATAGAATCTCTAGAAATATATTACAATTGCTTATTTTCAAAACTTTTGGCTTAGATATACACATGTAACTTATCAGCAAATTAAATAATCAAATCACTTAAATGGTAACCTGAAAAACACTGCTTCAAAGTCTCAGACAATTAATCCTAACATTTGTTCTCATTTTAGAACATGTTTTGGAAAAATCTCTTCAGTCTTAGTTGCTTTTCTATTGCTGTGAAGAGACACCATGACCAAAGCAACTTACAAAAGAAAGCATTTATCTGGGGTCTTGCTTACAGTCTCGGAAGATGAGTCCATCAATATTATAGCATCATGGTCCAGAAGCATAGCCGCAGTGCCAGGCTGGCATAGCACTGGAGCAATAGTTGAGAGCTTTTATGCTGAGACAGTAACCCAGAGGTAAGAAAGGAATGGAGAGAAGCAGGGAGGAAAGAAGAGAAGAAAGGAGTGAGGAAGAGAAAAAGAGAAAGCAGAGTGCTAACTGGGAAGAGTGTGGGCTTTTGAAATCTCAAAGCCCAACCCCAGTGACACACTTTTCCAAAAAGGCCACACCCCCTAATCATTCTCAAATAATTCCACCAACAGCCACCTCAACATTCAAATACATGACCCTAGGGGTGCCCATTCTCATTCAAATCCTCACATTTCAAAAATTATTTTCTGTGCCATTATCATTGGCCCCTCAGTCTGCCCCAATTGTCAACCACATTCAGAGGGTCCAGTTTGATCCTTCCCAGTTCAGCTGGAGTTGGTGAGCTCCCATTAGCTCAGGTACACTGTCTAAGTGGGTGAAACAACCCCTCACGGTCCTGACTTCCTTGCTCATATTGTCCCTCCTTCTTGCTCTTAAACCGGCACTAGGACTTGTCTCTACTGCATGTACTGGCTTTTTGGGATCCTATTCTCTTTGGACCCTACCTTCCTAGGCCTGGATTTAAGGGGGAGGGCCTTGGACTTCCCACAGGGCAGGATGCCTTGCCCTCTCTTAGGGCTGTAGGGGTTGGGGGGAAGGGGATGGGGGGAGCAGGAGGGAAGTGCGAAGAGGGGAAGAAGTAGGAATTTTGATTTGTATTATTTATAAAGTAATAAAAATGAGGAAAAAAAACAAATTATTTCCTAAAATATCTTAATAAAAATTGCTTTTAAAATGTATCTTTAATAAAGCATCACATATTGATAACAACAAAAACTTAGGATCAAATTTTCAAATAATTTTTTTATTCTAAGAAGTTACCATTCATTCGCTATCCTACTAGATAAGAACATTTTTACTCTTACTTACACTGTAGAATCTCCAATACATAGTATAGTATTTGGCACACGGACAATAAATACTGATAGCTAAGATGAAGAATATAGAGCAATATGAAAATGAAATTATTAAATTCTCTATATGCAACTGTATTTTTAGTTACATAATAATTAGAGCAGTTAGCTGATAAATTTAAGATAACTTTATGACAGCCATTTTTCAGAGTTTTTTGTTGCTATAGGAAAAATTAAGACAAAATAAATTTAATAGAATTTATGTAGGATTTAGATATATAAAAAATTTATATATATTTCTTAACAATATTCTAGAAGTCCCAGATAAATAATGTGAAGCCAGTAGTTTGCTTTTTTGTGGAAGCCTGAAATTCATTCACCTTTCCATATCAGATTCTAGATTTGTTGGAGTAACATAAAGGAAGTGTGGAAGAGGGAGGAAGGAAAAGAAAGAAGAAAGAGAGATGTCACTAAACCTGAGGGTCAAAGGGTTTGGCACCCATCTTCAATAAGCCTAATTAAATGGGATAAATTAATAATGAAAAGCAAGAAAGCACATTTACACAATATGTCCAATTAGCAAGTGGGATGCCACCACCCAATTCCATCTTGTGATCCTGACAGGAAGCAGATTATACAGAAAGCAAGAAAGATGTGAATAGGTAAGGAATCTGGCCAAGGTGTGCTCTCTCTTGCCACCAAAGACTCAAGGCCAAGTTTCTCTCCACCAAGATCAAACTTTCCTGCAAGTTCATCAGAGAAGCTGTAAAATCTTTCTACAGGAAACAAGTGTCTCCCTAGTAAAGAAGTTCCAGTTCTTCATTCTCCCTGTATAGCACTCCAGAGTAAATTCTAATTTCATGTGATCCATTTTTAAAATAGTTCTGATAGCCAAAGAGAAGCAGAAGTGTCTCTTTAGACTATATTCATTCGCACTAAATTGTCTGGTTACAGAGAAACCCATCCACCAAAAAACAATTTTCTTCCTTTGAAAACATAATGTAATACCATTTAACTGTGAGGTCACTTCAAAAAGCTAATCTAAGAAATGACTTTAATGGTCTGTTCTCTAAAGTCACATTCCGAGAAACCTGTGGACAAGACTAACTAATCTCAAATTCACCATGCCAGGAACAACCCAGAAGAACCTCTTAGTTTCTTAGACTAGCTCAGGACTCAGGACCCTGTATGATCCTGTTTCATATCATTATTGTCTTGGCATCAACTTTGGAACCAAAATAAAGTATTGGAAACATTTACTGAGTCATGCGCTGTCTAATTGAAACTCTTACCCATGTAGTGGTTTGAGACAAGGGCTACCTGTTTAAAGAGAGAAAAGTAAGTTCTACTATTGCCTACTGCTGCCAAAAAAGGCGGTTGTTGTTTTGTAAGAAATCTAATGTACGCCAGTACTCCTCCAGTGCTCCATTCTGCCACTAGTGTCCCCACTAAACCAACTCCACATATGCAGAGATCAAGGATGCAGGCTAAAAAAAATAAAACAGCACAGAGAAGGCTAGGGAAATGACCATAATCAAGACAATACAACAGAACTTCAAACAAACCCCCCCTCTCTCTCACAACACAGTACTCAATTTTCATGGAGTGTTATTCATAATAGACAGAAGTATAAACCATCCAAATGTCGATTGGCTGAAATAAGTGCACAAACTTATCATTTGGCACAAAGAGGAATGAATTCCAGGGGATTAGTACATCACACACACACACACACACACACACACACACACACACACAAAAAGGATCTTAAAACTTGAGGCTAAGTGAAAGAAACCAGACACAAAAGCACCACATGTTACATGGAGGAAAAAAAGCTATGGGGTCTGGGAAAGAAATAACAAAGTGCTCTGTAATTAGACCATAATAATATTCATATAGCATATTATATGCTGTGTTAGCTAGTCTTATGTCAACTTGACACACAAATTAGAGTTATCAGAAAAGAGAGAATTTCCGTTAAGAAACTACCTCCATAGTATCCAGTTGTAAGGAATTTTCTTAATTAGTGATTGATGGGAGAAAGCCCAACCCATTGTGGGTGGTACCATCCCTAGGCTGGTTCCTGGGCCTCATAAGCAAGCAGGCTGTGTAAGCCATAGGAGGCAACCAAGTAAGTAACATCCCTCTATAGGCTCTGCATCAGCTACTACTTCCATGTACCTGTCCTGACTTCCTTCTATGATGACCAGCAATACTGAAGTATAAGCCAAATAAACCCTTTCTTTCCCAACTTGTTTTCTGGTCATAGTGTTTCATTGAAAAAATAGGAAGCCTAACTAATACTATGAAAGTGAAAGTTATGCTTTCATATTTTAATTACTGTGCCTACAAGATAAATGAAACAAAAATACCTCTAACCTGTAACCCCTCTTACACAAGGACAGATACTTCATGAAATGCCGGAGACTATTGTTTATGGGAGATAATAAGTCACAGGTTTCATTCCCCTAAACAAGTTTGATTCAAATGCACCAGATGTACTAAATCACAAGTAGGTGGGAGGCTCTTGGGCAAGAATTATGTCAGGATGAATGCTTGCCCCTGATTGGATGTAGGTGGAAGGTAAGCAGGAAGGGAATATATCACAATATCTGATGGGAAATATAATGGCCTTATGGGTTTGCAAAATAGAAGCCTTTGCAAAATATGACTTGCACCCATTTTCTGGGAATCCAGCAATGGACCTGGCCAGAATCCATCATCCAGACCAGAATTGAATTAAAGCTTGCTTAAAATTTGACTCAATTGTGGTAATGGTTTTGTTCTCGTCCTGTGGGATTAAAAACACATACACTTTAAACAAATTAAATTTAGATTCTGAGAATATCATTTTACTCTGATAGGGTTAAAAACGAACACAAAACGTGGAGGTGAATGTTAGACAAAGAAAATTAAGAGAAAATGCATTATCTGTGTCTCTCTCCATGGATGCTCGGTAGTGACTTCTTGAACAAGTATCTCAAGGTTTACAGACATTCATGATTGCTGAGAAAATGTAGCTATTTTCATGTCCCTAAACAACAGGTTTCAGGCACTTCTGCTACTGATTCACAAGCACCTAAGATGACTGAAATATTTTTCTCAGAAATTAATCATGAGAAGAGGGACTTTGGAAATCTAAATTAAAACTCATATATCCACAATTTCTTGTGACGACTGCCTAAATACAATGAAGTGGTAATTACCTTTATTCTTCCTCCCCCTCAAAAAAATCTATTTGTGTCTTAAAATACTGTCATATTTTTATAAGAAGATGGTTGATAAGAATTTTGAATGTAGTCGGTGTACCCAGTGAGACGCCATTGGTAAAAACTAATTTTTCCTTTGTGAGCTGTCATCAATTAGACATAGCTTCTGGGTTAGGGATAAGGGGCATCTGTTTACTTTCCCTTCTACAACTGGGGCCCAGTATTGCTTAGACCTGTGCATGCTGCCCAGTCTCCTTAAGTCTGATGGGATATACAAGCCATACTTAAGACCTGGCCTCATGTCCAGCAGTAGATGGCCAACACAAAAGGAACTCAATGGTATTTTGGAAGGATTTTGATTCACAATGCTTTGCCTGAGCACTCTTCTTTCCATACAGATATTTTACTATGTTTTCTGATACTATGGTTTCATACTATGGTTTCTGATTTTTGTTTTTATGGATTTTCTACATGTGTGACTGTGTGCATCTCAGCCTCTGAATGTGTTTTTTTTCTGGGATTTTTTTCTCCTTTATTCCATTTGTTTGTTTTTCCTTTGCTGGTTTGATTGTTTATTTAGATGCCTGTGTGTAGTCCAGTAAATGAAAGAAAGGATGAGGATTTTGGGTATGTAGGGAAGTGGGGATGATCTGGAAGCAGCTGAGGGAAAACCAAAATCAAAATACATTGTATGAAAAAAATCTATTTTCAGTTAAAAAAAAGAACTTAAAATGAGAAGAATTCAAAACAATATTAGAGAAAAAGAAGACAGGCTGGAGACGAGAATGAGATGAGAAGCCAGTTATAGCAGGAAACTTCAAGGCTTCAGAGAAAATGACAGAAACGTCATTTGGTACTTAGAGGAGGAAGAAAAACCTGCTCTCCACCTTTGACAGGTAAGCCACATTTCTGCAATCACTTCCAGAATGCAAAATAATATTAATCCATTTGCTATCTGTGGGATAAGAATGAAAACACCAACAACTTAAATTGAAATTTTCTTAAATGTGTATAATATGTGACAGTTTCTTCATTCAAAGATAAAAGGAAAAGCAGCAATGTGGTCAAGAGCCTGAAAATGTTGGTCTACGTTAAAATGTGCCACAGTCATGGCTATATGTGACTATTATAAAGTAAAATATCACTCTTCTAAGAAAGCTCTTAATTAATACAAGAATATTATAAATAATGTACCTTTGTGTAGGCAAATGGTGAACTTAAGAAAGACATTCTGATAGACAAACGTTGTAAAAGCTTCACTAGACAATTGCTAAAAAACAAACCATTTTAAAAGTTTATAAACTTTAAATGCAAGAGAAATATCAAAATTTAAATACTAACAGGAAATTCTATCTTATCCACACTGCATAAATTTTTAAGAGGATTGTTATAAAAAGGCAATGTGATGATAGAAAATTACTACTTATGTCATGCAGTTCAAAATCTCCCTTCCAGCATTAAGGTCTCTAATAGCAATCTTCTAAAGTCCTAGGGAGGATGTGTCTCCATAAATATAATCCTGTTAAGCGCTCCAACAAGACTCTGCGATCTAGCAAAACCGGGGTCTAAATCTGTACATAGAATGAAAATATTAGTTAAAACAGGGCAAGGAAAATACATGTACATGAATATATACATATACAAACTATATAAATAAACATTTTTAACATAAAATATAAGTATATATCCACCCATCTTCTAATGAACACTAAGACCATGCCTTTGAGTTTGGATCTGTTATAAGGATTTTGAGCCATCCTGACCTACAGAAACAATAAATGCAATGCAACCTCTAAAGCTTGCATTTTCATTTCAATTAAAATGGAATGAAAGGTATAAGATGAATGCAAAATAAATAGCACTTAAAATCATTTAAATATACAGCTTTATCTCATCTCACTTGCACACAATTTATTTCTCCCAAGTTATCCTTGTTCAGACTTTCCTAATACTAGATAAGTTTATTTACTGGCATACTCAAAGTTCATCATCTTATATAATATCATGCCACAGAATTATAATGAGAATAGTTATTATTCATGGGATGGTGGATAAGGAGAAGAGCTCACTTCACAATATGCAGAAAACGTAAGAGGTAGACGCAGACTGCATACATGTAACAGGAGGGAAGATTCAATCCACTTGCTGTGCTCTGTGTCCTGTGTGAATCACTCAGCATTACTTAGAGCTGTGTCCGTGAAGCAGAAGCTAATTCACTAAATCTAATAAACAGAAGAGTGGCTAAAGAACCATCATCAAGTTGGAAAGTAAGAGGAAGTACCGAAAACTTTCTACAAAATGCCTTTTTGCTGATTGCTTATTTTAGAGTCACACACATTACAGAGGCCATTTCTCAGCAGGGACACTGTTTGGGTAAGCAGCACTCTAAGGCTTTCCTGACCCAGCTTGCAATTTGCCACCCCTCTGCCAAGCAGTTCCCAGAATAGCCCTAAAACTCTGCTTTATAGAAACATCAAAACTGCAATAAGCAAACTAAAGGTAAACCATGTAACAATACACAGAAAAGTCACAGTGAGTTGAAAATGTCTACCAGGCAATGGATTCCTTTGAAGCTCCATTGGAATCTATAAGTTAGAAAACAAGACATTTCTAAGCAGTCTAAGTGGTACACTCCCCTACCTCTCCAGTTCCCTTCTGCATTTAAAAAAAATGATATCGGAGACAAGTGAAGTCTGCAGAGTTTACACTTAATATACAAAAGTATGACTATCTTCTGGGATCATATATACAATGACATTCCGGTCAACGAGAAAACATATATGTAACAGTGCTCTTTAAGATAATACGATATAGTGATTTCATAGTCTTTATCTGGACAGGTACATTCTATGACATTGCCATATTGCCATGGAAACAAGATAATGTAACAAAACGTTTTGGGACAAAACTTGTCTTTAAGGCACAGGTAACTAACAGTATTATTTGCCTCAACTTAATGAGCATCTCCATAAAAGAGTATTCTATTCGTCTTCCATGCTTCATTGATATAGGGCTGGTCCAGATTATTTGACTAATGAAAACAAAGTGCAAATCACAAATCCTCCCCCACTCAGAAGATCAGCAGGGTCCAAGAAGATATTTCTCCATTTCCTGGATTCCATAAAGAGTCTGACACATTGGGCAGAGCCACAGCTGACAGCCAAAGCCAACATGAGTGGAAAAGGAAGGCTTTGTCATTGAAAGCTGTAAAAATGCCACACCACAGGGAAACTTGGCTGGAGCCATCCTAGATTAGAGAAGGAGAATAATACAAAAGCAAGTGATGTTGGACTTGCAATGTTGTATTATAAAATGTTTACAAGCCAATCAACATAATCTATAACTTTTAGATCAGTGCCTCTCAAACTATAATGTTGAACCACTTATTTATTTTTAATATGGAATCTATTTCAGATACTCCATTAGATTAGGAAGATTATTTCATCCAAACAAAAAACCTCTCAATGTTTAAGACAACTTCAGTATCACTGGCCCTGTTTCAGAGCTAAAGGATGGCAGTGCCCATATGCATTTCGGGTGATGGAAGCAGCAATTAGCGGCCTGTACACATGGCTCTGAAAATTTGACTGAAAGAATATGAAAGGATTCTCTCAAAGAAAGACAACAAATGTACTTTGTAAAATGTGAATTTCTTCTTCAAGAAGTTTTTAAAATACAGGATGGCTCAAGAGGAAAAAGTGAATGTTATACAATACTATACAACTCTGAGTACTTAAATTTAATTCCCCAGATCCTAAGGCTGAAGGGGAAAAAAGATACCAGGAAGCTGTCATCTGGCCACACACACACAGACACACACACACACACACAACCACATTCTCACACATAAATAACATTAATTTTTTTTTTAAAAAAAAGAAAAAGATGGAGGGCAATAGCTAGACTTCCTCAGTTTGGACAAAATAGACTATATTAACTTTTATGAGGTTCAACTATCTTTTGAAATTAATAGTAATTTTCCAGCAAGAAATAGCATTTAAAATGCATCTTCCCTTCATAAATACAGCATTGGAATACTTCACATTTGTAAAATAGGGCCCAATGATGGGGGAGAGTCTTCTGTTTTGTGTTGATTTCATTGGTTAAATAAAGAGACTGCCCTGGCCCTTTAATAGGACAGAAAATTAGGTAGGCAGAGTAAACAGAACAGGATGCTGGGAGAAAGAAGCTGAGTCAGAGAGTCGCCATGATTCTCCCACTCCAGACAGATGCAGGTTAAGATCTTCCCTGGTAAGCCACCTCGTGGGCTACACAGATTATTAAAAATGGGTTAGATCAATATATAAGAGCTAGCCAATAAGAGGATGGAACTAATGGGCCAGGCAGTGTTTAAAAGAATACAGTTTCCATGTAATTATTTCAAGTAAAGCTAGCTGGGTGGCAGGACACAGCCCAGCCCGCCAATTTTATTACTACAGCCCAAAACAACTCAGCCAGACAGGCATGATCAACATATCACGTTTGTCTCCAACTGAGCCACATGAACATACATGGTTACAGAATTCAACTGCATTTTCAAATCCTTCATTTTAAACACCAACTCATGACAACGTACTTCTTTAAAAACTAAGTTTGTTCTCTCAAAGCACATCCACCTAAAATATTCCCAGGTCATACAGGAAAAAAAAAAGAAGGAAGAAAGGAAGGAAGGAAAGAAGGAAGGAAGGAAGGAAGGAAGGAAGGAAGGAAGGACTTAAGTCCTGAAAAAAAAGAAATGTAAAGAGTTGTTAATTTCTAAACTGATAATAAAACAGGACACTGATTATAAAACGCTGTATGCAATCATTTTAAAAGAGGAATAATTTTCCATAAAACAAAATTAAAGAATGCATATTCTTTTCTTGCAATTCTGAGACTTGAAGATGAATGAGCCTTAGTGTACTGGGCAGGCACTCTACCACTGAGCCATATCCCAGCCCTTTATTTATTTAGCCTTTCATTCATTTCATTTTGATAGTTGAATCTCTGATACCTGCTACAGCATTCTGAGTTACTGGGATTCTCAGCTATATAATCCAAACTAGTCTATATTTTCTTCATTTTTTTTTTTTTGTGTGTGTGTGTGGTTTTTTTTAAGGTAAACTTTTAATTAAAATTTTAATTTCAAAAATTATTACAACTAAATAGTTAACCACATAGATAAAAGTAAATTGTTATTTTTCTTTGTTACCTAAATATAATTAGTTTATCACTTAACAGATGTAAAATATTTTGCTGTAGATTTTTAATGTTTGATGAAATCAGCATAAAAGAATTTTTTGTTAATTACTACATAAAAACATTAGGAAAATTATGTTGGTTTCATTGTTTGTATTTTAATCCCTGAAAATAGGAAAAAAAAGTAATATTTCAAGTCAAATTCTTGCTGCATGACAAAGTAAAACAAAAGGAAATTTAAAGCAATCAGGATGTGGTTAGAGGTTAACACCACAGAACCAGATGAGTTGGCTACTGACTCAATTTATCAGCTGGTTTTTATCTTTATTAACAAACCCACCACGAACAATATTTTATTTGGTTTCCAAATCTAAAATCGAACGTAACTTGTGAGCTTATGAACATCTATTTTTTTCATTGTGAGCATAAATATAGACACTAGAAGACTTATAATAAGATATTCTAATAATCTTGGCCTTGAAAAAATACTTAAAATAAAAAATGTAACTTCTTGTTCAACTAGTCTGAGGAGAGGGGGTAAAAAATAGATAAGATTTATTTAAAAAAGCAAAACAAAACAGAATCTTTTAGTAAGGAAAAGGGTGTGATTAGGTAATGTCTTTTTTTTAAAGATTTGTTCATTTACTGTGCATATAATGTTCTGCCCACATGTACGCCTTAATGTCAGAAGAGGGCACCAGATCTCTTTACAGATGGTTGTGTGAGCCACCATGTGGTTGCTGGGAACTGAACTGAGGACCTCTGGAAGTGTTCTTAACCTCTGAGCCATCTCTCCAGCCGCAGGTAATGTTTCTAAGGGTGTGTCTGAGCCAGATTATTACCAACAATAAAATTCTGTGTTTTAGACTTGTGCTTACTTGCTACCCCACACACTCACTGAAATAAATATCCCTTTCAAAGCATGCTCATAAATTTGTCTCTGACTTATAAAGGTTCTGCTTTTGCAGTGCAGGAGACGTCATCCAGGATTTCCACTGAGGAGCAAAAGCAGCTCCCACTTAACTACATCCCGATTAAAGCATTTTTGCTGTCTGTTGGTTGGTTGACTGGTTGGTTTCATCCTGTTGTTTTAAGACAGTCTCACTGGGGGAATCCAGATAAGACCCCAAATTCCCATGGTGTCCCTGCTAAAATCACAGATGTATACTACAACTTCGGACTTCAGAGAGTAACAGGTTTGTACTACCGTGCCCAGCTTCAGAGTAGCTGCTGCTGGCTAAAGGCAAAACTCTTAAGCCATATCTCACAAGCACAGACCCTGATATGAGACCCTGTCAAGATGGGAATAGAAAGAAGTTACCCTCTCCCATTTACTAAAAATTAATTGGTTTGACAGTCTTATGTCTCTAAAATATTTTTAATCGTGACAGATTTTAATCATAATGCCATTAGGATTACTATCCTACTGTAGAGTTAAATATAAAGAGATTCACTGACTAAATCTGATGATCTTCATCACCTTAACCATTAAATAAATTCTGGTTGATCAAAAATCATGTAGAAAACATGCTATCTCCGGGACATGGAAAGAATTATAATTAGGAAATACATTTCATAAGACGTGGAGATTTAAAAATCAGTTCAATGCAAAAAGAGAAATTTAGCACAGGACTTCTTTATATTAAAATAAGACTATTATGGAGCAACTCGGCTCAGGCAATAAAGGTGCCTGCAGCCAAGCCTGAAAACCCTAGTTAGATTCCTCAAACTCACATGATAGAAGAAAAGAAGAGATTCCTGCAGCTTGTCCTAGACATCCACATGTACATCTCAGTGTAAAACACAAGTAAATGTACACACACACACACACACACACACACACCAAAAAATGCATATTTTAAAACATGGACCACATGATGTGGGAGTCTCCTATGTGTGCTGTGATTACCATTAATGAATAAAGAAACTGTCTTGGCCTGTAAATAGGGCAGAACTTAGGTAGGTGGGGAGGACTGGACTTAATGCTGGAAAAAGAAGGGCAGAGTAGGAGAGACAGAGAGATGCTATGGAGCCACTGCCAAAGTCAGACATGCCGGAACTTTGCTAATAGGCCACAACCTCGTGGTGATACACAGTTTAATAGAAATGGGTTAAATTAAGATATAAGAGTAAGCCAATAAAAAGCTAGAGCTAATGGGCCAAGCAGTGATTTAATTAATACAGTTTCTGTGCGGTTATCTAGGGGCTAAACTAGCCAGTTATCTCAGGGCTAAACTAGCCAGGTGGCCAGGAAGAACAAGCGGGACCTCATCCTACAACCACACAATTTTAATTTCACTTAACAAACTCTTTAAATCATTGTACTACTTTTAATAGTTCAGCATTAAACTTAAATACATTACTTAAAAATTTTAAATCTTATTATTCAAACACCACTGGTAGCTTTAATAAATCATGACTTGTAATAACTATAGCTTCAGCATGTACTTTTCATAGTTTCTTACCTATATTTTGATATTTAAGAAAAGTATTCATGAATATGGTAGAAAATAAAACACCAGTATCAGTTTATTTGATATTCTTATACTACTTCTGGGGGTGAGAGTGTTATATTGAAGGCCAGTAAGATGGCACAGTAGATAAGGGAGCTTGCCACCATGCCCTCAGATCCGAGTTTAATCCTATTAGGTAGAAAGAAAGAATCGACTCCTGCACACTACTGTCTAACCGTCACAAGAATGGCATGACACACACACACATACCAGCACACATACAAAATAAATAAATGGGGGGGGAGGACTTCAACTTGAATACTTTCAATCAACAAATTCTCAAAAAATATTCACAGTATAAGAAAAGGAAATAAAAAGAAGTCATAAAACTGAGTGCTGGGTGGTTATAAATTAAATGTTAATAAGGAATCTAGTTCCTTATGTGGCTATTGAGAATTTGAAATAAGATTCATTAAGGCTACTGAGAAACTGAATTTTACATTAATTTCATTTTCATTAATTTTATTATTTTATTAAGCTTAATATTTAAAATTGTTATTCATGTCAGTTTATAAGAAAATTTTAACTAAGTTGAAAAACTTCTGGGTCTGTGAATCGACTCTTAAACTGATAATTTTGTTAAATTAAAATGCGTGCCACGTATCTCTCATGAAAAGGTAGCATTTGTGATCAAATTTGTGATAACCCAATTTCAAAGACATGGTACAAAAGGAGAATAAAAGGGTCTGCCAATGCGTTTTAAAACCAATATATGGTAATTTCATAATACCTTTATATATTGGGCTAAATAAAATATTATAAAAACTCATTAAAGTGTCCTTGTACTTCATATTACTACAAAAATTCTTGAATTATGAAAGGAAGATAAATTTTATTTCTCTTGGACAGTTCTGCCTTATTCAAAACCTAAAACTTCTTCTAAATTCTAATTTTTATTCAAGACAAGGTCTCATTATATAACCCTCATCTGAAACTCCCTATGTAGCCCATAATTGACCTTAAACTCATAAAGAACTGTCTACCTTTGCCTCCTAAATGCTGGAGTTAAAGTCATGCTGTAGGGAATGAGTAAAGTCTTGAGCTAGTGAAGTCCTGATTTGTGTATTGTTTGCAATGATCCCATCATGTGAAGAATGAAGGTTCAGACCTATGAATAATTGGCCAGGCCTTCCCCATATAGCTAAGGCTCAAAGGAACTACCCAAGATTTTCTCCTGTTCTGGACTGAATGTGAGTGTCGGCAATGAATGCAAGTATAAGTGCTTACCAAAAATAGATCAATGTGTGCAAAACCTAGTAACTACAGCTTCCTCCTCCTGTGTGACTGCTGCCTGAGACTGTTCCCCCACAGAGGCCTCTGACCCCAGCTAGCTATCCCCTGCCCTTGTGCCGTACAGAACAAACATGCTAAAGTTTCAACTTGCTGCAGATGACACCACTCCATCAATGTGCACCGAACCCACCTAACCCCAGCTTTTCTGTAAATATATCTGTGTGTCTATCCTTTCTTCTTCTCCTCACCACCCCAGTTAGGTTTCCAGACCCAGGCTTCATAGGTCTAGGTGGCCTGCGTGACCATCTTTTGCTCTGTTCAATTCTTTAAGGCACAACTCACATATAGAAAAACTTACATAAGGCACACACATACACACATGGTTCTATATTTTTTAATTGATACAAGCAACTACTTAGCCACCTGTGGTAGTTTGAATGTGATTGGTCCCCCATAAGCTCATAGAGAATGCCACTATTGGGAAGTATGACCTTATTTGTAGTAGGTGTGGCCTTGTTGAAGGTAGAATGGTCACTGTGGAGGCAGGCTTTGACATCATTTTGCTTAAGCTTCCCTCAGTGTCACAGTCTTCTTCCTGTTGCCTTCTGATCAAGATGTAGCCAGCACCATGTCTGCCTGCATGCTGCCACATTAGCCACCATGATTGACTGAACTTCTGAACTGTAGCGGACACCACTGAACCATAATGGATCAAACTTCTGAACTATAAGCGAACCACCACAAGTAAATGTTTTCCTTTATGAGAGTTGAGGTCACCGTGGTGTTTCTTCAGAGTAGTAGAAACCCTGACTAAGACACCACCATGGTGGTTTGAATGGAGTCAACCTACCTCAAGATCCAGCAATACCACTCTTGGGAATATACCCAAGAGATGCCCTAGCATACTACAAAAGCATTTGTTCAACTATGTTCATAGCAGCATTATTTGTAATAGCCAGAATCTGGAAACAACCTAGATGCCCCTCAATGGAAGAATGGATAAAGAAAGTGTGGAACATATACACATTAGAGTACTACTCAGTGGGGGGAAAAAAAAACAATGACATCTTGAATTGTGCATGCAAATGGATGGAAATAGAAAACACTGTCCTGAGTGAGGTAGCCCAGACTCAAAAGAAATGAATATGCTATGTACTCACTCATAAGTGGATTCTAGTCCTTTACATTGAGCCTATAGTTTGCAATCCTAGAGAAGCTAAATAATAAGGTGAACCCAAAGAAAAACAAAAATAGATCCTCCTGGAATTTGGAAGCAGACAAGATCGCCAGGAAAAAGTTGGGAACATGAGGGTGGGGGTGGGGTGGGGGGAAGGGGAGAGGAGGAGAAAGAAGGGAGAAGGGGAGGATTGGGGAGAGCTTAGGGGAGTGGGATGGTTGAGATGGAGGAAGGGCAGATATCGGAGCAGGGAAGAAGTTGTCTTAATTAAGGGAGCCATTTTAGGGTTGGCAAGAGACTTGGCTCTAGAGGAGTTCCCAGGTGTCCAAGGGGATGTCCCCAGCTAGGTCCTTGAGCAGTAGAGGAGAGGGTGCCTGAACTGGCCTTGTCCCATAGTCACACTGATGAATATCTCAAATATCACCATAGAACCTTTATCCCATGATGGATAGAGATAGAGACAGAGACCCATATTGGAGCACTGGACTGAGATCCCAAGGTCCAGTTGAAGAGCAGAAGGGAGAAGATGAGCAAGGAAGTCAGGACCACGAATTGAATGGTATAATATTTATAATTAGCAAAAAAAGAAAGAAGTATACCCATAGGCTCACATATTTGAACACTTGGGTGGCCAGTTAATGGTAATATTGGGGAAATTGTAGAATTTTGAGAATGGAGGAAGTACATCCCTGGGGCAGGCTTTGGAGGCTTATAGCCTCACCCCACTTCTAATTCAATTCTCTCTCTCTCTCTCTCTCTCTCTCTCTTTCTCTCCCACCCCCCTCTACATTCTGCTTGTGGTTGAAGATGTATCTCTCAACTTCCCCCTCTAGATATCTGTTGCCATGCGTCTTCTCCAAATTTGGATTCTGCATCTGGAACTATGTGCAAAATAAACTCTTTATTCTGCAAGTCATTTTTTAGCATGGTATTTTACCACAGCAACAAAAAGTAACTAATATACTAGCACAATAACTATGGCTTAAAGCACTTTCATCATTCAAGACAGTGTTACTAAAGCTCCTTCCGCTCTTTCAGCCAATAGCCACTGAGATATAGCCCATTGAGGCATGGTCTCTCTCTCTTTAAAAAAGCAGACAACAGCCCTCTGCAATCTGGAAGGGAGCCTAGTCACCAGAACCAAAGCCAGAAGCCAGAGAGCGAGCAGAGGGCAGTGGCTGCTTTTTTAAAGAGAGAGAGAGACCACGCCCCAATGGGCTAGAATCTCAGCTGCTATTGACTGAAGGAGCGGAAGGAGATCCCACAAAAAGATGGTACCCTTTCACTCCAATCCCCTTACAACAATAATCTGTTTTTATCCCTATACCATTGGCATTTCCAGAATGTCTATAAATAGATTAATATATCATGCAAAATATTTCAATCTGACAATATCAAGTCATACATAGCATATGCCTCTATAATACTAAAGATTATGATCACTTTCTTGTTTCTTTTGCTGATATCAAAGACTGCTTGACAATGTCTGTCTTATCCAGTTATTTCATTTTCAAAACATAGCTTTATTCCTTATTATTTTATGGATTAGCTTATCCTCCAAGCATAAGGCATAACATGCTGTCTTACAGCTTTTCTCTAGGTCCTTCCAACCATAGACTACAAATTAAAAGTCTTGTTGCTTGACACTGAACTTTTGTTTGTACTCTTAACTGTGTCTAATGTAGGTAACATTACAGATATCAAAAGAAAGGGAGGATGAAGATGACAAAGACAAACAGCATTTGAGTGATCGAGGTCCCTATCTAGCAGACAGAATGTCTACTGTGACTGAAGACTCAAAGCAGTACAAGGCAGCAAATAAACAAGAAATGTGACACCAGCTAGTCACCTGCAAAGGCTCCTGAGACTATCCATGTCAACGTTTTCAGCAATATCGATCTTCTCTTTTGTAAGAACATGGCAACAATGTTGGGTAAGGTTCCAGTACTCTTTCTAACACTATTTTCTCATATCCTGCTAATTCTTGTGCCTAGTATTCTACAAAGTAAATATTCATGAATACACGTATCATATGATAGCATAAGCAACTGGACCACATGATGTAAAATATTTAGTGAGTTCTATGGCACTAGATGAAAAGTCAGATAACTATTTGAATCATTAATATTAATCTAATAAAACATGCAAATTAAGTTGCCATGACAGAACAATAAAATATTAATATCTTCAATGCTTTCAAAATACTCACTGAAGTCTCCAGTAAGAAAAACTGCTTCTGCTCCAGGGGCCCATTCTTTGCAGTATATGCCACCATCCGCACTTCTGTGGATGCCAAATGACTCATAGCCTTTGGAAAACTTATCGATCCCACCTTCATTTTCTCCAATGTCACTCAAAATCTGGGTAAACTTCTTATACCTTTGAGAAAGTACAATAAAAAAGAAGTTAGAAAGCTTGACTTCCAAAAGGAAGTAACATAGTCAAATCGGCAAGAAAATAAAATTACTCTATAGCAAAGTTTTACAAAATTTTCCTGAGGCTTTGTCGGCTCTCTGGTCTCTTTGTCACAGACCCTCAGCTGTGTCTTTGAAGCAAGAAAGGGGCCACAAATAATATGTTCATGAGAGTTTGGTTTGTTTATGTGACTATGTTTACAAAAGCAGGGAGTGGCAAATAAAATTTGACCTGTGGGCTGCAGTTTGTCTACCTTTACCCTAAATCATCTGAGCATGGAAAGAGCTCTTATCATACCTCATCACAAAAGCCAGTAAGCACAAAAGGAAACTGAAGATTCCCAGGCAGAGAAGGACACAGCAAGCTTATTGCTGCTCCATACCCTCCTCCAGATTCCCAGCATTCCAGGATCATTACTGGCACATTTAAAAAGAAAAAAGGAAGGAAGGAAGGAAGGAAGGAAGGAAGGAAGGAAGGAAGGAAGGAAGGAAGGAAGGAAGGAAGGAAGGAAGGGGAGAAAGAAAAGAAGGAAGGAGGAAATATAACAATAAAAACTCTACTTATTTCATTAGTCACTGCTTATATATGAAGCAAATTTGGAGGAAAAAAGCAACAAAACTAAATTATTAAACTGTGAAGCATATCATAGTCAGGGTTACTACAATTGTGATGAAACACTATGACCAAAGCAACTTGGGGAGGAATGGTTTATTTGGCTTCTAAATCACTGTTGATCATTAAAGGACATTAGGCAGGAACTCAAACAGAGCAGAAACTTGGAGGCAGAAGCTGATACAGAGGTCATGATGGAGTGGTGTTTACTTGCTTGCTTTATGTAGCTTGCCCAAGAATCAAGACTGCAAAACCAGGAGGTCCCAACTACAACGAGCTAAGTCCTTCCCACATCAATCACTAATTAAGGAAATGTCCTATTGGCTTGCCTACAGCCCCTATTAAAAAGGCATTTTCTCAAATGAGGCTCCTTCCTCTCTAATGATTCCAGCTTGTGTCAATATGGCATAAAACTAGTCAGCACAAAGATCTTTCACATAAAAAGTAAAGATATACTGCAAGATGTACTGGTATTTCATTTGTATTTTAATAAATAAAGATTGCCTGAAAATCAGAAAGGTAAAATAGCTGTACTGGCCAGCCTTACAGACCAGGCTTGCCAAAACAAACAAACAAACAAACAAAAAAACAGGCAGTAGTGGTGCAGCCCTTAATCCCGGAACTAGAGAGGATTATAAAACGGGAGAAGACAGCTCTCACTCTCAGTCTCATTCTCAGGTATCCTGCAGGCAGGATCACCATTGTTGGACTAAGGTCAAGGTAAGAGTCAGTGACAGACTGCTTTGCTTTTCTTGTCTTCAGGTTGAACCCACTATCTGTCTATGAGTTTTTATTAATTGTGCTTCAGCCAGATGAATCTCTCCACAGCATCTTCTGCAAATCTATAGGGAAAAAGAAAAGGAAGTTCCCAGAACGATGGTATGAATCTAAATGGAAATACACAGGAAACATATAAAATCATGGAGGCTAACTAATAAAACAAAGTGACTTAGTTAAACAGACAAGAATCTATATCTACTTCATGCTATACAGTAAATGATCTTAAAAACGAGTCCAACAAATGTAAACTAAAGAACTCTATAACAATTAACAGAAGGAGAATTTAAATGTAACTGAAGACCTAAAGAGAGAGACAGTCAAGATGGTTCCATGAGAAATGGTGCTTGCTACCAAACCAACTGAACTGAGTTTGATCCCTTGAGCCTACATGAAGAACGGAGGAGAGAATTAACTCCTATAAAATGTTTTAAGTCCTGTACACATATACAAACTAAACCAATGTGAAAAGAAAAAGATGAAAAAAAATGTGCTGCTGGAAAATAACTAAGGAGTTAGGATAACTAAAAATTACAAATAATTGCATAATTAACAAGTAATTAGTAACTAGTCAAAATATTAACAAAATATTAAATAGATTAAAAATAAGCATCCAAAAAAAAAATAAACCAAACAAGGAAAAAAAAAAAAAAAAAAAAAAAAAAAAAAAAAAAAAAAAAAAAAAAAAAACAAGAAAAGTAGGTTTAAATGACATCTTTTTATAAATAATTAAATCCATAAATCCATATATAAAAAAAGAGCATGCCGTATGTTACATTTTGAATATAATATGTTCCCCATGGACTCATCTGCTCAAGCATGGTCCCCAGATGGTGATGCCAATGTGAAGACTTTTAGCAGGTGGAGCACAGCTAGAGGAAGGGAATCACTGAGATGGTGGTCGGTGAGGGTTCTTTGGAGCTGGCCCCCTCTTTTCTTGGCTTCCTGACTGTTATAATTGCGCTGGCCTGCCCTGTCACCTGGGTGACATGCTCTTTAAGAGGCAAGCTCTGCCCACTCCCGATATCCCAATCTCCCACTTCCCTCCAAGGCAAGCTGATTGCCATGCTTCTTTTCTTCTTTTTCTCTCTCTCTACCTATTCTCCACCCCCTCCATACCTCCTATTCTTTCATACCCTCATGTGCCCACTAAATAAACTCTCCATACCCAAGCTCTCTCTGCATGGTGTATCTGTCTGTCTCTGACCCACTGTGGGACCTGTCAGGGTCACCTGTGCCATAAATCATTAACGATCCCCCCCCCCCCATCACACAGTCTTACTACCATATTTTATCTCAGGCTCATAAAAAACGGAGCCAGGCACAGGCTATTGCAGTTCTTCTGGTGGCCCATCAGAACCTGAAGGTAAGGGCCTAGTGCTGAAGGGTCTAATTATAAGAAATGTAGAAATCAAGCGGGAATGGAGCTAGCAGCATTCTCTCTGCTGACCATGTCTCAGAGTACTCCAAGGTGCTAATCAGGCTGATGATGAGAAAGGCCTTCAACGGCCTTACCCTCAGGCCCCACATGCTAAAGACCATGTACCAGGCAGGAAGAGCCTGCTGATAACCAATTATTTATTTAACTGGATTTGAGGCCTGCTCTGCAGGAGCAAATGCACACCTGGTACTGAGTTAAAAACCTGCTAGTCTAAGTAACTTACGTGTATGCCCAGAGGTTAGTGCTGCTGTGAGCTTAGGTTGGAGAGGCTGCTTCTATCGCAGTAGGCAGTAATTAATTCAGGGACTCATAACTGGTCCAAGGGCTGAGAATAAGTGACTGTTCAATGTCAGCCCTGGACTGGACATCTATAACACTGCTACCTCTTTTTGCCTCGCCTCCCTGACTCACCACCTTCTAAGGCTCAGGGAATCTCACAAGAGAGAGGGGAAGGAATGTAAGAGCCAGAGGAAGGGCTAGAGGGCTGCTGAATACAACCGATTGTCCCACTTCATAAGGCTTTTAGACCCATGAACTCAGAGCGGCTCTGAGTATGTGCACAAGACTGACTTATGATTGGACCTATCAACATTCTGTCATAGAAGGGGACGGGGTTTTATGAGGGGCGGAAGATTTGTAAACAATGATTGCTTAGCAATCTCACCCCTTTCTTGGTATCTACAGGAGCTAATGGTAGCAGGGGTAAATTATCCATGCACCTGTAGGTAACCTTTCAGCTGTATTACCAGAAGAAGCAAAGCCTGACTCAAATCACTGGGCAGAAAATAAGAGAGAGAGAGAGGGGAGAGAGAGAGAGGGAAGGTGGGAGAGAGAGAGAGAGAGAGAGAGAGAGAGAATACTAAGGGGCTGTGCATTGTGGCTAAACCGCAGAGAAACTCTGGAACAAGAATTACTACAAAATAGGGCCTCGGCTGACAGATAAAAAATCAAATTGAAAAATAAAATATGGTGAAAATGGGGTAGAACATTATAGGATAAAATCACTCACCACCAAGTAAAAATTCATTATAGCTTTTATGCTTTCTAATTTCCTGAGAAGGCTTGGATGAACATTTGCAAAATAACATATAATTAGGTAAAGAAAGTTACATATGAATCTTAATAATATTTTTTTCATTTTATTTTAATTTCATTCTTTAAAATAAGTAAAATGAGTTAACATTAAATGCTTCATATGCAAGTCACTCATGTTTATGGATTTTTCTGCATTCTCCTACTAACAGACAATCATATAAAACTAATAAGAATGCTATTCCTTTGAACTGTTAATGATTTTGAAGAGAGGAAAACTGGCTTTCAGTGGTTTTGCTTGTTTGGTAGTTTCTTGTGCAAGGTTTCTTTTCTTGCTCTTCCTTACTTTGCTCTCTTTTCTTCTTTTATAAAATGTGAGTACTACTTTAAGAAATTAGTTTTCTATAACTCATATGATTTTTATATTAAATCCGCTAGATAGTCTTATATAATATTCATAACAATTTCACTAGGTATGCAAAACTCTGTTTGTAAAATTTACGGAACTGAAACCATGTGAAATAGAGCTTTGACGCTAACCTGGGTTTCTGAAATTGTCACGGGCTGAGCTCAGATATAAAAACTAATGAATGATAAACCAACACCGTAAGTTAGCAGGGGAAAAGGCATATCTAGTAAAACAGCGCAACTGTGAGCCTGTCACTAAAATGTCATCCTTAACTACATAAAGCCATGAAAGTCCAAATCTGAACCTTCAGCCCTAATCCCTACTAAAAGACCAGCCAGTGTGGACAGGGAGTAGTTGGGGTCATGGCAGGGGGAGGGGGGGACGACAAATACTCAAGGTTGGAATACAAAAGAATAATCTAGCATCCATCGTTCAAATCTCATATCTCAAAAACTGCTTTATTCAAGCAACTCCCTTTTCAGAAATGTATTCTTTAGACACATTCCATAAGAAGAAAAGCACCTATGTATAAAATTATGGCACTGTTTATAGCCAACTTTGGGAAATAATCTATCTAATGTACAATGGGAAACTAGTTGAATAAATTACAAAATATCCAAACAGAAAATGGCAGTCGAGCCTCTAAGAAGAATGAGGTCAACAAAATGTGCTAATAATGAAATAACGCGCAAGAAAATCACTGATGCACTGCAGTCTTAATCCGGAGACCCAGCCTGCATTCTTGGTAAAGCTGTGCACCTGAGGCATTGAACACACGGAAGACACACAATATGACAAGAGAATGCTTTGCTAGTGAGGTTGGCCATGGAATGCTGGGAGAAACAAGGAAACGGGAGTTGCATTGATACAACCAACACAGGTACCATTGCCCTCTAACTCTTAGCAGCTCTGTTGCCAAGCATGCTTTACCCAATCAGGTACTTTGCTAAAGACAAGAAAAGAAGAAAAAGATCACCATTTCTTATGAACTTAACAGTTTCAAAATTCTTAAAATAATGACCAAAGCAGGCTATGAATCTGACCAAAATACCCAAAACCTTTAAAAATCTGCAATAAGTTTCTTTCTTTTTAAAAATACCCTCCATATACAAGTCAGATCCACTTCCTTGAATGCATTTTATTTCACTGTGACCCTTTTAAGATCCAGTTCTTTTTGAAGAAAATTCTAATTCAGAGCAACTGCCATTAAGTAATAATCATGCAATAAAATGAAGAAACAATATGAAAAGACTAACAAAATCAGGGGTGAGGGCAAAAAAATACAAATTATCATAATATAAAGAAAAATACTTAGTTCTAAAAGGCATAAATTTTCAGAGGTTAAATACTATAATAATTTTATTGTCAATCTATATATGATGCACTAAAAACACATTCTTAGATTTAAGCTATATTTTATTTAACTCACTTTTACAAAATTTGTTAAGAATATGTTCCAGGGCTCTGTCTGGTAAAGTTTCAATGGAAACAGCATTAGAGCACGCTATTACTTTCACTAAGTATCTTGACTTCCCTCAAGGTCAGCCCTGTAGCTTCTAAAAGAGGAATACACATTCCACTTTGAAATCACTTTGGCTGGGGAAAAAAGAAAATGCCTGGGGGTACAGCAAGCTCATCACGCCTACGCCCTCTCGGGCTATCGGCATCTCTCTTAATATTTTTTCTATGCATTTATAGGATACTTAAAAAGTAGGTCAAATGTTGGTAACCAAAACTACATTATGATGTTAACATTGGATCAAGCATTTTGAACAGACATGAAAATCTATTGTAAATAATGCAACCTACATTAATTAACCATTTAAAAAAAAAAAAAAGAAGGGTGAAATAGAAGCACATAAATACAAAAGTTATTTAAGGCCAGGAAAATAAAACCAATAGGGATATATCATTAATGGCCCCAAGAGGTGTCTACATTAAAATCTCAAACTAAAATCACCTGTCATTAAGAAGCCAGGGCCTATGTTTTATTCCTGAAGCTATTCATCTTACAATTAGGAGTAACAGAACAAGATAACAATAGCTTCACCTCTAGAACTAAACCGTCCAAGTTTATTTATTTATTTACTTTTTTAGCCTCTGTATGTGACCTTGAATAAACCACTTAAGCTCTTTTCTCTTTCTGCCCTGCCCCTGTTCAATGCAGAGAAACCTCATAGGTCATGGGGAATCAATGAAGGCACAGTGGGATCCTTCCTGAAGTAGCCAGCAAGTACTCAGTAGGTACTGGTTGTAGCTTTTCTACAAACGGAAATGGCAGTGCACCACTATTCTTTTCAATGTAGCAATCGCCTTTTATTGAAAACACATGTTTAAACTTTAATGTACATGCTAATTAGAGACCATTTATGTTGCTCTTCCAGATCCCAAAGGTCCCTGAGAACTGTACTCAGTATTCCATACTGACTTTTCATATACAGGTTTTGGGAAATCTGAGTTTTAAAACATGACTGATTTAATGAAATCAATAGGGAGGCTAAGAAAGTAAAAGACGATGGGGACATGAGAGGAAAAAAAATGAAGCAGTTCAAACATTTGCTTTCCCCGAAGATGACCTATATTAGTAGTGAAGCTCCAGTGTAAGACAGGGTTGTGAATATCACAGTTGTGTAGTAGAAAATGGTTTATGTCTACCTTGAAAATGTCTCTGATATAAAACCCATTCTTCTGAGTGAGATACAAATACAACCAACCCTTGAAAGAAGTTCCTTGCTAAGTGTAGAAAAAAAGTTCCTCCATTTTGTTCTCTGCCTCCATCTTTCATCTTGTGTAACTTCCTGTAAAACATTCCAGTCCTCAGAAATGGCTAGGGGAAAGGATAACAGGGTAGTCATTTGGAAAGTACAGATAACCACAGAATGTCCCCAACTGAAGGTCAGCCAATAAGACTTGACAAGCAACAAGAGAGGTTCAAAAACAAAATCTGTGAAAAGTCCATAGATAAAAGCCAATCAGGACTAAATCCATCACCACAAACCCTGCTAATGTAACTTTTCTTGGTTTTATCTTCAAATAGTGCTCTCTAGAAAGGTGGGTACCTCCTCTCGCTGCTGCAATGACAAAGTCCCTGCCAGCTTGAACACATGTACACAATAAACCTTGCTTTTGCATTTTGAGAAGTTGGTCTCCCTGGTGGTCTTTTGGTGTCCCCGTGGACTGGGCACAATACTAAGTAGCTCAGACTATGAGAGCATATTCTCTTTTCTTCATTCCAGAGGAAATTAACTATCCAGGCAAAAAGCAAAACAAGGTAAAGGGTAGAGACTGAAGAGAAGGGTGGGAAAGTCCGGGCTCTTAGAAGATGGGAGAGAATGGAATCAATCATTAAGAAGATTCAGAGTTTGTGCTGGTTTAAATGAAAATTACCTGCAGAGGCTCATATGTTTGAATACTTGGTCCCCAGTTGGTGGAATTCTTTATGAAATATTAAGAGGTGTGGCCTTGTTGGGGTAGGCTCTGAAGCTTCTAAGACCTCTCTGGAAACGCGCAGGGGTGTCTCTGCCCTCTGCTTGCCTCAGCTGTCTGGCACTTGCACTCTCTGCTCTGCCATCATGGTCTCTAACCCTCTGAAACTTTAATCCCAAAATAAATCTTTGTTCTATAATGCGCCTTGGTAATGGTTTCTTTGCACAGCAACAGAAAATAACAAGTATAGATGCTTAGCAGAAACCTTTTTCTTTCAGTGAAAATATCCACAATGCACAGAAGTGTCCACATATGGAGGCTGCCAAGTGATGGTTAGGCCATTAGGACGTTACAGTGAGTATTTTATGTCTCTCAACAAAAGCAAATACTTAACAACAACAAATAAACAAAACCCTAATACTTCAGCTCCATAATGCTTGAATTGCAGGGATACAACAATTAACATAAAAAAGGTTTTAATGGTAATAATTAGAAAGGTGATTTTTGTAAGTTTAAGTCTATCAATTAATGAGGCCTTTATTAAGTAGAAAATATTGGAAGCACATGAACAGTCCAAAACTGGTCATTGAAAATCATTGAAAAATTGACATCATAGTTAGACATGTTTGCATTGGTCAACTTTATGTTACCACCACAAAATACCTGAGGCTACTAACTTTCTAAAGAGAAAGAATCTAGGCTTTAAATGGGATATCTGTATCACAGCCCCGAAATCCAAGGAGCATCACAGAGGAGAGGTGAAAGCAGTGTGAAAGAAAGGTGATGGAGAGTAGCACCCCAAAAGCTGTCGTCTGGCTATGACGTCACTGTTGCAGTCATAAGCGCTTAGCTGATTTAGTCATCTGTGCTGCACAGATGAAAATGAAAAGAGGACAAATGTTTGAGATGAAAAGGGGTCACCGGGAGTGAAAGGAGACTAAGAGAGAGTGAAGCGGATGCATAAAACATTGTTTCATGTATAAACTATCAAAAAGTACTTTTAGTTAGATTAAAAACAAGTATCTTTCTGTAAAGGGAAAAGGTATCTAGCTCACAGTCTGAGTCCATCCTTGGATTAGACTAGCACACTATGGCTGTAGGAAATCCTACAGCCAATAGCTTTTAAGTTAACCGCCAACTGGGGTGTGGCCTTTTATACAGGCGTCCAGCCTCTTTTCTGGCTGCAGGATTAGGTTGCTGTTCTCTGTTCCAGCAGAGAATATTGATTTGTGAGTCTACCCCTAAATAAATAACCATCTCTTATTCTCAGTTCTGACCTAGTGCGGGTTTCTTTTAAGCACCCATCTTCATACTGCAATGAAGCTCATGAACAAAATGGGTACATCTCAAACTGTGGGAGATAACAGTCCTGCAGTTCTAAAGGCATGCTCACAATGACCTAAGGACTACCCACAAGGCTGCACATTCTATCTATCCATATGACCTTTACAAGGATATTCATTAGTCAAACCATACCAATATGTTTTCTTAAGTTTAAATACTATCCCCTATTTTTAAATACTACTAACCGAGATAAATGCATGAATTTTTTAACATTCCTTTCCAATTTCTAAAACTTTTCTAATCTTATCTACTTTAACACAGAGTGTAGTCTTCTTCTTCTCACACACTCAGTGAGCACCTGCTTTACGTCTAGCACTGCACCAGCCACTGTGAGCAGAACTAACAAAGTCTGAGTCCTTACAGGCTCTGTATGTGTGAGAACAGCAGAGCAGAAAGGAAAGCTTAGGGAGAGTCCTGATAGAAGCATGGAAATGGCTCCGTGGGCAACGTGTTTCCTGCAAAGTTTACAGAGCTACCATAAAGGCTGGACATGCAGTGTGCATATGTAATCCCAGAGATCCTAAGGAGCCATGGGAAGTGGCGGCAGAATAATCCAAGGCAGTTCCTTTGACGGCTAACTTTGCACGCCTAGGGGCAAACAAGGCATACTGTCTTCCACTCTATCAAGAGCAAGGTGAGGAAAGATACCCAACGTTATTCTCTGATTAACATCTATGCACTGTGGCATGAATGTGCCACAATATCAGGCAGGAACACATGCACATATGCATACACTTAATATACCCATATTGAGAAAAAAAATTTGTTAAACAAAAAAAGGATGAGAACTAGTCAGGTCATAAATTTCACAAGGACAGGGAAAATTATAGGTCTGTAATCTAATGTATTACAAATACCTAAAATATTGGGAGACAGTAAATACTCAGTGAAAAGTTTTTAGTGAACATTTATTCTTAGCCAGGATGTGTGCAAGCAACACTGGTGGAAGAAAGTTAGATTCCAGATTAGAAATATGCCTGAATTTCAATCCAAATCCTGCCTCTTAGCATCATAACCAAATTTAAAACAGGGGTTAAAACCTATTTTAAAATATACAGTGATAATATACCTAGATAATCTTTCCTGTGAAATAACTAATAAACACACTATTAGAGAGATAAACGCATTAGACTTTTAAATTTAAATATGAAGTGTATTAAGTGTTTGCCCATATGTGTGTGTATATGCCCACCACATGCTTACAATGCCCACGCAGGCCAGAAGACAAGCGTTGGATACCCTGGAACTCCAGCTACAGTCAGCCGTTTGGAGCACCGGGCTGAAATCTCAAGGTCCAAATCAGGAGCAGAAAAGGAGAGAGAACACAAGCAAGGAACTCAGGACCGCGAGGGGTGCACCCTCACACTGAGACAAGGGGATGTTCTATCGGGAACTCACCAAGGCCAGCTGGCCTGGGTCTGAAAAAAAGCCTGGGTTAAAACCGGTCTCGCTGAACATAGCAGACAATGAGGACTACTGAGACCTCAAGAACAATGGCAATGGGTTTTTGATCCTACTGCACGTATTGGTTTTGTGGGAGCCTAAGCAGTTTGGATGCTCACCTTACTAGACCTGGATGGAGGTGGGTGGTCCTTGGACTTCCCACAGGGCAGGGAACCCTGATTGCTCTTTGGGCTGACAAGGGAGGGGGACTTGATTGGGGGAGGGGGAGGGAAAGGGGAGGCGGCGGTGGGGAAGATACAGAAATCTTAAATAAATAAATAAATAAATAAATAAATAAATAAATAAATAAATAAATAGAAAAAATAAAAAAGGAAAAAAAGAAATATAAGATAAAATTCGCTGACTATATTAGATCATTGGCAGATGCCTCTCTGCTAATGATAACTCTGTGGTATGTCCTATTTTCCTTCTCAAAAAAAAAAAAAAAGATGAATTTTAAAAACAACCAAAAAGCGGGCTAGAGATATGGCTCAGTGGTTAAGAGTACTAATCGTTCTTCCAAAGGTTCTAAATTCAGTTCCCCGCAACCACATGGTATCTCACAACCATCCATAAGATCTGATGCGTTCTTCTGGCCTGCAGGTATACATACAGGCAGGACACTGTACACTAAATACATACATACATATATACATACATGTATACATATATAAGCAAAAAATTCAAGTGTGGTTGTGGCACACACCTTTAATACCAGCACTCAGGAGACAGAGGCAGGCAGATCTCTGAGTCTGAGGCCAATCTGGTCTATAGAGCAAGTTCTAGAAAAGCACAAGCTATGTAGAGAAATCTCTGTCTCAAAGAAGATAATTTTAAAAATAAGAAACAAAAAGTCTCAAACCACAAAAAGTTGCAACGATTACACATATTAATTTTACATTGCAAGATCTAGGTATCAATTCAAATAAAGATGATATTATACTCCAAAATGCATCTTTTAACAATTCTTACTCAGGCACAGTGAGCTGGACGACTCAGTGAACGAAGGTGCTCGCTGGCCGACCTGGGCTTTGAGTTTGATTCCAGTATCCCACAGGGTGGCAGAAGAGAACTGATTCCCAAAGGTGGCCTATGACCCACATGTTCTGTGCTTCAGCTCCCATGCACACTCCTGTGGTACATGGGCGTTCAAGATTCCCCAACCCCACCCCTACACGCGTGCACGCAAACACACACACACACACACACACACCATAAAAGAAATAAACATCATGAGAGCACAACAGTTAACTTCTTGCTTTCCGATATGAAGCAACTGTTATTTAAATAACAATTTTCTCTTAGCTAGCATACAGTCAACCTTAATTTTAAAAATGGTCTCTACAATAACAAAGCAAAATGATGCTTATACCAAAATTATTTAAAATTTTCAGGAGGAAGGAAAAGGAATTCCACTGAAAATTGTCCTTTAAAAAGAAGAGTTATTCCTACCTACAATCGTGTCCTGTCAATAAGTAATGGCTGCTGTTTGTTAAATACTCTTTCCTAATTCTGGCACTGAGCCACATAAAGCAAAGGCTAGAGACCAGTGCTGAAATCCTATAAGGTTGAAAATCTCCCTTTATAGTGAAATATTCATAAATTCACAATTGTTCAATACAGTTTGCTTGATGATATTACTTTAAAAACCATATAGAATTCATCTCTTTTAATTATAAAATATTTATTGCTAGAATTCTACTTTTTGACTGGCAACGCAACACAGTTGAAGAAACACAAGGAAAGACCTACTATATAGTCATTAATGTAAACATATTTTGACTTTTTAACAGATTAATTAATTATAATAAATTAACAAAATGTAGCTAGAAATTAATTTTAATCGCTGTGCCTTGTCTCGTGGTTGTGAGCAAATTACTAATGTATTGCCCTTGCAGTTTACTAAGGTATGATTAATGGTTAATATTAAAATTCTTGGGGTCTTCTGGCAAAGCGAAAACATGATTGCCTAACTAGGAAAATAAATCCTCTGACTGCAATAAATCAGAATTACTGAAGGTAAACCCTGTGAGCTGGCCCATCTGGTCAGTCCTGGGAGCACCAGGACTTGTCACAAGCAGAAGCTGCCAGCCGCCTTCCCAGGCTCTCTTTCGAGTCACGCTCCTGTTCACGTCTCTGCTACATGCTCTGCTGATTACCATGGAAAAGGGCAGAGCTGTAACTGTTCCACTGACCTTTCGGTTTATTTTCTCTTGTGTAATCTGAAACAGGAGCTAACACAGTCTTAGGCTACTGATTTCTACAAAGCATTCTGACTTCATGTTTCAACAGTCTTGGCTCAAATAGCACAGCGCTCTCCTGTGTTCATGTTTCTTTGCTCCGAAATCACATGGGAACACTAGCTCTATGCACAAGGGACAGAAACTCTGGGTCCTCTACTTAGCAGACCACAGTCTACGATGCCCCTAGAGTGCAAGGCCATCCAACTTGTGAGCAATAATTCCAAATTCCCATAACCCAGCTAAGATCTTGGTTTCATGGTGAATTTTGCGTGACTATAGACAGAATAAAAACAACCATGTAGATTTTTTACTGTCTTTTGATAAGAATGCCACGATATTCAATCACTGTCAAAAACATTTATACTCATCCTAGAAAACAAAAGCATAAAAATGTTTAAGAAGTCAAAAAGCACATACTTGAGACCCAACATCAGCCATGTGACCTGGAGGAAAATAAGTATGAAGATTTAGGTTCCTCTTCCGTAAAATTGAAATGCTACATACAAATCAACTAACACCTAAATTCATACTCTAAACTTCTGTAGCTCTTAGTTCTCTTAGTTGTATAATACACTGATCCACACATCTTTTATAACAAACAATGGTGAAATATCAAAGGTCTATCAAAAATTATAACAGTTCTTTGCCTTTACAATGAGAGATGAAGGCTTCAAAATTCTGTCTGCTGCAAAACTATAAACATTGAAAAACTTTCACAGCTACTCACTCCCCAATATTTGCAAGATTTCTTTTAAGGCATAAAATTTCAATCCTTATCTATAAAAACAAAAGATTGTTTTAAATAATTTTTAATAATCATACTTTATTGCCAATTTATGTGTCTTGTTTACACACCTCCATTAATTATTTCATTATACAACTAATGACTTAATACAGTCCAAACATAATAGCCTTGAAAGCATAGGGTGGCAGGTACAGTTACCTGGATGCTATGGCATATTATTTCTCCCAAAGTACTTTTATTCTTTTAATTTATACCCAAACAGGGTTGAGAATAGGTCTACAGTTGTATAATACAGTGTGGCTATAACATAACACTTATAATATTATCAAGAGTACCTATAATAGAATAACTACTATAAAAAAGACCATATGCTAAAAAAAGGGAAAAAATTCAGACCTAAATTACATTCAATTAGTATCAAATTTGCTTCTCAGTAAAGCCATGATTGGATTCAGGAGTCTTTCCAAGGTAAGTAGGACAGAATTATAAGTAGACGGAGAATACCTGTTACTTATGGACAACAGTTTTCTACCTTTGTGTTCCCAAAATGTATTGGGCAAACCTCAGACTAATAGGGACAGTTAATAAGTGGCCTATTCATCCAGAATTCCATAGCCTATAGATTATTCAAGGTCAACCTTGCCCGAGCAAGGTCCACAAAAAGTGAAGGTCAAACTTCCAAGATGGTATAATCATTCAATATTATAAATCTCTTGTTCATATAAAATGCTCTTCACTGCGGTGATAAACACCATGAACAAGAACAAACTAGAGGAGTAAAAGGATTAGTCATCTTAGATGTTGCAGTCCATGGAAGCCATGGCAATGGCACAGGACAGGAACCTGGAAGTAGGAACTAAAGACTATGGATGAATGCTGCATACCGGCTTGTTCTCTATGACATGTTCATCTTACTTTGTTATATAACCCAGAACCATCAACACAGGGGTGGCCCTGCCCACAGTGAGCTGGGTCCTCTTATATCAATCAGCAATAAAAAAAATGCCCCAATAACATACCACAGACCAACTTATTGGAGGCAATTAATCAGTAGAGATTCTCCTTCCAAGGAACATGGAAGTTTGTTGCCAAGTTGACAAAAAGATAACCAGTACAAATAGATGGATGTGTCCTAACGTCAAAGAGTTTTTGTTTTTTTTGTTTTCTATTTTATATTCTCACTCCTCCATACAAAATTATTTAAGGTAATGAGTACAAACAAAAGGTTCTCTCAGTACGTTTCATTCTGGGATGCTTGAAAGAGGAGAAAATTCATTCATCTGCAGTTACTTCACTGAGAATTGCTATCTATTATTGAGCATTTACTATGCATTCAGCAAGATGCTGAATGATATATAAGCAATAACTTATAGAATTATCTTACTGTTGTGTGGGAATAAATTCTGCTTTGTTGAAATAAAAGAGGAACCCAAGGATCAGAAAGTTAACTTATTTGACCAAGATCCTTCAGAAGAAATTCTCTTGAAATTTATGTTAAAGAATCTTAAAATATAGTTGTTCTTATAATAATGACTTGTAACGGTGATTAATTCATCTCAATTTCAAATCATTTTTAATAATTCTCAAAGTTCTTACGGGAAAATTTAGCAGCTAGAATTAATACTTCTGCATAATAACTTCTAATTACTGAGCACTGTCCATGCATAGAATAGACATGATTTTATTGAATATTTAACATTCATATACAAATTATCAGGAAGTTTTAGATCTATATTTAGTAATATACACAGTTCATTTATGCTACAACATGAAAGGTGAATTAAATTTCAAGGGCTGTTTGCTGTATGTTTAGATATTGATATACACTAAGAGATAGCAAAGACATCTGAAGATTTTATGACAGAACATGACTGAGCTGTAATATGTTTCTTTATTGTTATCTCTATTTCCCATTTTTCTAGTATAAACGTGCAAAAAATAGGAACATAAAACAAATTAGAGAAAGATCTATATTATTTGTAAAATTATAAAGCTTAAAGGCAAAGCATGTTTCCTAAAGCCTCCGTTAAGTGAGAGCTATTCAGAGAACTGTGCTGAAAGTTGTAACTCTGAGGTGGAGAGGTGACTGAGAGGCCAAGAGCACTAACTGCTCTTGCAAAGGATACTGATTCAGTTCACAGCATCCAATGAAAGCTCACAACCTCCTACAACTAAAGTTCCAGAAGATTCAATGTTCGTTCCTAATGCCCAAGAATTTATTACGCATGAGCGTGGTGGTCATGAATAGACTCAGACACAAACACACACAAAATTCCTAACTGCCATAGTTTAAGAGTGCAACCCATCAGCATGGATCACACTAATGAAATAAGCCTGCTAAAACTCAAAGCTGATTGATTCTGCCCTTGTTCACTTCCCCATTGCCTTTCAAACATTTATTTTCACTCAAAAGAATGCTTAGTTTCCAAGGCATGAGCACACATGTGCACATCTACCACCTAGGAGTGTGCATATATACCTAATTTCAAATACGCATAATCTACTTAAAACACAAATCTAATCTAGTACCTGGATATTGTGGACACCAGGAGTAAAATATCCCTTGAACTTAAAACAGTAGTTAGTTAACTAGAAACCTGACTCCTGTCCTCAGCTAACTACAGCCTGTGAGAGGTCCCTTGTTGCTCTCACTTCTCTTCCATTGTCATTTCCTCAAGGGTATAAAACATGTTGTAAAACCCCATGGATTTCCTGAGCAGTCCTCAAATGTGAACTGCACTTCACCCCAGACATGCAGTCTCAAACGCTGAATGGGGGGCGGGGGGGGGCTGCAATAGCAATTGAATAAACCATTTCCATGTTATCCACTTCGCGTTTTTCCCCTAACAAACAGTGAGATGTATCTTAAATTACTTTAGTGTCTGTTGCACATAAAATCCCAGTGATAGATCTATTTTATTGTTCGCTTCAGTGCCTGTTTTTCTTCTCTTCTGATTTCAGCTCCACTCTCAAGAACACCCTCACAAGCAGTAAATACTAAGAGCAGGGGCACTGAAGCAGGATGTGCTCATTCTCCTCTAAGACTGGGCACCACCAGAGCACACTAGCCGGCTCTGCACCCTCAAGAGGAACGTTATATCTATGTAACAACTTCCAGAGAAGGGGAGGCAGCTGGGTGATGATGGGTCTGCAGCCCTGCACTCTACCTGCTCGCCTCTTGCTCACCTGCTAGGAAAAGCCCTTGGCATTCTGCCTCCCGTATCAACTTCAGCATCAAAGCTGGAGCTGTAAGTCCTTGCTTGCTTGTTTCCCTTTTCTTGTTCCTGTTTGTGTTTCTTGTCCTTAGAAAACATTTGCTTCCAACTCCCTCCCTTTATCTTGTTACAGGAGCCAACCCTTAAGTAATAATTGTACCCATCAAGAATTGGGCAGCTTAACAAGTGCAGAGAAAAGAGTGTTTGACATTTTTCTCCACCAGAATCCATCCTAACTTTCGGCACTGGTTCAGTGAACATGGCTGTAATTGAAAGATGCCTGAATGGAACAAAAGATTCATTCTACAATAGAAATGTATGCCCTTAAAATATGTTACATAGGGTATTTCAAGACTAAATAGATTTAATCCCAATTAAAGAGTGTTCACCACCATTTCTTTACTAATTTTCTAAACATGAAGGAAGGAAATGCTTCCTACTCCATTCCGTTCATTAACATAATCTTCCCTAGCTGTTTCCCACAGCTCTGTGTATCAATATAGATGTTAAAATCATATTTTCTTGAAGTCACCTACCATCTAAAATCCTTGTAACCGAAAAAGAGAAACCTGGGTTTTACCAGAAAAACAAATACAAAAAAAAAATCCCCCAAATTATTCCAAAATTTCTTTGTTATGTTTCCACAGTCCCAGTAACAGTTCCAGTTCTGGAGCCATTGTACCCTCGGGTAGCACACACTTTTTTAATGGCCTGATCTAATATATAACATGTGGATTTTACACTGAAAGCAAAACATAGGTTTCTCAAAGAAAGATGCAAATCTAAGTTCTGGGGTAAATTGAGTATGTCTTTGTACACAAATGATCAAAGCAAATGAGCATACAAACCCTGGACAAGTGTCACATAATAAGTAAGGAGCAGCCTTTAAAACTGCCCTCCACTGTACTCTCTCTGTAGCTGACCCAACAGGAATGTTAGTCAAAATTACAGCATGTGGGATCTTACTTCACTTTACCAGGCTCAGTTTCTAGAGACAATGGTCATAAACGGGCATATGAACACACACATTTCTTATATACCTAAAACTATTCTTAATGTTTACTGCTATACATATCCCTTCTTACTGAACATTACTAAAACTTATCAAAAGGATGTTTTCTCCTTTTGATTCTTTCATTTATTTATTTATGTCTTTTATGAATTGCATAAAAATATATCTGTTATAAATTTGATAAAATTTAGTGTGTTTATTTCTAATACAATCAGATTATGTATGAAAGTGTCCCTTCTCTGGACTAAGCTTCTGATTTCTCTTCAAGGAGATGTTTCCATTGGGACAAACAGAATCAGAGATCACACAAAGGGTTATACATGGAAGAGCTATATAAGGAAGGTGCTAGGCAACACTGGGACACTCCACAAGCTGTGTCGCCAGCCTGTACCAACAAAGGGATTATTCCAAATGTCACAGTGATCACTGCTCATAGCTAAGAATGCTTACTTGGCTGGGAGTACCAAAATGGTCCTGCCTATGTAGACTCTGTGGTAATGAAGCATGAGGAAGTAAGTTATAGCTGTGATGGGGAGGGCAGCTAATTTTAATTTCTTCTGTAAGGCAGAAATATAGCCATGGTAACATTTAATCAACCTGAGGAAATTAATGGTCAGGATGCTTGGTTTCCTTAACTAAAATACAAGCACGCTTATTTCCTGGGCAAAATTTCCTAATAGAAGATTTAAAAACAGCACATACTCTCTTCCTTGATGCAATGAATGCCATAGCACCCTAAAAAGAGGACCAGGGGTCTAACTCATCATCTGAGAACAAACGAAACAGTCACAGATGACTAATCTACCACAAGTGGAATCCTTCATTATCAGAGGAAGGCTGGCAGATCTGTAAGCCAAAAGATGGTGACTTACCAAGTGACAAGCTACTTCAGTAGGGTCAATGGAGAGTTGCTAAATTTAAATGCTTACTTTAAATGATACATTTAAATGTTTACAGATAAAGAATTTTAATCAGCTACCAGGTAACAGTCATCGGGTAACACAAGACAAAGGTCTTCAAAGAAATCTGTCAAATTTGGAAAAAAACAAAACCCTCCCTTAACAAATTTCAAGCTAAAGTACAAAGGAGAATATGAATGAATAAAATAAAACTTCCAGAAAATAAGAAAAATGTAGACAGTGCGTTTGGTATATTTCTAATCTTCTTTTGGGTGATAAATTCCTGCTGAATAAATTGAAGTTACATTTGGTTTCTCATAACTTTCCTGATGGGCTGCTAAGTAAAGATTCTTATGTAGCCTTTTTTTTACTAACACTGACACCCAGCCACAACTGTCAAGAAAAGACATGCTTTTCAAAGATGCTGACATAGTGGATATTTAGAATCGTATCATATAGTTATATACAACTAGCAATTAACTCTCCCAATTACTACCTTTATAATAAATAATCACTTCCTGATGGGTATCCATTCTGTTCATATATATATATATATATTTAGCACCATAAATATTATAAAACGTTGCAAATTAATCAAAGGGTATAACAGTTCTAAAGAGAAAAGAGGGTGATGTCAAACTGTCTGAATTTTAAATGTCTCTTCGAACAAGAATCTGGTCCAGATACATATTATAGAAACAAAAGCAACTGTCATCTTAAACATAATTAAATGTATCAAAAGTAATTTAAAGTTTGTAAAAAAAAATTAGTAATTTCTGCTGTAGGAACGCTATGGGTAGGCTGGCAGTACAACTACAATGCAAAAGAAAACTGATTTATTTTAATTATATTCATACAACTCCTAATTACTCCGGCCATAGATTTATTCTAACAGGGATAGATAATGAAATAATATGAAATCACAACATCTAGTTTTCCCCTAAATGAAAAAACAGGTAAAGTAGTAACAAAAGGAATTAGACAGAGAAAATGCAGCAAACATTGATAACCTGTCGAGTGCTAAGCCTATTAGGTGAGCAATACATAGAAAAGAAATATAAAGCACAAGTTCATTCTAATTCTTGAGAGAGAAAGGTGGAGGACGAACCCTCTGTCCCTATTTTTAATAAAAGAAATACATAGAAATATCATAAGAACAAATGGTGACCATGTCATGCAGTTTCCTCAGAGCAGTCACATCACAAGGAGTCTCAGGAAGCCAATATACAAACAGATGGAAGTATAAACTGAGTCTCACGCTCATCTACAGAGACGGGCCTTTTTCTAATGTGTTACCTTCCATCATCTCCATTGTCTCAGGCAAACTTGTATGAACAATGAAGTAGCTAGTGCTAGGTTTCATGTAGGATAACAGGTCTTTGACAAGACTCTACTACTGGGTGGCCTATGGGACTTTTATGTATCATCAAAATCAGGATTCTACATTTTTGACTTGGGGAGGGCACAGGGTGAGAGGCAAAATAAGCAGACTGCCGGGCTTCTTTCACATGTCTCTCAGTCTCTTCTTGATCATTGCACACCCAGTCCTCTGTCTGAAGAACACAACCCTCAACAGATAGTATCAATAGGCTTCCAGTTTCACCAAAGCCTAGTATGGGGCAGGGAACCTTCTGGGCCACACTCCCTTCCTGCAACTGACTTCCAGAATTCAGTTATTCAGTACTAGAAGTGGTAACTCTAAAGCTAAGCATTTGGAATGATCCACAGTGCATCTACTAATGTTACTGTAAATAAACTATAAATCCTATTTAGATATGTCATCTGTTTCTTCTTAACTTCCTAAAGTCTTAACACCCTAAAGAAGCTGTCAGAGCATGTAGGTCACTTGGGTTGTACTCTTAAAAAGTACATCATTTCCCCATGCTCCTCTCTCATTCTCTCTAACCACATTTTTCATGACAGAAAGTGTTTTTCTTCACTACACACTCCCTCACCAGGATCCTCTACCTCACTGACCACAGGCCCAGAAGTAACAGAGCCAAGCCACAATTGGTGGAGGCAATGAACTGAAATAGACCTTTGTTCCTTTAAGTTGTTCCTCTCAGATATTTGTCACAGTGATGAAACGTGCCTAATACATAAAACTGAAACTGAGCAATGCAGCTGTGCTGTTACCTGTATAAGTACTTCAGAAAACCTTTAAAGGTGTTGTGTGGGAGGAATTTGGGAACATCTGAAGCAAGCTAGAAAAAGCTTTGAATGCTAAATCAGCCAAGCTTAAAGGGTGGTTCTAGTGGGAGTTCAGAAGGCAAGACAAGAATGCAAATAGAGAAAACTTTACAGACTGCAAACACTATTAGAAAGAGAGTTAGAGACCATCATTTTAAGTTTTGGAAATAAACTTTTCTACATTTAGCCAATGCTCTGGAGTCTGGGTGAAGCTAGGCTCAAAGGTGACAGACTAGCAGTGGGAAATCCAAGGCAGCACAACATTCAGACTGTCCCGTGGGTGCTCCTGGCTACTTCTAACAACACACAATGTGAGAACTGGAAACAAAAACCAGAGCAGAAGATCTTTAAAAGTTTAGCTTGTGCAGAAAAGAAACACTTTTAAGTAGGACCCAATGGAGTAGTGACGGCTTAAGAGAAATGCACAATTAAAAGGAAGCCAAACATTTTGCAATTAACAAGGAGAATCCCTTGAAGGAATCTTGGGAATTTCCCAGAACCCAACTATAGTTGGTTTCGTCACTTGAAAAAAGATGAATATTAGAGATTTTTCCTTCTTATAAAACTGATTTTCTAGCATCATCAATTGTTTTGCTAATTGGATTTAACTTGTACAATAGCATTGGACGCAATTAATGAGAAACAACTTAAGAATAAAAGCATTAGATTATTTCCAAAATAATTTTTCTTGTTCTTATATGAAATTTATTAAGCTAGAGATGTACTTTTAAGTGCTATGTTGGACATGCTATATTTTATAATCATATGCACATAAAATATATACTTAATTTCATATTCTTACTATCTGAATAAAAACCTTCAATTAAAAGAAATCAATTAAGACAAAAGACTCAAGTCAAAGCTACAAAGAAATGCATATGTCAGAAGTTTGATACCAACATTTTGAAGTGAGTGTGCATGTGTATGTCTGTGACTGAGTGTAAGTGTGTATGTGTATATGTTTCCTTGCTTACACATCAATTGTCTTAGGGTTCCTATTGCGGAGAAGAGACACCATGACCACAGCAACTCTTGTAAGGAAAACATTTAACTGATGTGGTTCCCTTACAGTTTCAGAGGATCAGTCAATTATCATCATGGTGGTGAGCATGGCAGCATGCAGGCAGATGTGGTGTGGGAGCTGAGAGGGCTACATCTTGCAGGTAACAGGAAGTCAACTGAGACACTGGGAGGTATCCTGAGCATAGGAAACCTCAAACCCCATCACTACAGTGAGACACTTCATTCAACAAGGCCATACCCACTCCAACAAAGCCACACCTCTTAATAGTACCAACTCCAGTGAAAATATGGATACCAACAACATTCAAACTAGCACACTAGTCATTAGAGGAAAACAAAAACATATAGACTCTATGATATTGACCCAGTACTTTGATACGTATTAAAAACAAGGCTTGCAAAATAACCAAATTTAGAGCTCAGTACTTAGCAACCATCGTTTAACATTTGTGATTCTTGCTAAATCATCTAGGCTACTCAGTACTGCACACTGTCCACCAGTTACAAAGGTATCATTATTCTACGAGCCAGCCATGATAAGCTAAATATGAACAGATCACCCAAAGGAAGTTCTTTACTTCCAATCATTATCACCTGCCAAAGTAGGACTCAGACATCCATAAGTTTAATGGAGGCCTGAGTCTCAGTAGTTTACCCTGAAGCAATACCTGGCTGCAGGAAGGACCATAAACTAAGATTACCTGAGCACCACCCAAGAGCAGACTATCCAAAGGAAATGCCTAACAGCTGTAGATAGGACCACCTGCCAGCACCCACTCCCCAGGACAACCCTAGACAAATGTCAGTCAATTGGGGGTCCTGAACCTCAGAAACCCCTTACCCCTACCTTTACTACTATAAAAACCAACTCTAACTGAGCTCGGGGCTCTCTGTTTACTCCAATGCATTGGACATGCAGAGAGACTGAGTTTGCAAACTTGCATAAAATAAAGGCTCTTTGCTTTTACATATGGGACTCAGTCTCCTTGTTCGCTTTTGGGGAACTTCGCAAACTTTGGCATAGCAATTATGTCTATGGGTTTCCTGGCCCTAGGTGACAGCTTCAAGATATTCAAATGATTAACATCCCGATGTATCATGTCTTGATAAAGAAAACTCTCATCATGTTGACATTAGACTGTGAAAGTGTTCAGTGCTCTTACTGATTTTTATTATTTTGAATTGTTCAATTAATTACTATAGACCACATGTAAATAACTATATTGATTGCCCTACTGTGATTGTTCTCTAAGATACATCCATGAAACTAGCAAGTTAGGAGTGCAACTTCCATGTCAGGTCCAAAGGACAGTAATTCAGGGCACTCTTCCTATCCTACAGCTCTTACATGGAAATGAGAGGTGGAGGTGGGTGGTAAAGATACATTATTTAAGAATGACAATAGAGTTCCTTCTTTTCTGTGCTTTTACCAGTTACACATCACTGCAGTGACCACTTCCCACTGTGAAAAGAAGTTTCTCTGACACCAGCTATGGTCACCTGCATAAAAACTGCAAAAGATCAAGCCAGCCAAAGTCTCAGAGAGATGGAGACAATTATCCACACACCTGACCCCTAACTGAGGAGCTACTGAAAGTTAATCACGGGTAGGGGAGAGAGAATCATCTTCCCTTGAGGGTGTGGTCATAGTTTTCCAGTGTTCTAGTCGCTGACCCCGTAACCATCTACATATGAACAGGACTAATTAGATTTAGTGAATTATCAGAGAAGGAAAAGAAAAAGCAGGAGGAGGAAGAGGGAATGAACTTAAGAGGGCAAGCTATTGGGGGAAATTAGAGGAAGTCGGAGGGAATAGATGGGGAAGAGACTGTATATAATCATATTTAACATAAGCATATCTTGAAATTCTCAAAGAATGAAAAATTAAAAACAGCACATTAAGAGGATGTTTTGGTAATCTCTATTGTTGCTTCCTTCGGGACCATGAAGAGTGTAATATCTGGATTTAGCCTGGGATGTAGTGCTAGGGATCGTTTTTACTTTTTATAGTTAATGGCAGTTTAGGGCCTCTATTTGGTTCCCCTAAACTGTTCACATTCCATACTAAATCCTTATGAAAAACATCTGAAAATGATATGCATCTCACAACAATCAGGAAGTAGGAAGAATAATTGGGGATTGCTGGCCGAACTACTGGACTCACGGGGACACAAATTCAACCAAGAGTTAATTTACTGAGGTCAGACCATAGAGACGCATATCAATAATTTCAGCACTTGGGAGGCTGATGTAGGGGATCATGAGTTTATAATCAGCTCAGTACACATAAGCAAAAACCAGACCCAATAAATAAATTAATTAATTAATAAAGGCAATGTACCAGTGATCAGCATTTAATTTCACATATACATCACAGTTGCATATGGATTCCAGTGAATAATTGAGACAATACTTTATTAATTTTATATACCTGGGCATTTTCCTGGTAAATGACAGGAATTAAAGTATTTATTTATGGTAGGTATGCTATGTCTTCTCTCACAAAAAAATCAGTTTTCCATTATTACAGAAGTCCTATATGAGTAATAGCAGTCAAATTTCCATAGTACATATCGAGAATTTCTGCAGTAAGAAATAAGAATGTTCAGGTGCATTTCCACCATAAGAAATCACAGTATGATCCAACCTGCTGCATTCCAAAAGACATTGTGATCAATCAGCTAACACCACAGAAGGAAGGCTGCATTTCCACCGACACTTGAAGCCTATCATAAAAAGTACAGTTTTGTACTTTAGAAGCCAAAGCACTGTTAGAACCTTCACATTCCAGAAAGCCATGGTCCCCACAGCAATCACGGTGTCTACTAGGTCCATAGCAGCAGTGTATTCCAGTGACATTTCCCCAGACTACAGCTGCCACCAAGAACTGCCTACCTCCTCATCAACACATCTCTCAATTCATATTCAATGGCCGGTCTTCTAGAACTTCATCAAGATTTGAGTGTGACAGAAGAGAGCCCAGAATATACAAGACATACTTTATCACTCTACCAGTGTGTCCTTCCTTCCTTCATAACTAAAGAGATTCAATGTTGGCAGTGTTGAACCAACCAAGTCTCAAGTAATTAAGCAAACCATATAAGCCACTTCTGCTTACTCAAATCAACACATTAAACCCAGACATCTATTAAAACATTTTTACCTCAATTTATATCAAGCATACATCATAATATAATAATAATTGCCTTTATTTCATGTATATTTTTCAGTTTTGTATAATACATATCTGAATTTTATTTCAGCAACAAGGAAACAAGAGTAATAAAATCAACAATGTATACTACTGATTTCAGTGTTTAATGTTTCAGAAAAGCCCTAGCACAAAATGACATTTGCACCTTTGGCACATGTGAAAAACTGTGGCTTTTTCAAACAAAACATTCCCAGGGCAAAGTCGAAATTCAAATCTTGTCCCAAAGCTAAGTTCCACAGTTTTAATCATTGTGTACATTTTTCTGAACTTTCCTCCACTTTATACAATTTTTATACACACAACTATTTTTAGATAATGTCTCACACTATATAACCCAAGAATTTCCTGAATCATTTGCATCAGCCTCTGGAGGATAATAGGTGTGAGCTGCAATGTGTGACTTTCACCTCCTTTTGCAGAATTCGCTTCCTCAGAATAATTTAATAAAATCTCTGGATTAATTTTCTCCAGGTTTTTTTCTATAGATTTGTGGCCATTTAAGTATTAGATGTGGCATAATTTTCCATAATTCAAGAATCGTGAGCATATTAGACTTTTCACTACTGTGACAAATGTCTACACAATTTAAGGAAAAAAAAGAATTGAATTTACCTCACAGGGTCAAAGTCTCAATCTACAGCTAACCGACTGCCTGATTCAGTGGCCACTGAACTTGAAGAAGGAAAACAAGTAACAGACCCAAGCAGCTCACCTTGAGGTGACCAGGTGGCAAGAAGGCAATAATTATTTATTTTTGCCACTTTAATTCCATCCAAAGTCACAGCCCACTGTTGGTGTTCCCTGTATTCAGAATAAGACTTCCACTCTCAATTAACCCACTCGAGCAATGTCAAAACAGACAAACCCAGAGGTGAGTTGGACTAATCTCCCTCCAGCACCAATCCACTCAGTTCAACAATGAAAATCATACATTATAAACAAGTGTAAAAACGATCTAATTGATAAGCTAAACCATGATCACTGGAGTTGGAATAAGACATGGCAATTATTTCCCATAGCCCAAAACCCCAACTCTGGGATACAGAAGCAAATAGGGTAACACTGATGGAAAGAGTATGTTTGAAGATGGACTGTATTATTTTCAGCACATCATAAAGATAAGCAGACGGAGTTACCCTTTTACATAAATCCTTCTGTTGTAGAATATTGCTTTAATACACACTAAATTTAAAAAAATGATGTGTTATATTTGTTTATGCTGTGGAACATTTGTTTAATGATGCCAACATGTATTACATTCTCTTATGCCAACTCTGTGAAGCTGTGTTACTTTGCCTGTCTAAAACACCTGATTGCTCTAATAAAGAGCTGAACAGCCAATAGGTAGGCAGGAGAAATGATAGGCAGGGCTGGCAGGCAAAGAGAATAAATAGAGGAGAAATTTAGGAGGCAAGAGATCAAGGAGTGAGAAAAGAATTGGCCAACTAACCAGTCAGACATGGAGTACGAGTGAAAGTAAGATTATAGAAGTGAATAAAGAAAAAAGTCCAGAGGCAAAAGGTAGATGGGATAATTTAAGTTAACAAAAGCTGGTTAGGAACAAGTCAAGCTAAGGCTGGGCATTTATAAGAAAGAATAGGCCTCTGTGTGTGATTTATTTGGGAGTTGGGTGTTGAGACCCCAACAGAGCCAAAAGAGCAAAAAAAAAAAAAAAAAAAAAAAAAAACAGCAATACCCTTTCATCCTTGATAGCCACTCAAAGCAGAAAAGCAAATACTCCTTAGTTTTAAAATTGGGATGAATGTGAAAGAATAATAGTGTTAGCTGAAAGTTTTAAGAATTTCATATGCAAAGATATGGTTTTGAGGGTTGTTTATGAGTCTACTTTACTTTGCTTCTTCGTTGACAATCTAACTATGGAGTCCAGGCTGGCCTCAAAGGTATCATCCTTCACCTCTACCTCCCAATTGTTCAAATTATAGATGGACCTCCATGCCAGGGTTGGAAGTGATTTTTGAAATATATAAAAAGGACTATAGAAAAATATTAATAATAAATCCAAATTGGGATTATAATAATAAATTAAATGTTAAAAATACAAGTAAAGATAAGGGGCAAGGAGATGGTTCAGGCAGTAAGTTGCTTGTTGCAAAAGCATTGTTACCTGAGTTTGGATGTCCAGCACCCATGTAAAAGTCGAGTGAAGCAGTGTTCTTCTGAAAACACAGTGCTACCAGGACAGAGACAGGGGGACCCCAAAGGCTTGCTGATCAGCCAGTCTAGATGAAATATTGGTCACCAGATTCACTGAGACACTATATCTCAACAAGTACGGTAGAAAGCAATAGAATATGATACCAAATATCAACGTCAGACCTACACACACACATACACACACACACACACTCACACACACACACACACTCACACACACACACACACATGTAAGGGTGTGGTAGGAGAAAAACAAGTACTCACTGCAGGCAAGCTTTTTCTTTACTCCTTGAACAGGTCTAGCAGGTCTGCAAGTTCACAGGCAGATTCTCCGGCATAAAAATCATGCATGTTAATGAGATCCATGGGCACGTAACCCAGTACACTACCCAGCGTTGTCTACAAAAGCATGAGATATCTTACACATCCCACTTTGAGTTCAGGACTGAGTGTGAAGCCTTCCCTAGGAATTTCAGCAATTTCCTTTAACTTCAGTTTTCTTCTGACTTAGAAAACAACAACAAAAAGGCAATTAAAAGTTAGATGTTCTCCAACATGCAATCAAGCAGGGCATTACTGATTGGTTTTTTGTTTGTTTGTTTGTTTTTGTTCTGGTTGTTTTGTTTTCACTTGTCCCAAGGGGAAGCATTACTAGTGGGAGGACACGAGGTGAAACCAGACAAGCCTACCAACTCACAGCTGAAGCTCTCAGAGCTTTTCAAAAGGCTGAGCATGTACTATCATGCACACACCATCATTCAAATACTTAGTTTATTGAATCATTCCCAGTTATAATCTCCTTAATCACCCATTCGCTGGCTAGCAGAAAAAAAATCAACCCTAAAGGTCAGAGCACACAAGAAGAACCAGAAGAAAGTCTAAGGGAGGAAAAGGCCTGTTGCAGCCAGTTACCACAAAATTATTGTTGAAATATAATGATATATATATTTGGCTCTGGAACTGACAGCTAGCTTCGACAGTATTATGCAGAAACTGCACTGTAGGTTGGAAATAACTAGCCCGTTACCTAATGCATTCAGTAACTTACACCAATCCTGACATCTCACTGTACAGAAACACCAGAATAATCCCAATGAAATCTAATGTAAATTAGTCACAGCTGTGCATTCTTCCTAGATATTTCTGATGACTCCATGAGGAAAAAAAATAAAGATAGAATTGTTCATAACATTATTGAAATGACTCTTTAACTGGTCACATGCCACCCACTTGTGTTTCAGTTTAGAGAGAGCATTTTATTTATTATCATGTTATGTAAGAAAAGCTAAGATGCTCTTAAAATGCCTTTTTTTCTTTTAGTTTGCACTTAATTAAATATCCTTTATACATTTCCTTTCTTCAAAAGAACTCCATCATAATTCCTTCCACTTAAGGAACCAAATAGCTTTATTATTCCTCTTCAAGCTTCCCACTGAATGAAGTATATCTTCCTATAATATAAGTAGTGCTCACTCAGCCTCGTTTCCCAGCAACACAAAAACATTCTTTGGTCCTGGTCTTTCCGATTTGAAAGTGACTAACTTCGGGAGATTTATACCACTTGCTTGTTAGCCTTTGACGGTGCTGGTTCCAAACAATACTACTCCAACTTCAGTACTAAAGGTGATTACACATCAGGGGATCACGGGTATTGAAAATACATAAAGGAATTACAACAAACTTCTCCTAAGTTGTCTAAGAATAATATAAAGCACAACTGTAAAACCTAAATACTCATCTAAACAGAAAATCAATCATAACTATAATAAAAGAATAGCATCAGATAGTCAAATGGCAGATCTCTAAGTCATTAAACAAAGGTCAAGACCCAAATTATATACCCAAAATGAGAGCGAAAAAGAGAGAAACATATAAGTCATATAAACTCAAACCTGGCTTATGCTTACTAAAAAATATGCTATTCCACAGATTAATAATTAAACTCAAATTTAAAAAGGAATAAAAATAAACCAACATTTTCAGGAAACAGCCATCACCAATGCCATCTTTCTAATGGCATCTCTTTGAGGCTGTATAATATTCAGTGCTTAAAACTTTCATACTATCTTTGAACTTCTGGCCAAAGTTTTCCATAAATTCAAAAATGGTTTAAATAAATAATAATTAGAAGCACTAAAATCATGAGATCATGAGAAATAGTTACTTTAACAAAATGTTTGAGTTTTTTAAGGCCAAAGAAAAACTACTGAGACTGGTATCAGTCATGAATGACAGAGCCTCAGCTGCATTTAAAAGTATAAATTTCAAAAGCACATATCTGCATTCACCTTGAACACCAGCAATCAAGGAGAAATATGAAGTCCTCTGAGTTTGAAAATAGCCTGGTCTACAAAGTAAGTTCCAGGCCAACCAGAAATACACGATGATACCATGATTTAAAAAAATAAATATATATATAGCTTTTTATTTTAAATTTTTCATATAATATATTTATCATACTATTTTCCATCCCATATATGGGATTGCTTTCCTCATATATCATATAAGTGTTTATCTTATTCTTCCCCTTCCATTATTCCTCCCAGATCCAACCCACCTCCCTACCTACTCAAACTTATGAATGCCATGTTCTTTCTCACCCTTGCTCAAAAAAGAAAGAAAATGAAAACTAATAATAATAATAACAGTAATACAAAAAATTATCAAAGCAAAATAAAACTTGATGCAAAGGCAATTGAGTCTGTTTCATATTGACCAACTACACCTGGGCATGGGCATGCTCTGACGTGTGGTTGATGGTCCCCAATAACACTCCACTGGATAAAACAAGCTTTACACTCCACTAGAGATAGAGCAATGACAAATTCCTAAATGTCAACACAAATGAAAGCTGAAAGGAACAGCAATGAAATTTCAATGCAAACTATACTCATAAAAGCAGTACTCTTTCTTAATACTAATACACTAGCCTCAAAGACCTTTTCCTCCCCTGTCTATACACAGAAATCAGCACAGTGGAAAAGAGGACTAATTCCAACCAAAATAGCATGTGATATAAAAGAAACTTAGACAATACACTGTAGACAGAGTTTTCCTGTCCTGCAGCTGCTCTCAAATAATCATGCAGAGTCTTAATATAAATTATAAATGATTTGCCAATAGCTCAGGCTTATTACAAACTAGCTCTTACAAGTTAACCCATTTCTATTAATCTAGTACTGCCCCAAGGCTCTTGGCTTTTACCTCTATCCCATTTTGTGTGTCTGACTCATTTTCCACCTGGCTGGCAACTCCTCTGTCTCTACCCTTTGTCATTCCCTCATTTTCAGTTTGGTTTTCCTGCCTAACTTTATCCTATTCAGCTACTGGGCAGTCAGCTTATTTATCAAACCAACCATTGTGACATATATTCACACAGTATAAAGAAGGATTATTAAACAACATTTAAAATATTCACAAATGCAGAATTATTACAAAGCCAGAGTTCTAATGTTAATAGAACCTTAGTTCTCTACATTCGCATTTCCTAAAACCTCTTGAGAACCTTGATTGCATTAACAGCTGCTTCAATATCTACCTCAGTGTCTGACACAAACACTTATGAAAACAAAGATTTGGTCACAGATGCTCTTGCTTACTGAGCTTTGTCCCATAAAAATCTATTTCTCTCTAGATTATCTATCACCAGATTCAGTCCCAAAGAGCAGCTTTAAAATCTCCACTCGGAATAGCATCTCATCTTAAACCAAAATCAAACCTAACTAACAACCACTGAAGTAGTAATTCAGGCAGCTTGTTTCATTAATTTCTAACACACCACCTTAAGAGGACAATTGACTACCTAGTGGATGAAATTGAAAGAAAGAAAAAAATTGGATGAGGTAACTACAAATAAATCAGTTTCTTTTTCTTAGTATGGCTATTGTTGTTGTGGCACTTTCCACATTTTAGTAAATAGAAAGGTAAAATTCCATTTATTAAGTAAGTAAATATGGCTTATGCCTCCAAAAAAAACTAAAGTAGAAAAAATTAAATATCTCATCCCTTAGTAATAAGAAGGAAATAATATTGTTGTGAAGCAGAGATAATGTCAACAAATCAGCAGTATCCCAACACTAACTTTGACATAAAAACAATCACAAAAGGCATTCATAATAGGTCCACTTAAAATTTTAACAGCAACGGTGACTAAAGCCAGCAAGGCTATAAATTATTGGCCAGGATAAAAAATCATGTTGGGCCTGAAGCAAAAAAAAAAAAAAAAGTTTTTAAATAGAATAGTTTTCTGAAATAGAAAGCATGTTAAACAGAATTGCCCAAGGACTGTTAGGAAATGAAAAATTACACTTACTGCATTGGGAACATCAACCCGATAACAGCACAATACACAAATTACAATCTTTTTTGAGGCTGTATTAGACAGGAGAAAGGTTAAGCTGTGTGTGTGCCCAGTTGTGCCCACCACAGGACCCAACATGATTGAAGAATTACTCGCAAATGTTCCTAGGGACACCCAAACAACTATAGTAATAAATATGTCTAGATTTTAATATTACAGAACAAGCTGGACCAGACCCCAAGTCAACAGATACTTGCAAAAACACCCCTAGAGTGCAAGCCTCTATTCTAAGTTCTAAAGAAAACACCAAAAAAACAATAATATGTTCCCTAACTATATTCTTCTATTCTTAAATTCAAGACACGCATGCAGCATCCCAGGATGCTAGGGAGTCAGCACATAATGCAAGGCTGTGCTAAGGCAAAAAAAAAAAAAGTGAGCAGAAAGGAGGCAGCATTACGGGAACAATCTGACTGACAGCTATAGATCAAATACCTATAAGAGCCATGTTTTCCCTATTGTTACAAGCTGAACTATCGGGAATTCATACTGGGTGCAAACTATATAGAAGTGTAAACTTTGATACATTTTTTATCTATAGTAAACAGACATACCTCATGAAGGAAAGACCATAAAACACACACAAGTTCATGCATACTTGAGCCTAAAACGTGGTCAGTGTTTTAAGAGGAACAGAGAAGCAATCTTTCCAAACTGTCTCTCTGTTAACAAGAGATCTAATGCAATAATGCAAGTCATAATGAGTCACCACAGCATCTAAGCGAGATTTGGATAGCAGAGTTTTAGATGGCTATTAATTCGTCCAGGCCCAAGTAAAGTGGCACATCCAGAAAAGTCTACAATTACTACAGCCAGGGACAGTCACAAGATCTTAAGCCCTTCACCAAGAAGTAAATCGTTACCAGATTTATTTTGGTGCATATTTTCTGTGCTATGTTTGTGAGTTTGCTTTATAAGACAGAAATAATGCATTTAACATAAGAAAATCTGACATAAAAACCATGTAAATAAATAAGTAAATAAAAAATTAACAAATTTTGTATTAGCTGCCTCAAAGAATGGAGGGGAAACGTGGCCATGTGCTCACCTCCATCCAGTTAATTATGTGGACTAGTTCTTTGTTTATATTTACAATATCATTCCTTTAATTCTCTGAGTATTAAAATACCAGGGTTCAATAACCAGGGAGTCCCTTAGGCAAAATTGTAATCTCTATGTGTCTAATTACCTCTCCTGCAAACACATAGCTGACTGAATCTTTCTACTTACTTAACTTCCTCTTTATTCTCCTTGTGGGGGTCACGCTCACTCTCCCTCTAAAAGCTCCTGCTTCAAACATGTAACCTAAGCCTTCCGCATGGAACACAGTAGCCACCGGCCACACACTGTTACAGAGCCCAAATGTGCTCTCAGTAGGAAACATACAGATCTGCGGGGCCTAATTGGCAAAAATCTGAAGTATATGATCAGAAAAAAAAAAATTTAGTTGCATGTTGGGGTGACATTCTTAATCCAACCCAATGCACTAAATAATAGATATTTAAATGGTTTCATCTACTTTGCCTTTTATGTGGCTACTAAAAATTTTTAAAGTATACACATGGTTTATGTATTACACAGTGCTGATCTAGGCAAGAAACTTAAAGGGGGCTAAGGAGAAAGCACTGGACACTCGTTTCTACCTCTGCAATCCTCCTAGCCAAGTGACACTTGACATAATATCCTCTACTTCCCGATTCATTAAAAAATGGACTATCTTAGCTTACTTCGGAATTGCTCACTGTCTCTAAAAATAGCCCACTCTTACTTCCAAAATGTGCTTGTCTGTTATGAAGAAGCATGCTGGTTTGTCATCAGATATGATTTACAATGTATTTTACAAGCTTCGGTGCTTACAGAATGTGGCAATTCTTATAAAAGCACATTTTGCAACTGAACCTTTTTTGCAAGGAAACTTTCACATTAAGCAATACAATCCAGGAATAAGGTCACACGATATCTTCACTAATTATTTTAATGAAGATTAATGAATGACTCATCTAGTGCTTTGAATCTCAAGTCTCATTGAACTGCCCACATCCTGAAAGATTAATTCTTCCTTTTATGGAAAAATAGTTTTAAGAATGTAAAATGAAGTTCTTGGTGGTACCAGTCCCCTTCTTTAACAGGACTGATGATTGCATCAGAATTATACCCAGGTTTATCTACTGTGTTGACATTTTCTTCTCTAATTGAGCTGCTGTCAGACAGGCAGCCTATTCTACTTGTACTTGTTATGTTGTGTATAAGAATGCCTGTGACAAAGAGAATGCTGGAAATAGGTTTTGAAAACAAATCAATGAAGAGACCACAACTCAGATGCCTACGCACAGCCTGTAACACGACTTCTGGGGGATGACATCCCCTGTGTAAGTCACCTTCTGTAGGTCGCCCTAACACTCCAAGTGCAACCATTAAAGTCATAATGCAGCAATAAGAGAAGCAACTTGGATAATGCCAATGACGAAACCTTTATCCCTACAGCAAGGGTTTTAAAAAGTCATTATGGATTACAAACCAATCTAGCAGTTTGGTTAGTTGGATTAATATAAGGACTGTCTATTTACATTATAGTGAGCTATAATTGTAGAACTTCTCTAAAATCTCACTTCTCCACCCTATATGAAGTTTCACAACCTCTGTCAAATCAATGTGCTAACAACAGTTACATTTCAACATCTAGCCTATTTCTTTGGAAACTGATGTGCTCCAATTGCTAGCAGCATTTCTAGAACAATCAATTCTGATAAACATCAAAGTAAATATTAAGACTGAAATAAACCAAAGGCCAATTTCAGTCAGATTAAAAGAAGCTAATTTTGGAAATATTGGTATTACCTTAGTTAAGATTTAACAAGTTCACTCCTACAATTAAGGACATCTGAAAAAGTTTTACATGATCAACCTGTCATTTAAATCAAGCAAAAAAGATAAACTGAGTAAAAGCAGGTTTTAACAAATATATTTCTTAAAGTATTTATCCAATGAGTACATAATAGAGCCAAAAAACACTGTAAGCATATCACTTAAAACCTTGTAATATTTTAAACCAAATTAAGATTATGAATTAAAGTCTACACAAATTCTCTACAACTAGAATATGAATCAATAATATTCTGAAGTGATACAAAAATAAGAAAATTAAAAATTGAAAATGAAACAATAAAAGTATCTGAGGTTAAATTATATATTTGCCAGGTTTTCCCTTTTAGCTGTCTGAAGATAACAAGCAGAAGTTTTTCTAAGACATTATAAATAAGAAAGTTGATTGACTATTTCATCCTCATGCTATGAACAAACTGGAATATATTACAACTATAACTGCTAATATACTTCAGTTAGAGTTGAGCAATGACCAGCATGTTATAATGTAAAATGAGCCAATAAACATTGACAGCCACTAAAATAAACTTCACATAATCCTTTTTGTTATACAAAAGTTAGCTCAAAATGAAAAACAGACTTAAATATACTATGTAAAACAACAGTACCTTTAGAAAAAATAACTTCAATCTTTAGAGCTAGAAGTGTATTCATAAGAACAAAAATAACTATATTCTTTAAATAAACAGGTTCAATACACAGTACTTCAAAATGAAAATATTTGTGTGTGTGTATGCTTGAAAGACCATACATATTTATATGAAATAATAAGCTACAAGGCTGAGGGGAAATATTTGTGACCCACATTAATGACAAAGGACTCATAGGTGGGATATGCAAAGAACTCTGACTCTCAAAGAGTTTTTGTTTAAAGGAAAGAACAGTAATCTAGTTTTAAAACTAAACCAAATAAAGGCATTTCAACAAATAGAGCACACAGATAGCAAGTGACTCAATGAATATGATCTTAATGAGCTATAAAAAAATAAAATTATGACTACATATACTTATGTAACTGTTGGAAGACTAATAAAATATAGTGTCAATCCGGACAAGGAATCAGATAAAACTGGGTTTTTCATAGATGATAAGACAGAAAATGATAAACTTTGGAAAGTAGTTTTACAACTACTTATAATACTAAACATATACTTCTCACATAATCAGTCTTGATTCATCTCCAACAAATAAAATATGTACATGAAGGTTCATATCATTTTAGTAAAATCATTCTAATATCTAAAACTTGGAAACAACTCAAACGCCCTTCAACTGGTAAATAGATAAACAAACTGGGCAGATGGTACTCCCACATGATGCAATACTACTCAGTGACAAAAAGAAACAAATTATTGCTAAGTGCAACTAGGCTAGATCTCAAAGGCACTACGCTAGGAAAAGAAAAGAAATATTAGTCTCAAAAGTTTGCATATGATATAATTCATATAGTATTCTCAAAATGAAAAAAGTTATAGAGCTAGAAACTAGGTCAGTAATTGTCAAATTTAGGAATGGTGAAAGAGTAGTAATGTGAATTTTATGCATGAGGAATTTCTTTGTGGTACCAGAACAATTCTATATCTTTACCACAGTGACAGTTTCATTAATATACACATCGATAAAACCATGAATATGCAGACACGCACAAGAATAAACATCTAAAGCCACGAAGACATAGACACACACAAGAATAAACATCTAAAACCATGAAGATGTAGACATTCACAAGAATAAGAATCTAAAATCATGAAGAAGTAGACATACACAAAAATAACCACTGTAAAACTGAAGAAATGGGAATATGGTCCCTGGATTGCATCAATCTCAACTTCCTGGTATTGGTACCATACTATAGCTATGCCACAGAATACCACAGGGGCAAGCCTGGTGATAGCTGCAGAAGCCTTCTTTGTGCTGTTTCCGAAACTTCCTGTGAGTCTTTACTTGGCTGAAATGAAATGGTTTTAAATACAATTTGCAATTATCTCATAAATGTCCTATGAGTTTATAAGTAGTATTAGCCTGCTACACACAATACTCAGTTTGATAAAAGTTATTTCTGCACAGAAATTGTGCCTAATTGTAGTTGACTGTTCAATGACTTCACTAAAATGCATAGGAATAGGTTATTCCCTTGTTTCATATATCTTTTAAAAGTCAAATTTATTTTAAAAGTATCTTAAAATCATCAAATATCATCAATAACAAAAGGCAGGATCACAAAATTAATTTTTTATACTAAAAGTCATGAATAACATGCTAAGACTACACTTTCTTTCTCTAACTTTTTAGTGCATATCGTATTTTTTTTTCTTCTTACACATTAGTCTTATTTTCAAAGTTCTCCTGGCTATTAGTAAACTCGGTGTGATCATCTGTCTAGCATCCAGAGTTCAGGAGGAAGAAAATCCCTGCAGCTGTTTGATGCTCAAGAATATGAACACTTTCCAGTCAGATGAAAGAGGAGAAAAGACAGGAGGGGAGATCAAGAGAACAGTGAGTCTGGATTTCTGCAGGCTAGCATTTACCTCTTTCCATGAAAGGAGCTCTATGCTTCTTATGTCCCAGGACTCATCCTGCCTTCAGCTGACAGACAACTGGCAATTGCCTCATCATTTCCACCCCAAATTAAGGATCAAAGTTTAAACATGCTCTTTTCCTTCTCTATTAGACTGTGATTAAATCTGCCACCTGCCTCACCTAACTCGCCCAATCGCCTCTACAGGAGAGGGAACAATTCCCTGAAGAAAGAACAACATAGTTAATTAGGAAAACAAAGAGCAGTGGGGAATTTAAGGTCTTGGCTTGATTGCAGAAAACAGTACTAAAGAACCTAACCAGAATAAAATGTAGTAAAAATAATATTTAAGATGAACAGTTATGTAATACCGGCAAGTTATGGCATAGTAGCCATCTTTACATACAGTTTTAGTCCTCAAGAGATGCTAAAATGTATATTTCTATATTTTTCCACTGAGTAAGAAAGTGACATCCTTGGATTCAAATCTATTTGGGATGTATAAAAGCAGGGATCTTCTCTTTGTCTTGTTATTAAACTTTGTAACACAACCACTCTACAATATTTTTATTTTTAGCATGTAATGGACCTGAGTTTAGAGCCCAAATTATTTGGATTATTTGAATATAAAAAGCTATAACTACTAAAATGCAGAACAACTGAACATGGAGTGTCCAAGCAACACTAAATGAACTCCACAGATTGTATTTATTTATTGGGGGGGGGGGGGTAGGTGGGTGTGTTAGTAACAATGATAATTTAAAAACTAGAGGTCATGAATTTAAGAGGGAATGGGGGAACGTGGGAGAGCAGTAAGAAGGAGGGGGGAGTGATATATTTTAATTAAATTTTTACTTGGAAAAATAAAAGTTTAAATGAAAGAACGAACCACAGACAATAAAATCAATCAAGCTTTACAAGTTAGTCACCATCAATAAACAGATCAGAATATACAATGAGATTATTAAACAGATCAATACATGAAAATTGAAGAACTACTTATGTTTAAGGTTTTCCTTTTGTTGAGGTTTCAGGTTCCTATTGGCACAAACAAAAACTAAACTGGACTTTGTTTATTAAACATAAAAGCAGCCTGGATTCAAAACAAGAACAAACGCTGATGAGCAGACATGACCACAAGGAAAGATTTCTTTGGAGAGAAAGAGAGAAGGAATGCTGACTTCAGGTGAAAGGTAGCCACAATCCCCTCAGAAAAACAGACTTTCATTCATTCATGCTCTGCTAATTGAAACCTAATACATTCATGTGGGATTCCCTTCTGCATGCTGTAAATATGTTTTATTACCATTGGTTAATAAGTAAGCTGCTTCAGCCTATGGCAGGGCAGAATATAGTCAGGCTGGAAGAGAATATTTAGAGAGAGTAGGCGAAGTCAGAGAGACACCAGGTAGCTGCCAAAGGAGAAAGATGGCCCAGAACCTTACCAAATAGGCCATAGCCTTGTGGTGATACACAGATTAACAGAAATGGGTTAAGATGTAAGAGCCAGCTAGAAATATGCATGAACCAATGGCCAAACAGTGTTGTAATTGATATAGTTACTATGTGATTATTTGGGTCTGGTCGACCCAGAAACAAAAACAAATGAGCAGTCTCCGTTTACAGTCCATGCTGTCAAGTAAGAAAGCTACAGCACTCCTCACTCACAGGGCTGTGTAATCATCTAACTGATTGCCTCCGGCCCAGCAAAGTGAGAGCTGAAAGGAAGCCTCTAAGAAGTTCCCACGCAAAGAAGGATTTATTCCGAGGTGGTGCAGCTGGCGCTGGAGCCTATTCTAAACAGAATGTCCTATTACGTCATTCTCTGACACTCTGAAAATGAGAAGAGGTCAGAGACTTTTGGTCACCCCTCTTGATAACCCAAGAGTGTTTCTGGAATGATGACAGATCTCCACTGCAAACAGCAAATGAGTCTACCCGTACAAAAAAGCAGGTCAGCTACATCTCATAGCTGTTTTTGTTGTTGTTGTTGTTGTTGTTGTTGTTGTTTGTTTGTTTCCTGCCTTCTAAAACCACTGACAATTGACTCGCTTCAGAATCCAGTTTGGCTGGGTGCTGAGGGAGAAAAAGTACACCATTAAGTCACATTTAGAATTTGTATTCTGTGAGCAACAATTGTAGATATGATGACTGACAAGCCAAGTACAAATAACCTTGGCTATATCTCGACACGTGTGTGAGATCATACTATGAGACAGAAGGAACAAATGCATGTAGCAGATATCGTAACACATGCAAAACCACAGCATGATCTGAGACCAGACCAAATTCATACCATACAGTAAAGCAGAATGTGCTGCTAACCCTTCAAGCTGGTATTCATAGTGTGTTAAATGCCTATTTGATATAATATAGTCTGTCATTTAATCAAAGACACAAGAAGTTTTGCTTAATAATTTACTTGCACCAAGATATAAGACTCACTACTACAAAAAAGAACAGAATTTGTCTGTGTTCTTGACATGTTGCTTTTCATCTAATGAGTTTTCTAAATTCCCACCTCAACTTCTTCTGTGTAAAGGGAACACTCTTGCATTGCTGGTGGAAGTGCAAGCTGGTACAGCCCCTTTGGATATCAGTGTGGCGATTTCTCAGGAAAATTAGGAAACAACCTACCTAGAGACCCAGCAATACCACTTTTGGGCATATACCCAAAAGATACTCAACTGTACCACAAGGACTCAATTATGTTCATAGCAGCATTATCCATCATAGCCAGAACCTGGAAACAACCTAAGCGCCCTGACTGAAGAATGGATAAAGACAATGTATATACAATGGAGTACTACACAGTGGAAAAAATAGCAACATCTTGAATTTTGCAGGCAAATGGATGGAGCTAGAAAACATCATATTAAGTGAGGTAACCCAGACCTAAAAAGACAAATATCATATGTACTCACTCATAAGTGTCATTTATACATAAAGCAAAGAAAAATAAGCCTACAATTCACAATCCTGGAGAACCTAGACATCAAAGAGAACCCTAAAAGAGACATACATGGATCTAATCTACACGGGAAGTAGAAAAAGACAAGATCTCCTGAGTAAATTGGGAGCGTGGTGATGATGAGAGAGGGCATAAGGGTAGTGGGGAGGAAAAGAGGGGAGAGGAGAAAAATATATAGTTCAATAAAAACGATTAAAAAAGAAAAAGAAAAGAATAACATGTAGAAATACAAAAATGGAAATATTAGCATTTTATGTTAAAGAAGCAGACATGGAAAAAATTAATATGTCAATGATTAAATTAGAACTTTTTAGTATCCCTTACAGGATGGCCCTGGTATCTTGTTAGAGAGAACAAACTAGGATTTGGTGAGAGATGGGGGACATGAGATACACACAATTAGGCTAGAAAGATGAACGGAGACCAGACAGTGTAGACTGTGAAAGGTTAAAAAAAGGAGAATGAAATGTACTTCACCAGAAATGAGGGGTGATTAAAAAGGTAAGCAGAATAGCATTAGTGACTTTTCTGTCACTGTAACACAACACAATGACCCAAGGCAGCTTATAAAAGAAAGTTTATACGGACTTATAGATCCAAAAGGATAATGTTCACGATGGAGGTGTGGAGTGATGCCAAAGGGAAAAGGAAATTAAGAGTTGACATGCTGAACTGCAAACACAAAGAAAAGAGAGAAAAACAAAATGAGGGGAAGCTTTAAGCATTCAAAGCTTGCCCACAATCATGAATGCTAGAATGAATGTACAGCACCTCCCCAAACAACACCACCATTGGGGGCCACGTAGTCAAACACCGGCACCTATGAGGGGCATTATCATTTAATCATTACAGTAACCACATCACCTATTTTAATGTTCACTCATTATGTTGGGAGTGAAGAAGGGAAGAATAGATAAGTAGGATGAACATCTGACAAAGAGGCAACAGCTACGAACCTGTTCTCATTCCTGTCTAGGTAAGCCAATGACTTGAAATAAGGTAATAGCAATGCAGATTGGTATATACATCAAAGAATCAACGGACACAACTACTCAAACTGAGAGATAAAGAAAGGAGTAATTAAGAACTCATCAAGAATAGAAAATGGCTCGGTTATTAAAGTGCTTTCCTTGTAAGCATGAGGGTCTGAGTTCAATACCCAGAAGCCACAGGTGAAAAGCCAAACATTATAGCATGCATCGTACTTGATATCCTAGACAAACAGGTTTGGGATGAAATTCTATATACATATATGTTGTGCTTTATACTTATAGGACATTAAAATGAAGACTATTAGAATTATAATTGCTGACCAGCAGGAATATGTAAAATGAAGACAGATTTTGAGCAACCTCAAGAGATGAGAAATACAGGGGCCAGAGAGATGGCTCCATGGTTAAGAGCATTGATTGTTCTTCCACCGGACCTGGGTTCAATTCCCAGCACCCACATGGCAGCTCACAACTGTCTGTAATTCCAAGATCTGACACCAACACCAATGCACATAAAGTAGAAACAAACTTTAAAAAAAAAAAGAGGTGAGAAATACAAAAGTGATATGTCTAAGGAAAGGACTTTACACAGAAATTAAATGGCGTTTTTAAAAACGAAGAGGAGGAAAGACATGAGAAGGGAAGTACCCTGGATTCTCTTACATGATATGGCCTAAAAGAAACTGAAGTAAAAACTACAAGAATAATGGGGGGAAAGCAAGACCATGGTTTCAAGAAGCCAAAAAGGATTCTGTAATATGCAATGCTAACGAAAATGAACATACAGAACAAATTGTCATTAACGTCTTAAGAATAGTTTTAGTAGGAACAAGAGAGATGGCTAAGTGAATGAGAGCACTTACTGGCACCTAGGAGACCCAGTTCGGTTCCCAGCATCCATATATGGTGACTTACAAACTGGCTCTACCTTCAGCTTCAAGAAATCCATGGACCCTCACACGCATAGCATTCACTCACTCTCAAAGACACACCCACACCCACACACAGACCCATAAATAAATAAAAACATAATAAGAACTGAATAAAGAAAACTTTTGTTAAGGAAAGATTAGTCCCAGCTCAGCCCTATCAACTGTTTCATTGGCAATCCAGGAAAACTGTGTATCCCCCTCTAAGCAGATAATTTTTAGAAGACAAAATATCATAATATACACTTAAAATATGTAAAATTTAAACAAAGAATACTGAATACTGGCAGAGCAATTGTATTTATCTGAGCAATGTTCAAAAATGCCAGCCCTCTGTTTTAGGAAAAGGTAAGCCAAACCAACCGGCCTCAACCTGTGAATCATAAACATTGGAACACATATTTCCCATGACCACAACCCACAGGTTGAGAACCACTGGCTTAGCCCAACATCTTCTACATAAAGGGCTCAGTGTTGGGCAAAAACTAAACACAAATCATAGCTGCCCTTTCTCTTTTCCAGGCTACTAGAATTGAGAATGAAATTTCAAAACAAATCCTTCATAATCCTAGATCACTGAATGATCTGTGAGGAGAGCCCTCGGGACAACTCCCAATGCCATGCAGGATGTGAGCAATCAAATGTTGTAATCACTCATAAGAACAAACTGGAGTACAACAGCAAGTTTCACAAAATTAGAAAGAGCAAAGTAGAAAACATCACATTAGGAGGCAATCAATGAGGCGGCGAACAAATACTAATGTATTTACATTTTATGTAACTCACACTTTGCACTGGATTTGGAATTCTCACAGAAGGTGAAAAGAGCATGTAAAACAGAATTCCAAGTGAAGCAATGGTGAGTGGGAAAATGAGTGATGATCCATCAGTGAGAAGAAAAGGCCTCCCCGTCACCATGCTTACATACTGGTGATTGTACCTCAAAGTTTCTGCATTATTTAATAGGCACACCTACTGTGTTAGGCCAAACACATACCAGACACGTGGGTTACTAAAAATTAAGATGAAAATAAAATAAGTATCTTCTACTATTATTGTGGCTTCAACAACATACGGTAGCAGGATAACTTATAAAAAGTAAAAACCTATCTCCTCACAGCTCAGGAGGCTGAGGAGTCAAACACAAGATGGCGGTGGTTGAAGCTGTCCAGCAGTGGCTGCTCTCTGCTTCCCAGGTGGCGCCTTGTTACTTTCAGTCACCAGAGAGTGAGAATGCAATGCCCTCACAAGGAGAAGGGACAAAAGGCAAAATTACATCAAAGGGTTTCTATTTTTTTTTTCAATTTTAAATTAGTTTTTAACTTTTTTTTTACACTTTATTTGTATACAATGTATGGTTGCAACATTTCTCCTCTTGGCCTCCTCCCATACCTGCTGGCCTCTTTACCTTTCTCTTCCCAAGAAGCCCCATCCTACGTTTATGTCTTTGGGGTGGGTATGCATATGTCTATGTTGTGCAAGTGGTAATAGCCCATGTGTCCATGAAAGCCACAGAAAAGCCATTTCCAAAATGGAACTTTACAGTACAGTTCCCTGTCTTCTGGCTCTGACAGCCAATTCCCCATCTTCTGCAGTGTTCCCTGGACCTTAGAATGGGTGACATGGATGTCCCCATAAGTCCCTTCTTTGATTAGACTTCCCCACTACCAAACAAAGCATCTTGACTAGGGCTTCAAGCTATAACTGGGTATAAGGGTTTTACCTCATTTATGAGGGAGAAATCCTCATGGCCTAGGCATGTCTATGAGGTCCCAGCTCTTTTGTTGTTGTTGTTTGTTTGTTTGTTTGTTTTTGTTTTGTTTTTTGAGACAGGGTTTCACTATAGTTTTAGAGCCTGTCCTGGAACTAGCTCTTATAGACCAGGCTGGCCTCAAACTCACAGAGATCAGCCTGCCTCTGCCTCCCGAGTCCTGGGATTAAAGGCATGTGCCACCACTGCCCTGGTCCCCAGTTCTTTATACAGCATACTGGTTAGCACCTGAATCTTACAAAGGACACATTTCAAATCATGGCAATCCATGACCATGACGACACTATGAAAAAGTTTTTATTCTTCAACAGTTAACAATAAAAGCCACCACAGCCAAATGCCAAATTACTATCTGACAAGCCTAAATGGAACATGTGTGCTGGAAAATGTCAATTACCCAGAACCAAGGACAGAGTAGTGTCCTGGTCACAGTGAAGCACAGAGGGACCCACTGGGCCAGACTTCTCACTATGAACACTGGATTCTCTCGCTTCTTTATTCTGGCCTTTGTTCTTCTCATTAATTTTGACAAACCATGAAAGATGACTATAATTGCTTCAATCCCTGTGGAGCTGAGTATGAAGTATACAAAAGAAAAAAGGGGATAATGATGTTTGTCTGCTTGTGGCTATTGAAAACTGGAAACAGGGCGCAGGCAAAAAAAAAAAAAAAACATTTCCACAACCCTCGCTTTAGAATTACTTACAGGGCATTTTACAAACCACACACACAGAGTCACTGAAAAATTAAGGACCCCCAAGAAAGCTGGCCATCACCCTTTGTTTGAATTTGTGAGTTCATTATAATAAAGTGGTTTTTATATTAAAAACCAGTATATATGGAGCGAATACATGAAGGAATGAGGCAGACAGGAGCCTCATTGCTTTGAGTTTTGACCCATGTAAATGGTTTCATACAAAAATATAGAAATAAAAGATAAATTATTTGTTTTTGTTTGAAAAAATCAGTTATTTCAAAATCAGATCAAGTGTTTGAATGTCAAGGGTTGCCTGAGAACTCTCTTAGCACAGGCAGGCACTTTCTGGATGAAATTTTACCAGTCTCTTCCCCAGTACTTAATCTAAGGGCATCATTACATGCTTAAAGTGAGTGTCAGTCCAGCCTGGTGACTCACTCGTTCGAATATGTCAACTCTGCAATACGCTGCTTATGATGTCTACAAATGATTTAGAATCTTTAGAGTAGCAGTTCTGTTCATCAGCTTCATACTAGAAAGTTACTTAAGTGAATGTGCTAAATAACCTGAGAAAACGAGGACAAGAACTTAAGGTTTCTTTGTGTTTTCAAATCAAATCATGTCCATCATCACTAATGCCACTAGCTAGTTAGAAAATTTTTTTATAAAAAAGACATTGTAGAATCAGCTGCCATGTTAGCTTTGATGGTCATAGTATCTGGGCTTTAGAGAAGAAACTGGTATCACAAATGTGACTATGACTGGGCAGTGGTGGCATATGCCTTTAATCCCAGCACTCAGGGGGCAGAGACAGGTGGAACTCTGTGTGTTCAAGGCCAGCCTGGTCTACTAGTTCGGGAACAGGTTCCAAAGCCACAGAGAAACCCTGTCTTGGGAGGTGGGGGGGGGGGGTGTAAAAAGTGACTATGACAAAATACTTGAAAATAGGATCATAATCACTCCAGTTAGAATAGAAGTTATTTTTAGCCTGGCAGTGGAAGCACAAGCCTTTAATCGCAGCACTCAGGGAGATAGAGGCAGGAGAATTTCTGTGTGTTTAAAACCAGCCCGGTCTATAGATCGAGTTCTGGGACAGCCAGTGACACACAGAGAACCACTGTCTAGAGGGAAAAAAAAAAAAGTTATTTTCATTTTAAAACTAAATCTGAGCTGATCATAATTGTAAACTTCCAATAGAGGGAAGTATGGTCGAGAGCAGTTAAAACTAAAGGCTTTTGGATTGAGTTCTACAAGTTGGTTATCCACACTCTCCTCCCTCTCCTGGATGGCAAGGTCAAACGCCCGCAACTGTTGCCCTACATACACTCTTCAGTGTTGGGTAAAGAGGGAAATTTGATCAAAGACTAGACGAGCAAACACTGGGGAATAATAGTGTCCGCCTGAAAGACTGCACCAGCCCTGCTCGGAAGTAAACCACAAAGTTTGAAAAGCACAATCACACGCTTGGCATCACGTCCACTGCAACTCACAGGACCAGACAGTGCCTGAATGTGTCACAGACGGGGGCTGGGTGGCCCCAGCGCGGCCCGCTCGGACACGTAGGACACGACGCGCGGCCGCGGAGTGCGCGCGAACGGGGCGGACGTGCGGGAAGCGGCGGAGTCCCCAGGACAAACGGAGCGAGGCCAGAGCCACGCCCACCCATGATTGGCCCGCGCGAGGGGCGGGGCCTCGCGGAAGGAAGGAAGGCGGCGCGCGCGCGCTCCGCCAGGCCGGCCGGCCCGGGGCGGAGGGCGGTGGCGGGGGGTCCGTCCGGTACCTGCGCTGGAAGTCCGAAGCGAAGGGCTTCAGGTACGGGTCGATCTCCAGGAGTCGGGCCAGCTCGGGCACGTCGGCCAGGGCGGCCTCCAGATGAGCTTCCGAGCCCTTGTCCGCTGCCGCCGGAGCCGCCATCTTCGCCGCAGCCCGAGTAGCCGAGGCCCGAGAGGGTCGAGTGGGCCGAGCGGGAGTGCGAGCGGCGGGGCGGAGCCGGGCGAGCCTAGGCGAGCCACCGCGGACTTGCCCTTTATAGCCGCCCGGCGGGGCCGGGGTGAGCCCGGGACGCACGTCCCCAGCACAGGCCCCCGCCCACTCACGCGGCCGGCACCTGGGTCTCGGAGCGGGGCTGGCCGGCCACCGAGAGGCGGGTCTCCCCCCTCCCTTCCTCTTCCTGTCCCGTTGTCTTCACTCCTGACACAACTTTCAGCTCTAGTTTCTGAGTTCGTGCTAGCGGTGGTGACCAAAAACAAAATAGGGAATTCACCAGGAGAACAGTAAAATGTAGATGACGTTAAACGGTTGAGTGTTTTCTGTTGAATGTTTTAATGTCCCTTAACTGTCCTACGTTTACTATGTCTAATGAATGTAACCGAGACAGTTTTTGGCGATTGCGTGAATAATCCGGCATAAGAAGCCACAGCAAGAACAAGAACTTTCATACAGCCAACAAGGAATCAGAAAGGCGTTTGTGTTTCCGCTAGCTTTTCACCCTCAAAACTGTCTTTGATAAGATAGGACCAGGAGAACATCATTAAACTGAACTCACTCTCCTGTTTAATGGCAGTGATAAAACGAGACATTGCTCCTTGGGCCGAACGCCCAACTATAACGTCCCTGTGTCCTTTCAGTTCAGTGGTTCCTTTTTAAGAGTACAGAATTGGGGACCTGGTGACATGATGGCTCACTAGATAGAAGGTTCTTGCCAACACGGCACATAAACCGCATTGTGGAAGGAGGGATCAACTCTGGCATGATGTCTCCTGACCACTCCTGGCACTTGTGCACTGATACACAGGCATATATTCATGCGTGCATACAATAATAAAGAAGAAGAATGCAGAATTGGACAGCAGGGAAAATGGACTGTAGTGTTAAGAGGTTACTTTGTACTCAAAACTGAAGAGATTTGAGTATAACTCTCTCATGGATATGGAGGAAAGAAAGGACATGAGAAGATAAATTTGGTCAGAGCTCTCCTGAAATGAGCTTTTATCACTTTTAAACAGGAAGACATCACCCATACACTCCCTGTTTTCAAACTCTTACCTACTCCCTGTTTTCAAACTGGCGAGTTTCTCAAACTGAAGTCGATGTTGAATTAATTACCTATCTTGGTGAAAATGTGCATTCTGAGATTGGACTCCATTTACCAGAATACATTTTTAACTACTTCCAGATGCTGCTGCTGCTGCAGGTTTTGCATCTTTTGAATAGCTAAACTCTACACTCTACGTCAAATAATGCCATTAACACTTTAAATGCCATGCTATTTCACTTAGGGTGAAATAGAAACTTGGCTTTCCTTAAAACATTTATGCAATCTGGATTTACTACCGTTATCATCCAGTTTTCTTGTTCCGCAGTGGCATGGACTTTCCTGAAAGTAGTAGAATTCTGTGACCACTGAGGTTGCTGTTTTGTCTGTAGGGAATTCTCTTCCTTGGTGGGCTCTCTCTGGCTAGTTTCTTTCCAGCCATCACTCAGGTTTCATTGCAAATGATAGCTCATCTCCAAATCCCATACTTCTTTCGGAATAGACTATTTCGGCCCTCCTCTTCTGTGCAACAGTGAACACAGCATGGGGCCTGTATTAATCTTTAAAATATAAGCCTCACAAGAGCAGGAACCTACTCTACCCCAAGTTCCATATGCCACCCCCTTGCCCACATAGTCCAACTAATTGGGACTTTCGGACCCACTGTCATGTCACAGTCTCATGGAGTTAGAGCACCAGAATTAATATGGATCAAATGCACATCTTCAGTTCTGGTGTTAAAGGAACGCCATTCGGTACTGCCATTTAGATTATAGTGCTATAAGAAGCAGCTATGGGGGAACAGCACTCCAGGTAAAGAGTTTCTGACATGGGGAATTGAGCTGCTCAGGTCAGAAAGAAAGGAGGAAAGGGAAGAAGAGAAAGGAAACTAGTGCGTGTAGTATCCAGAGAAGCAGGAGAATACCAGGAAGTGAGCTAGTGCCAGAGACATGTTTGATCTTGTAGAATCTGTAATTTTAGCCAAAAACTAGACAGCAATAATATGTAGAAGAGGAGATGGTGCTTTGACTAGAATGAGATGATGGAATGAAGGTAAGGAATTTATGGTGAATGCCCACGGTATGCTGACATAATTTAGAAGTCGTTTTTAGTTCCTCCAGCCAAACCTCCAGCCACAGGCTTTTGACCTTGCTTATATTATCTGATGAGTTCCTTCCTGTAAAGTAAGCCTCAAGACCTATAGGAAATGTGTTATTTGCACCAATTAGTTCTGTCCTTGTTCCACCACTTTGCACAAACCTTATGTGCTAAGTAGCATGACATGCGAGGTACAAACTAAGAAGATACTTAATGACAGATTTTCTCAGTACCTGTGTTGTGTCTTCTAAAATGTGTGGAGGTGGAGGGAGGTGGTGCTTTCAGCTTATCCCAGTCTGATTTCTCCAAGTCCTACAAGTATGTGTTATCGTCAGCAATAGGAACTGCCTGTTGCTGGTTGGTACTGGCACACGTTTTTAATCTCAGCACTTGGAGGCAGAAGCAGGCAAATCTCTGAATTCAAGGCCAGCCAGGTCTGTTGAGAAACCCTCCTTGTCTCCAAGCAAACAAAAAAGAGATTCCTGTCTAGTTTCAACTTTCAGCCAATATCAGTGGCATTGACCCTTGTGATTTGTCAATCCTGAGATGTACCTTTAGCCAGCAGTTCATTGGGAGATAGCCAGTCTCCAGCACTTTGATTTTAATAACTTATGTCTGGGAGATTCTTTTCCACCTCTACAAGTTGCCTTCATTTGGGGCTCTCTGCCTGCTTTGCTTAATTCGCAACTGCTTCTCCAAGTCTGTAAACTAGCATTATATAATCAAGTTTCACGATGGGTGAATTTTATCTCGGAAGGCCCACTACCACCCATTTCTAGAAATTAAAAATTGGCCTTGGGACTTAACCTCTAAGGAAATATTAAAATAAGACATGAGGAATATTAAATACAGCATGAAACGTTCTCATCACTTGTATCAGTTGCTATCAATTGCTTCCTGGCTCAGGGAGCTATGCTGGATGCAGCAGCATGAATGAATGAATGAATGAATGAATGAATGAATAAATAGTCTCCCTTTAATACTGTAATCTGTAATCATCAAGCTGCTCTGCTTTTTCACCCTAGGGTGATGCTTTTTCATCCTTAGTGCTGATGTCTATCTTTTTACTCCTTAAAGCCAGAAAGGGCGGGTTTTTATCCTGTGGAGGTGCAAAGGGGAAGCAGGGCTGTGTTCTTACCTGCTAGACCTGCAGTTCAAGCCAAATTCCTAGATTTAGCAGGCTCTGGGCCAGAAACATAGCCCTTACCTTTCTGTCAGCCAAACTTGGCTAATGAAATAGCTTCAGGTGTAGGTGAAAAGTCTCTACTCCCAGTAAACTTTGTTGCAGGATAAAAACACACAGAGCACATTTTTGGGAAATGGTTGTCTAACATAGGACAAAAATATTTTCTCCTATACTGTTTTCTTATTTACTTTGTCCACAAACTGTAGTTCTCACTTCTAAAAGTCCCACATATGTTTTTAGACTCCTGCTGGTTTTCTCCCTCAGTACTCCAGCTAGACAGAAGTCTTGCTATATCTGCCATTGGGTGTTCTGAATAGCCCCCCCTTTTTTTTCCTCCCCCTTAGTTTCTTCGAGATTTCTTTAGCACTTTATAAACCTGATTTAGTCACTAGTCTAAATTGTTTTTATCTGTTGTAACACTCTTGCCCCTTAAAGATCATATTTAGGCTGGGCGATGGTGGCGCACACCTTTAATCCCAGCACTCGAGAGGCAGAGGCAGGCGGATCTCTGTGAGTTCGAGACCAGCCTGGTCTACAGAGCTAGTTCCAGGACAGGCTCCAAAGCCACAGAGAAACTTTGTCTCGAAAAACCAAAAAATAAAAAAAAAAATAAAAAAATTAGTCATGGGGGTTCAGCAAAAACACTAAAGTTCCAACTCAGTCCTAAAATCCCTACTCAATTAGCTTCTTTACTATCAATAAAGTTTCTTAAGGCCTTTTGAAGTGGACATCACATACTACTTCTCTCGTGCCAATTTCTCTGAGCAATCCTTATTCTTCCTCTGTAGTCTTCATTCATCATGAGACCTCAGATGTCAACAACCAAGTCAATCAAAATGGTTGACTTTGAACTACCTCCTGTTACACATTCTGCATGTCCAGGAGGATGCTAGTGTAGGAGGTTCTTCTGTCTATGTGTTGCTTTCATTGGTTAAATAAAGAAACTGCTTTGGCATTTTGATAGGGCAGCAATTAGGTAGGTTGAGTAAATAGAATGGAATGCTGGGAAGAAGGACAGGCAAACGCCATGGTTCTCCTGCCTGGACGCTGGATAGACTCATGCAGGTAAGCCACAGTCAAGTGGTGATACACATTAGTGGAGATGGGTTAAACTATTATGTGAGAGTTAGCCAATAAGAGGCTAGAAATAATGGGACAGGCAGTGATTTAATTAATACAATTTCTGTGTGATTATTTCAGGGGTTAAGCTAGCCGTGTGGTGGGACATGGCCTGCTCCCTCATACTATAGGATACTAGTTGCCTTGCTCAGATTTCTCTGCTTTTAGGATCTTTATACCAATCTCATACTTCCCTGTATCCCACAGTCTTGTGAGTTATGACACAAGAAATAATTTCAAGCTTTGCTAAAATATCTTTTCTCTGCATGGGGAGATGGATGCTAGCAGACATATAAAAGTCAGGTATAATGGCCTGTGCCTGCAACCCCAGAACTAGGTGGCTAGAGAGAAATTAATTCCTGGGTTCACTGTCCAGCCTGTCTTACAAAATTGTAACACTCAATTTTCAGTGAGAGCCCCTGTTCCAAAATGTAAAGTGGGGGACTAGAGAGATGGCTCAACAGTTAAAAACACATGCTGTTCTTACAAAGGACCTAGATTCAATTCTGAACATGCACATATGACTGCTCATAACCACTTTTAACTCTAGTTGTGGGGGAATATGACACCTCTGGACTCTGTAGACACCTGCATTTCCATTCCGTCATGATCTACATGCACACATACATGTATGTATATACTTATTTTTACATACTAATCCCCATTACCCTTCCCCTCCTCCTGCTCCTTCCCCTTCCCCCATCCCATCCCCCTGATCCACTCTTTAGAGAAGTCCTCAGCTAGGTGATAGGACAGACTTAGTTGACTTCCCAGGGGAGACCTTAACATATACATATTTTTAAAAATAAAAATAATGTTTCAAAGCATGATAAACTAGGGTGGAGAGATGATAATGGAGTAAGAGTATTTGCTGTTCTTGCTGAGCCATAAGTTCAATTCCTAGTACAAAAACAAAAACAGCAAACAAACAAAAACCGAACTAAGAAAATCATTCGAACTGCCTCAGTGGGAGTCAGCACTTGTAAGGTTTGTTTTCTATTCCTTGTATCAAGTTCCCTACATTGAGCTTTTGTCTCTGTATCTCAACTTTTATATGAATAATTTTCCCCATTGACACAAGCACATTTTATAGGCATCAGATTTCTTCCAGATTGATTTCCAAGGAATTGGAGCTTCACCTAAATGTTATTAGGTTAAGTAAAGTTTAAAAATTATAGGTAAGAATTTTTCTTCTTTAAGTGGTTAAAAAAAATTGCCCTCCACATTCCCCTTTTCCCATGAAAACCAGGGCTATACAAAAAATTATACTTGTGTTCAAACACAGATTCTTTTAAGTACGCTGTCTTATGCAGCGTTCCTATGCCTGTGCTTTTTCCATAGGCTTACTGAAGACTTCACAAACACATGATACTGGTTGAAGCAGAGTCTGTCATGGACTACTGCATTACCAGCTATCAGTCAGAGCAATCAGTGTACTCCCTTCTCAGAGTAACTCCATACCAATTAGCTCAAATATCCACCCTTTCTTTCTCCCATTATTTTGAGCTTAAATGTTTGCAGAAATTTCAAGGGAAAATACAGATGTACTGGAGATGTCAGACACAAAACACCCACCATAGATAATATAAAGGCATAAGGAAAAGTGTAACTGAGTGAAATAAAAATCACCATTTTAGAATCAGGAAAATTGCTTCACTCTAAGTGAGAAACCCTGCTGTTCGGAGAATTTGTTCACCTTTAGGTCACTGGTTCTCCTTCAACTTATGACAAAAGTAATTGAAAATCATTGTCGTTTAAAAACTCTTCCATGCCAACTTAGGAAAAAGTTGTTTGCCTCACTCTGGTTTCAGGTGATGAAACTCACATCATAGTGAACATTCATCACACGGAATTTAAGTATTTAAGCGATGATTTTCTTCAGAGTTCTCTGAGAGGCCAGGCAGGTGACAGAGTGAGTGTGTAGGAAGTTTAACTCTGTCCAATGTAATATGGGTAGAAGAAATTACACCTCATTGTTGTGGGAGCTGCTTGTTGGTTTCCGGCCACCCAGACTCTCAAAATAATCACACAGAAGCTATATTATTTACATCAGTGCTTGGCCCATCAGCTCTAGCTTCTTTATTTGCTAATTCTTACATGTTAATTTATCACATCCCCATTAATCTGGGTGTCACCATGAGGTTTGCCTACCAGCAAAGTTTCAGCACGTCTGTCTCTGGTAGCTCCATGGCTTCTCTCTAACTCTGCCTCCTTTCTCCCAGCATTAAGTTTAGTTTCCCCCAACTAACTAAGTCCTACCTCTCAATAGGCCAAGCCAGTTTCTTTATTAACCAATGGTATTCACAGCATACAGAGGGGAATCCCACATCACCTCATAAATACCACCAAAAGTTGATACCATGTACTTCTGGATAACCATGTTGAAGTTTCAATTTAAAATCCCTTTATATTCTGAATACCATATCAAAGACTTATACACTATCTAAAAACTTGGACAAGACATAAGTATAGGAGGCACTTCAAATTTTAAATTTCCATGTTAAATACTTCATAGTAAATGAAATTATCATCTTGTTTCTTTCATGTTCATGTTCCTGCTAATCAGAGCTGTAAGTAATAAATCAGCGAGATCAGAATGTGTTTTATGGATATAGTGTTCAGACTGATGTGTTTCTTTTTAATGCTTACTGTCTACCACAACAACACAGCTTAGGCTCATATGACATCTACTGTGTGCTAGATAGATATTATCTTATCAATGGATTGTCACTTAATATTCTTATATAAGAAACAAATTTTGAAAAGCCAAGGGGCACAGAGATAAAGTGCAAGTCAACTCTTTCCTTAGCACATCTGATGTAGGAGACCACAGATATTGGGGTCCAAAAGATGAGAAATATCCTAACAGTAGTTGTAAAAGGTGTTCCCAGGTTGTTCCTTGAGCAGCTGAGGAGAGGCGCCTGAACTGGCCCTATCCTATAGCCACTCTGATGAATATCTTGCATATCACCATAGAACCTTTGCCACACCAACTCCAGTGTCATCTGTGTGACATGACATATGTCATTATACCAGATGGGAGCTACGTGTCCCATGGGACTAGGCTTCCTGGAGGTCAATGGCAGACAGCCTGGTATTAGCCACAGCTGAGGCATAGATGGGTTTCTCGATTAGCTGGCTATGCAGGATATGAGCTTTGCACAATCTCTTTTATAATAATGATAATATATATACAAGACAAGGATCATTCTCTTCAGAAACAGCTCTGGGATAAGGAAGCACAGTGTGGGAATGTACAAGACTACAGCAGAACCTTTGTCATACACAGGGTGTATGATGAGCAAGGGAATAGATGGGTTAATGTTGATGGACAAAGACTGTTATATTATACTTTCAACTTTATGGAAAGGCTTGCTAGATCCCAACCCCCATATTGTCTGCTGTATAAGAAGGTACTAAAAAGTATAGTTCAACAGGTGCAGAGAACCGATTAGGTATATTTGGTCACTAGATGAAATAATGGGTTAGGAAGAGGAAGGGCCGTGATAGCGATAATGAGACAGAAACTTTCTATTCATAAGATGAAACCACTTGCCTGAGGTTTCCATTCCCAAGGACAAGATTTCCTCTTCTAAGGATGCTTTATGTCTAACACCTGTTCCTGATAATATACTTCTCTTAAATATCGCTGATGTGACTAAAAGAAGCTTTCATACTGTGCCAACTAATGATACATGACCTTCTGATTTGTTTTTTGTTTGAATACTATATAATGAAAACATGAATTCAGTAAAATCGCAGCAGATTCCAACCACTCTCTTGTGTGTTGTGTCTGTCTGTCATTCGCCGAACTTGTGCCTTCCTGTTACCAAGACCCTGCTTCTCTCACGGTCTGAGTGGCTCCCCTGAGCCGGTCCGTGGCAAACCTTCATCTGGCGATGGATGGAGATAGAGACAGAGACCCACATTGGAGCACTGGACTGAGCTTCCAAGGTCCACATGAGGAGCAGGAGAGAGAACATGAGCAGGGAAGTCAGGACCACGAGGGGTGCACTCACCCACTGTGACGGTGGGACTGATCTATTGGGAACTCACCAAGGCCAGCTGGAATGGGACTGATGGAGCATGTGATCAAACCGGACTCTTCAAACGTGGCTGATAAGGAGAACTGACTGAGAAGCCAAGGACAATGGCACTGGGTTTTGATTCTACTGCATGTACTGGCTTTGTGGAAACCTAGTCTGTTTGGATGCTCACCTTCCAAGACCTGGATGGAGGGGGGAGGACCTTGGACTTCCCACAGGGCAGGAAACCCTGACTGCTCTTTGGACTGAAAAGGAGGGGGGGGAATGGGAATGGAGGAAGGGGGAAAGAAATGGGAGGAGGTGAAAATTTCTAGTAATAATAATAATAAAGAAAAAAAGAAAAAAGAAAACAGCCACAAAAAAGTCAATTAAACCCCGCTTAGTAGCCATTAATTAATTGTCTGTGGTTCTGTACCTAAAAGTGGGGTCTTTTTAGATTTACCCTATCATCATTGGTATTGTATTGTGGTCTTGTTTAGGTGACCATGATTTTGAGACTTCTTAGGTGCAGCTTCTCTGTCACATATGGAAAATATTATCCTACTGCAGATGTCCTGGTCTTCTGGCTCTTACAAAATTCTGCCCACTCTTGTATGATGTTCTTGAAGCCTTGGGCACAGGAGTTGCACTGAGGATGTATCAGTTGTGGTTGGGCATCTCACAGTCCATTGTTCTCTGAATTTTGACCACCTGTAGATTTCCATATACTGCATAGAAGAAGCTTTTTTGATGAAGGTTAAAACCTACATTTGTCCATGGGTCTAAGGATAAATTTTTTTAAAAGGAGCCAGAAATTAAAGTAGTTTAAGAAAATGGCAGTAGTTCTACGTTAAAATCCAAAGTTTTAAAACTGATGTATATGTGTGTTTCTGCATGAATGCATGAGAACATGTACGCAGGTACCCGCAGAGTCTAAACAAGGGCCTCAAATTCTCTGGTGTTGGTGTTACAGACAGTTGTGAGCTGCAGAGCATGGGTGCCGGGACCCTAACTTGAGTCTTCCGCTAGAGCAATTGCAATGTTTAATGCTGAGTCATTTCTACAGCCGACAAGAATATTGGAGAGCAACCAATTGGTAACATGAAGTAACTGTATAAGTGCATCCTTATAGAAATGATTGATTAAATAAATCAGGAGATAAAGGAAAGATCTTGCCTTCTTAAAAATTTCCAAATAATTTATAGTCTCCTTTCTTCAAGAAGTAATGCTTAATCTTTTGTGCTTGAATGTGGGCTAGACTTAGTTACATACTTTCAGATAATAGAATATCAAAAGAGGAACAGTGGAGAAATCTTCCAAACTATACATTAGCCACATGATCAAGGTTATAACATTGTCATACTTGGACTTGATGCACCCTTCATATGAAGTGGTGAGAAATGAATTCTGTCTTTGAGATGCTCTTTCCTAAATGCCTTCAGTGTTTCTAATTATGTTATAACATGCAGGACTAAACTGAGGGAAATTTTATGAAATTCCTGTCCAGTACACTTAAAACTCATCAAGATTTTGTGTGGAAAGTGAAGAAAGACTTACAGCCGCCAATGATGGAAGTCTAGGCACAGAGGAAGGCTATGAAAGAGCATCCTGGATTTCATCCCAGATAACAGAATAATACTTAAATCTTATAATTCAGTTAGTGGGATTATATAAATATTAAATTCTTATTTTGTTAAATAAGGATGTAGCAAATACTAGCATTAGAAGTTGAACAAAGGGCATATGAGAACCATGGACTGTTGTGAAAACTTTTCTTTAAAAATTATTGTAAATTAATTAGTATACATTTTCATTTATACTATTACCTCTGTTAAAATCTTAATGGCTACTTATTTTGCAGAGAAACTATAATCTTGCATTACAAATGTTGTATTTGTCTACTTTTTATTTTTCCTAGAAGAAAAAAATACAGTACTTGCTATCCATTTTCCCCCATTGATATTCAGACCTTTAGATAATGTTTAAATGAAAAACTATAATAATATTTTAATGCTGTAGTTAATCAAAACTTTCTGTCTCTTCTGGTGGAATTAAATGCAATGGATTTCTGAGCTTCTATTAACCCTTTGTGTTTATAAGGCTGTCTCTTAGTTATCTGGTGGCAGAATGTTCAGAGAAATTTAGAGGAATTGCTACAAGTACCTAATTAATCCTTACAATGTTGAGATAATCTGATTCATTAAAAGAACAATGTGTGCCTGGCACTGGACTAGAAATTTTTAATTACCATGTTGTACTTTGCCTATAACTTGATCTTCACTGGGGGAAAAATAGAAGAAAGAAAAGTGACTCTCTAGGTTACATACTAAAAACTTTAAATCACAGACTTGAATGAAACATAGAGAATAACAGATAAATATCCAGGACTGTAAGAATTAAATTTTTGACATTTTGAGATCATATTTCCCAGATTATTGATTCTAAAAATAATTTCAATAGGAATTCCTCGTTTTATCTGAATAACACTTACGTTAATTAGCAAATACAAATTTTTGTGAGGATAAATTATTTAAGCAATCAAGCAACTTAAATCTGACTTTTTAAAAATAAGAATTAAGTCTTTTGCTCTTACCATCCACATATTTTCATTCTAATGAGTTTTATATTTTCCAAGATTTGTATTAGGACATGTTAACCATCAAACAGCTTACTCTTTAAGGAGCAGGTAATGAGCCCTAAGATGCTGCAGTTCATGTTGAATGCTAAAGGTTAATTTTCTGCAGAGCTTCTACTCTTACTTAGAATTAATATTGTAGGTGTAAATTTACTTATATCAAAACTTATTTTGAAATCTTTGCAGAGATAAGTAGACTTGCAGCTATTTCTGCATGCCTCTATTCACAAATACCTTGTAAACTAACTCTCATTTGGGAAGCTAGAATTTCCTAGGTCTAAAAGATTGAATTATTTCACAAGGTTTATCATTTTACCCAACTCAATATTCTATTAGTTACATTGTGCATTTGATCTAAAATAAAAAAAGTTGTTTGACAGAGAAAGCTCAAAACTTCTCCTTAGTGGGATGAGGTAGAAAAAGATCTAAGAATAGGTCTAATATAAAAGGATTCTGGAGGATGGAAGTGAGGCACATATTTCTATGAAGTTATCACTACTTATTAAATGACAGGCATCCCTGCAGTATTCAGGTTTGTATTTTTCCTTACTTTTCCTAGTGCATATTATTGGGAATAAATTTCTCACTCATTAAAATTAATACTTGTCCAGAGTAGGAGAGAATATATGTTAATTATATATGGGCATATGTATGTATGCCTCAGTAGTGTGAAATTGTTTCGATATTCAGCCTGAGAATTTTGTTTTACTTTGTTTTGAAAGAAGATCTCTATAGCTGAGGCAGGCTTTGATCTTGAACTTCTGATCCTCTAGCCTCAGTCTTCCAAATACTGAGATTTCAGGCGTGTGGCACAATGCCAGGTGCATAGGTGGATTTTCTGTATAATTGTGTTTAGTTTCTTAATCTTCCTACGGGCTCTGTTGATTACTCACAGTGGCTAACAATTAGTTTTTAGTGGATATAACAGGACAGTGGGAGGATTTAACCCCAAGCATTAAACATTCAGCCTTGAGCATCAGACAAAAATGGTTATTTCAAATATATGGAAAGGAAATGAGGAAATCTCTGTCAACAGTCGGAAAAGAGGATCTGTAAGATGCTTCAAGACGAAAGCGTGAGTGTAGAACAGGCCGCCTAGACTTCATAACACAATACCACAAAGAAGAGACCTACACAGAGAAACACTCTCAGAATTGTAACAAAATTTCCTACTGAGTACTCAGTGTAATGCAGTTCAATGTGTGCATTTGAAAAAAAAAAACTGCTTCAAGCTTTGAAAGAACCATCCTAAGGAATTAAAGGGAACAGTGCTTAATATTCATACAGAGCCAGTAAAAAGTACCTATTCTTTATAGCCAGATAAGAAAACTCGTCATTTTTGTAGCACGTGATAGCTTTCTCAGAAAATCCTTTTCTCTGCACCCAGGAATAGTTAGGCTTAGAATACTTTATTTTCTGGAGCTACCTAATAAGTTACAACTTTAAGACCCTAAACTATCTTTCTTGTATAACTTACATGCATACAAGTACAAAAGTTAAAAATATTTATGGAAACATGAAAATAGTTACTCAACCAGGAAAATCCATGAGGTCTGGTACTCAAATATGTCATGAAGCAAGAACACACAATTGAGGAGACTATCATTCAAAACTTACCTACAACTGACACAGGTGTAGGAATTAGCAGAATCAAGGATATCAAGGCAGTTGGGATGCTTAAATTCCATGTATCTCAAAAGTTAAGTAGAAATATTGAAGAAAAAGAGACACATCATATTTATAGAAATGAAAGCTACAATGTCTGAAATAAACATTTACGATGTGGAAAACGAGCAGCAAAAATATCTAAAACTTAAAAACATGGAAAAGAAACCAAAAGCATGATGAATAAATAGGCAAATTGCTAAACGTAACTTCATAAGAATTTGTCTTATTTGAAAAATATTTGTAAAAGAAGAAAACAGTAAGAAGGTCTGGAACAATGCCTGTCTTTTATATATGTTTGGGAAGAAGAAACCTTAATCATAAAAACACCCAGCCAAAATACAGGAGCTCAGCCTGATGGTGAGGACAAGGGATAGCTGGCAGGCTGCAACTACCCAGGCCCAGAACCAGAGTTATGGGTTGACCCACTCCAGTATCCACCACATCTGTGATATGCTTGAGCATATAAAGGGGCTAGTCCTGCAGACCCAAAGCTGCAGGATTTCAATGATAAGGGAAACAGCTGGATAGACAAGAGGAGTTCCAGTGAGGGCTCAGCTTCAATGGTGTAGCAGAAACCAGAGACCTTCAATGTCCCTTTGCAAGGGACACTTACTTGCAAGTAGATATATGGACAGCAGAGTTTACTATGAGACTCACTATGTCACACCCCTGCTTCCGTAAAGTTCCCCCATTTTCTTTATTCTTTTTCCTCTTAAATTTTATGGGGGGGAGGGGTTATTGCAAGGGCAGAGAGTGGATACGTAGGGATGGGAATGAGTGGAATCAAGATACATGATGTGAAGGATATAAAAAATAAATAAAAAAGTTTAAAATAAATAAGATGGAAGAAATGTAAAACCTATGCCTGAGTAACAAAATTATGGGGCCCCTAAAGCTTCCAATTCAAGTAACACCTTTTGCCTATCATTACTACAGTAAAAGGTAGGCAGGGGAAGCAAAGCAAATCATTATTAAGATCTTCAGGTCAATTTTCCTGAACCAGGACAGTTACAGCTTAAGGTTCAGCAAATCATATCAGGAATTACATGCAACAAAGCCTACTTTTGACTTATGAATCATATTTTTGCATATGCTAGCTTTATATATTTCCAGTAATAAAATAATATTTTCATACAAAAAATACCCAATGAAACCAGCCTGTGGTCAAGCCTTTTGGGCATTTCTTGATTGATGATTGATAAAGGAGGGCCCAGTTCACCATGAGTGGTGCCACTATGACTGGGCTGCCTGTCACGGGTTCTATGCCCTTCAATTGAAGAATGGATGAAGAAAGTATGGAATATATACATATTAGAGTACTACTCAGCAGTAAAAACAAGGACTTCTTGAAGTTTGCAGGCAAATGGATGGAAATAGAAAACACCATCCTGAGTGAGGTAAGCCAGACCCAAAAAGAAGAAAATGGGATGTACTCACTCATATTTGGTTTCTAGCCATAAATAAAGGACATTGAGCCTATAATTCG
>NW_026067944.1:11668722-11697371 GCF_014885135.2 Alexandromys fortis
CACTGAGACAATGGGGATGTCCTATCGGGAACTCACCAAGGCCAGCTGGCCTGGGTCTGAAAAAGCCTGGGTTAAAACCGGTCTCGCTGAACATAGTGGACAATGAGGACTACTGAGACCTCAAGAACAATGGCAAAGGGCTTTTGATCCTACTGTACCTATTGGTTTCGTGGGAGCCTAGGCAGTTTCGTGGAAGCTCACCTTACTAGACCTGGATGGAGGTGGGTGGTCCTTGGACTTCCCACAGGGCAGGGAACCCTGATTGCTCTTTGGGCTGAGGAGGAAGGGGGACTTGATTGGGGGAGGGGGAGGGAAAGGAGAGGCGGCGGTGGGGAAGAGACAGAAATCTTTAATAAATAAATAAATAAAAATAAAAAAAAAGGAGCCTGAGCACAAGCCACTAGGAACAAGCCAGTAAGCAGCACCCTTCCATGCCCTCTGCATTAATTCCTGACTCTGAGTCCCTGTCTTGATTTTCTGTCCTGACTTCGCTGGGTAATGGACTACAAACTATTGGATAAAATAAACCCTTTCATCCTCAAGTTGCTTTGGGTCATTCATATTGTACCATAGCAGTAAAAAAAAACTAACACCCCTACCTAATATAAAGAACTCTCAAAATGTGGTAGTTTGGAGCGTACTCACTCTAATACTACAGTACAGAATATTAACCATGAAATAAAAATTCATATGGTATACATGGGCTACAATAGCAAGATACCTGATATAAATAAGAGAAGGAAATATTTCAAATGACAATTTGATAGTTTATTCTAAATTATTATGGTTAGTGTTGATTGTCAACAAGCATCACCAGGAAGACACAGTTCTGCATAAATCTGTGATGTCATGTTTAAGAGGTTTATATTTATGGTGAAAGGTACAGAAATCCAGGATGTTGTACAGAGTAACCATGTAGTCGTCTACTGAACTTTATTTCAAGCCCTTGAAATCTGTTTCTTATCACAGACAACTTCCTCTGTGTCTCTCTGCTTCCTGACAGCCATGAGACAAACACCTTTGCTCAGCCAGGGACCTTCTAATGTGATCTTCAGTCCTGCTTTAGATCTACAGCAAAATAAATTATACAAACTGTTGTGTGATATTTTGATCACACAAATCAAAATATTTTTAGCTGACCAAAATTAACCATAGAGGTTTTGGAGGACTGAGGATAGATACAAAGGCAGGAAGTAGTAGGGCTTGCCTTTTTGCATATTAAAATGCCTCTTCCTCCAAGTACCTGGCAAAATTAGGTGTCTGGAGAAATGACATTGACAAACTGTTTGCATTAGATAATTTGTCATCAATAACTGTGACTAGTTAACAGTTTTATCTCTCAGTTACTCTTAAATTCATCCACACTTCTCCAACTGTAATGCCAATTATCCAGTTCTGATTTCTATCACTGTGGCTTTATATACAATACTGCAATAGCCTTCTGTTGGTTTCCAATATTCATTCTATCTATACGATCTCAAGTCTATTCTTACTCTCTAGCAATGTCAAAAGTAGAAAAGTAAAATCAATACAATAATTTCTTAAGATCCTTTAGTAGCTTTTCCCTTTTTATAATGTCCAAATTTTTCAAATGGTTTAAAAACAAAAGACCTTCCTGAGTATGAATGATTCTATAATTTCAACCAAATCCTTTGCCAACTTCACACTCTTTTTAATTAAATAGTTTTGTTTTTGTAGAATATTGGTTGTCTGATCCATGATGACTCAAATGAGACTCAGTTTTCCCTCAGTTATGTTTAAAATTATTTTCAAATAAATGCATACAATTCATTTATTATTCTAATTTTAACAATATCTCTTTGACACCTGCCAACCACTAAAGTAGGTCACATGATACCTTACAATTGCTTTATATTATACTTGCTATACATGTAATTATTTATTTTATGTCTGTTTCCTATGATACATTATAAATGCCACAGTGGCCAAAATCAAGTCAGTTTAGTTGTTGCGCTTAACCAAAGTCAAGCTTTTAATGAATGCAGACAGAAAAGTGGGGGGAGAAGAATAGTTAACAGAAGGAAGGGGAGAAAGACAGCTAGGAAGAAAGGGATATAGGGGGGAAGGGAAGAAGGAAGGAAAGAATAATACTCTAGCATCTGTTCTGTGATTATTAAAAATTTCCCCCTGAAATCAAACAATTTCCCCCTTAAGCCCAGGTTTATTCTTGATTTTAAAGTATTAGAGTTCTAACAATACACTGTGAATGTGTAGATAATCTACCATCAAAATACCTTTTCTCATGGTTCTTTTCATTTTTCTTCACAACTGCCTCTTTTCACCTCTAATCACTTGAAATCCCTCACAGAAAGTATTAATTCCTTTTTAAAAACAAGTGATGAATGCAGATCATTTATTTCATGAGGAAGAGTCCCACTTTTCATTCTTTGGCCAGCTGTGTGGATTATGGCACCTACTGTTAATTACTAAACCGCTGTCCCTTAGGAGACGAGAGAGAATGCACAGTACTAATAAGGACTGTGGGCTTAAACCAGAATAATTGGGTACCCTCTTATCCTCGTATTTTGGAAAACTAAGCAAAATGGCATTAAGAAAGACAGATGTCACTGGGGACTAACCTTTTCTCTCACACATTTCTAAAAAGAAGTCATCAAATGTCTTTAAAATTGTTATGTACTTTTGAAATAGCTCATTTCGTCTGGGATAATGTAGCAAATACTAGGACAAGGGAATCATATGCAAGCTATTCGATATCTGTGATTGACTGTCCCTGACTAACTGAAGGCAGAATAAATGAAAATAACTCTACAGTAGTGAGAGGTGCCAAATTTCTTGATATAGATTGGAAAGAATCCAAATACAAGCCAGACATTGCATCCTAAAATCAAGTAGAATCAGCAAAATTACTTCCACATAGACTTATTTCCCCTGAAAAGGAAGATAGAAGGGAAATTAATTCAATGCTCTGGATAGCAAGTAGGAGGATGGGCTGGAGAGAAGGCCCAATGACTAAAAGCACTATTGCTCCTGCTGAGGACCAAGTTCGATTCATAGCATCCACGTGGTGCCTGATAACCATTCATGACTCCAGTTCCAGGGCATCCAACACCATTTCTGGCATGCTTGAACACCTTAGATATTTTTAAAAAGTAGATATTAAGAAGGGAAGTGTGTCATCCACAAACTAACCACACATCATTAGGCTGGTGTTGCCCCTCTTTATTCATGTTTTTTGAATCTATAAGAAAAGAATGCATTTTACAGCTGATCAGTGAATTACATTTAAGTGAATTAAATTTTTTCTACTGATTGTACTAGTTAGGGTTCTCTAGAATAATATAACTCTATATCTATCTATCTATCTATCTATCTATCTATCTATCTATCATCTATATATGTAAGGTCCATCTATATAAAGCAGATTTATAAAAATAAATTACAGTCTGTGGTCCTGCTAAGCTAATAATATCTGCCTATATATAGAAGGTCCATGAATCCAGTAATTTTTCAGTCTATGATGCTGGATGCTTTAGCTGGTCTTCAGCATACATTGAAATAACAAAGAAGTAAGCTCTAATGCCAGAGAAGGAAATGAATGACTTGCAAGAGAAGGGAAGCTTCCTTCTTCCGTGTCCTTTATATGCACTTCTTTAAGAAGGTGTGACTCAAATTAGAAATGGGACTTTCCACCACAAAAGATCTGGCTCAAAGTTGTGAATTGTCTGTATTCTCTCAATCATATTTTAAATAAACGCTGCTTGGCCAGGTAAGAAGTATAGGCAGGTCAACAAGACAAAAAGTAGAGGCAGGGCAATGAGCACAGGAGAGTTCAGGGGAGGAGAAAGCCATTCCTCCCAGTCCTGCCCAGACTACCGAAAATCAAGATGTAACCTACCTGGCTGAGAAAGGTACTGAGCCATGTGGCTAACGTAGATAAGAACAATGGGTTAATATAAGCTACAGAGATAACAAAAAAGCCTGAGTTAATGGGCCAATCAGTTTTATAACTTATGGAGATCTCTGTGTGACTTTCTTTGGGACTTGCAGGCTGTGGGGTACCGGGCGGGACAGAAACCCCAACAAACAGGCCCCTCATGTTACATGTCTTCGCATTTCTAATGATCCAGCTAAGCAAAAAGTCCCTCACAGGTGTGTCCAGCCAATTTTTGGGTTTTAGTTAATTTCAGATGTAGTCAAGCTGACAACAAAGAATAGCCATCAGACATATAATATTGCTCCTTATAATCACTTGTACTATAGATCTATGAAAGCAGTAACTGCTTGTAAAGACATCCTGGTAGCTTGAGCTTATTGCCACATTTTTCTTTTCTCTTCTTTAATTGATTGTATTGAACTGTACAGTTTTCCCTGTTCCCCTTGCTTCCTCTCCCTTCAGCCTTTTCCCATGGTCCCTATGCTCCCAATTTACTCAGGAGATCTTGTTTTGTTCTCCTTCCCATGTAGATTAGATCCATGCATGTCTCTCTTAGGGTCCTCTTTGTTGTCTAGGTTCTCTGGGATTGTGAATTGTAGGCTGGTTTTCTTTGCTTTATGTCTAAAAGCCACTTAGGAGTGAGTACATAAGATATTTGTCCTTCTGGGTCTGAGTTACCTCACTCAATACGATGTTTTCTAGCTCCACCCATTTGCTTGCAAATTTCAAGGTGTAATTTTTTTCCTGCTGTGTAGTACTCCATTGTGTAAATGCATCACATTTTCCTTATCCATTCTTTGGTCAAGGGGCATTTAGATTGTTTCCAGGTTCTCTTTATGACATACAATACTGCTTTGAACATAGTTGAGCATATGTCCTTGTGGCATGATTGAGCAGCCTTTGCATATATACCCAAAAGTGGTATTACTGGGTCTTAAGGAAGGTTGTTCCCTAATTTTATGAGAAATTGATATACTGATATCCAAAGGGGTTATACCAATTTGCACTTCCATAAGCAATGCAGGAGTGTTCCCTTTATCCCACAACCTCTCCAGCATAAGTTGTCATCAGTGTTTTTGATCTTGGCCATTCCTATAGGTGTAAAATTGAATCTCAGAGTTGTTTTGATTTGCCTTGCCATATTTTTCAATGCATGTTAAAATTGACCATTTTATTTTTACATTTGGCAAAATTTATGTATAATTTATAGCCTGAAAAACTTACATTGTAGAGATATTTGATGGAGATTTATAACTTGTAAGCCTTCAGGAATAGTAGAAATCCAAAAAGGGACAACATGTTCTGCTTAGATTAGCAAAGACCATATATTCTGTAGGAGTGGGGGAGGCATTCAAGAGTAATAGATACTTGAAGAATGGAAGTTGGAGAAGAAGCGAGATAGAGTGAGAGGAGGAAGATAAGAGCTATGAGAAATACAAGTACAATTTTTTCTTTATGTGGTCACTCTACACACACATGCATGTGCATACATAAAAAGTAATGTATACTGGTAGAATGTAAATAATTTAAAAAGAGCGATGTGCAATTTTGATCCCTCTCACCAGTGGTTCAGAGGTGGAGTAACAACGAGTTTCTCAGGAAGCAGACTCCAGAACTAGACATGGTTTAATGTGTATGCTTACTGGTATATATACACACACACATTACCAATCAGCTAAGGTTACTGTCCAATAGTTCAAATCGCATGCAACCCACATTGTGTTTGGGTGCATGAAGGGGGCGGTATGTCCAGGCAGTGTGTGCAGACAAAGGGCAGGACACAGATAATCCCCTGGGCTTTGACATCAAATAAGAGGGTCTCCAATTAGCTGGAACTCCACCAAGAGTCATGTAGTATTTCAGAGACTCAGGTCTGCTCACACAGTCCATGGAGGTGATGGTGCTTCTTATGTTACCTGTCTTTTAGAGACACAATCTGAACAGATACTGACCCCACAGAGGGAGACAAAGGGTAAGAACAAGAAAGGCTAAGAGTGATGGCCCTTTATAAAAATAAAAATATAATTTTGTTCTATTTAAAGATGACAGGAATATCTATTGAAGTCAGGCATGAAAACGTCAAGGACTTAAAGATTCTTTTTCTTTCTTAACTGAGGACTTAATTTTATAAAGTTTACATTGAGTGATAACATAATTAGTTGAGCTGGAAAATGCCAAATAAAAATGAAAAGCCTAGCACATCATGCTACATATAAATGTCTTCTTATGAAATTTTTATAGATTCTTCTCATCAAGGAATGAGTGTCAGGGTTTTTCCCCCTGGATAATGAAGACTATCAAATCAGGGCCACCAAATTAAAAAAAATTCTCAGTGATATTTATGAATTGTAGAGGAAGGAAGAAGAGCCTTATTAATGTAACAATGACATACAGCCCCCCCTAATCTTTAATGAACAGAAGGCAAGAACTAATCATAAAGACACCTCTACTTTATCTTCTCACAAACAATTCTTAGAACACAGCGCATTATTTTGTAAATCATCATTAATGAAAAGTCACTTTTAGTAAGTTATGTTGTAGCTGAGAAATGATTTACCCCAATAGAGCCTTGATTGCTTGTTTATATTTCCACAACTCAGATTAGAAAGATTATTAACATACTTCTTCTTGGGTGAATGCAGAAAACTTCAAAGCTATTCAGAGGAACAAAGAAGAGGAGAAAGCAATTTATGAGATTCAGCACTGATCATATGTTTCATTAAGAGTCTTTGTTCAGGGTACAGGGCATCAATAGGAGTGTAGTACATCTTTCTGTATAACCCTAACATCCCTTCCTTGGGTTCCAGGCATGACTGTTGCAACATAGAGTGATTAATTTCAGGATGTTTTAACTGGTTATTGGTTTGCTGGTCATGACACCTCTCCAGTGATGAATCTGATCCCTGACCTCAGTTTATTTTCTGCTTCTTAAAAGAAGAGACTCACCCTGTACAGGTATCACTTCACAATCAAGACATAAAGTTGGGATGTTGCACATGGCACTCCTCTTGTGGAAAAGTAGCATTCTAATGAAGCTCACACACACTTTCAGTTATTTTTGAAATGATGTTTATGGCAATTATTATCACAAATTTTTCTTGACTTCACAGTGAAATTTGGAATTACTTTTTGACTTGTCAGGCTAGCAGAAAAGGACTAGGTTGACATTTGGTCAACTTTTATAGCTTATACTTGACATTTTTGGAAAACAGTTTAGATATTTGAATTCCTTACCATATTTATCTGAGTCTTTTAGATTTGTTAAACTAATTTGGCAACAGATCTATTCTTTACTCTGTAACTTTGGAGTTTGGAAGAGCATTGTTTTTGGACAGTACTGGATGATAAGACTATTGATTAGACTCTGAATTCTGTATCTATAGCACAGCCATTAATTGGCAAATTCTGCTTTTGACAATTGAAGACAAAAACTTAACTGAAAGATTATATATAGATATATAGAAATATAGAGATATACATATACACACACACACAAATCAATTAATTGACCTAAGCTTGCAGTGTTTATACAAGTACAAGGTTGAATGTTGTAGACAGATGTCACTAATCAGACAGTACTAAAGGTTCCTTTGGTTCTCAGATGATTCCTGTTTAAAGGACTGAATCTCAAACACATTTTACTACTACATTCATTTTAGAATACATTGATGATGCTTGGATTTAAAGACTGCTACAATCCAGTTGCAATTTTCTCAGTAATTTAAAAGAGCTTTGTGATTTTTGCGATTGAAATGAGGGAAGGAATATATCAGCGCTGTCACAAATCTTTCATAACCTGGCACCCTGCCCCCTCTCAATCCACAGATCTTTTATTAAATTCCACTCTGGAGGAAATATGAATAGTCATTGAAATGGTTTCTCTGCCAGGATTTGAAAGCTGATCCATTGAAAAATGTTCCCAGTGTATGTTAAGTGAACACCAGACTCCCTGGCAATAAGAAGACTAATATGAGACTACGACACAGTTAAATTTAGAAGCAGGATTAAAAGGAGTGCCTAGGTTCTTCATTCCAAGGTCATTCACAGACACATGCTCAAACTCCTATGCAAGTTCCATCCCAGTGAGGTACTATCTACTTATGAGGTAGTCTCTAATCAATTTAGCATGTGAAGATTTTTGAAGATATATAAAAGACATGTTTATTAAGTATTTTCTATATTCCTGAAATTGTGCAAGATGCATTCCTCTGTATCTAATGAAAACAATAACATTATGAATTATAGTACTGGCTAATTTCCAGACAGGTACTAGGGAAAATGCAGTGGGCTAAGTAATTTCAATTACTTGGTTTGCTTTTTGAGCTTTGCAAATGAAGAAATCAATGCTTACAGAGCTTCAGTAACTCGTCAAACATAGCTGCTGCTTTTTACTAAATGGAAGAATGAAATTCATAGTTCAGGGTTTTATTCGCTTTGCTTTGCTTTGTTTTACTTATTTGTCTCGAAAGCCAATAAAATAATATGTGCAAAAGTTTTGACATCAGACTGTGACTTTACTTTTATTAAGATTTATCTTATTTTTAATGTGTATTGATGTTTGTGCGCATATATGAGCACTGTGTAAGTGCCTGCTGCCCTTGGAAGTTGGAAGAAGGCTTTGGATTCCACATAATGGAGCTATAGATATTTGTGAGCCACCAATGGGTACTGGGAACTGGAATCTATTCTCTGTAAGAGCAAGAATTGCTCTTAATTATTGAGCCATCTCTTTAGCTCTCTGTGACTGTGTATCAATGCCCTTGTTTGTGAACTGCAGATAGTAACCTTGTCAATATCAATACTGATGCATTGTGAGAATAAATATGTGAATACATAAAATTTTGTATAATTCCTGGTACACACGCACATGACACATCACATACTGTCAATAAATATTAGCTTTTAGTATTCTTATCTAATTACAGAAAAGTTTAGGCTTGGTATGGTTGGACACCATTGTAATTCCAGGAGTAGAGAAAATTCCAGGGATATCATGCATTTCAGACACAGACTGCTCTACACAGCAAGAGCCTATTTTAACAAATATATAGGTTTCTGCATTTTAAAATAGAGGGATATTTTCTTTACATTTTAATTTTAGTTGTGCTTTCTTCAGCATTTAAAAATTACTAAAAGTACTTTACTTTCCTCCTCCCTATTAAGTAGCTCAAAACAGCTAACTTTTCAAATATCCAAAATTTTTCAAATATTAGTGCAAAATACTACTTAATTTTATATCTCTGGAAACTCAATCAGAAAATCATGTCTCGGGTGAGGCCATGTCTGGAGCACGATTGACATAATGCTTCTCTTTTATCTTTGAAACACTTTTTTTTTTTCATAATGTTCATCATCCCATGGAAGGTGAAAAGTTAGCCATGAAACTGTGCAGCTCATGGGTCCATTCGTACAGGTGCTGTTCAGGATTACTGATGTTACTGTAGTTTTCTCAAATCCCCAAAATCTGTCATGCATCTTTCTCTTGATTTCATACTTGCAATGAGCTGGGAAAGATGTTCCAGTGCTTGAGACTGCTGTCTTTTCTAATTTTATTGTTTGTATACCATGGTTTTTAAATTTTTATTTTTATTAAAATCATTTCCATATAACATATTTTGATAATGTTATTTCCCTTCCCTAACTTCTACCAGATCCCACCCAAGTCCTTACCCACCCAGCTTCATGTTCTCTATGTATGTATTTCTGTCTGTCTGTCTATCTCTGTGTCTCTTTCTCTCTCCAAAACAAAAGAAAAACATAAAACTCAAACCACAAAACACCAGTGAGATAAACTGTACCAAAGCAAAAGCACAAAAGGAATTATAGAATTCATTCAGGTTGGACGACTATTCTTGGGCACAGGACTTGCCTTGGAATGTGATCGATATACCCAGTTTCACTATACTATACAAACAGATTTTCCTTTCTGAGCAAGTACCAACCAAAAACAACTTACTGGTTCTAGTTGGACTTGGAGTTCTCTTCCGTTTCTCAGTGCTGGGAGTATGTCTGGTATGAACTTATGTCTTATGTATCCTGTCACAGCCTCTGTGAGTTCGTACTTTATTAGTCAAGCTGTGTCTATGTCTTAGTGTTTTCATTGAAGAGACACCATGATGCAGCAACTCATAAAACTTTTAAATAATTAAAAAACATTTCATTTGGGTGGCCTTCATTTTCAGAGGTGGAGTGCAGGCAGATATGGTACTGGAGAAGCAGCTGAGTGTCACACATCTTGGTTTGCAGGCAAGAAGAAGTGGTCTGTCTCACTGCAGATGACTTGAGCATATATGAGATATCAAAGTCTGTCTCCATGGTGACACACTTCTTCCAACATGGCCACATCTCCCATTAGTGCCACTCCCTTTGGGGGCCATTTTTTTTCAAACCCTCAGTCTACAAGGTGATGTTTCCTTGAAGCTGTCCACCACTTCTGACTCTTAGTCTTTTAGCTTTCTTTGCCTCATCTTTGTCATACATCCCAAACCCTTGAGGGGAAGGATTTGATAAAGACATCTTATTTGATATATGTTTTGTAGAATCTAGACAAAACATATACCGTCAGGACATCTGTCATTATAATGTATGAGTTCCAACAAGTCCTTTAGAAAATATTCTTTTTAAGACTCTTTGAAGGTTGAGCTTTGTCTGAGTTTGAGATACTTACCGTCTTAAGTCCTTTTCCTTTACCCAGCCTCTGTTCCTCAGTAGGCTATATTGTTTGCTAGTATCTGATTTGCTGAAGTGTATTTGTAAAGATATCACCGAGTCTTTTGAAATGCCACTTTCAACAGCAGCTTACTGTTAGAAGAAGGCTTTGAAAGTGCAAAGAAAGGTCACCAAGGCATTCTGGTCGTGGGTGGCTCTTAAGTCAGCTTCTATCACTCTTCTTTCACAGCCAGAAACAGTGGTCTGCTTGAGTTGCATTTTAGTGATGATTGTCTTTCATATAAGGCAGCATTAAATGATCTGTTCAGTCAATAATAGTCACTTTCAAATATGGTACTGTGGAAATGTCTACTGCTATTCATAGAATATATCTTATCTCAGCCACATATTCAGATTTTTATTTTCTGGTTTGAAGTCAGGGATGGTAATGCCTCCAGACGTTTCTTTATTGTATAAGATTATTTTGGATATCCTGGGTTTTTTATTTTTCCATATAAAGTTGATTATTGTCTTCTCCAGATCTGTGAAGAATTTTGATGGGGATTGCGTTGAATCTATAGATTGCTTTTGGTAGAATTGCCATTTTTTACTATGTTGATCCTCCCAATCCAAGAGCAAGGGAGATCCTTCCATTTTCTGGTGTCCTCTTCTATTTCTTTCTTCAAAGACTTAAAGTTCTTGTCAAATAGATCTTTCACTTCCTTGGTCAGGGTTACCCCAAGATATTTTATGCTATTTGTGGCTATCGTGAAAGGTGATGCTTCTCTGATTTCCCTCTCTATTTCCTTATCCTTAGTGTATAGGAAGGCAACTGATTTTTTGGAGTTGATCTTGTATCCTGCCACATTACTAAAGGTGTTTATCAACTGTAGGAGTTCTTTGGTAGAGTTTTTGGGGTCGCTTATGTATACTATCATATCATCATAACGAAAGTTTAACTTCTTCCTTTCCAATACGAATCCCCTTGATCCCCTTATGTTGTCTTATTGCTATTGCTAGAACTTCAAGCACTATATTGAAGAGGTATGGAGAGAGTGGACATCCTTGTCTTGTTCCTGATTTTAGTGGGATGGCTTTGAGTTTTTCTCCATTTAATTTAATGTTAGCTGTTGGCTTGCTGTAAATAGCTTTTATTATATTTAAGTAATGAAGTAATCATATGGTTTTTTTCTTTCAGTTTATTTATATGGTGGATTACATTGATAGATTTGCATATGTTGAAGCAGCCCTGCATCTCTGGGATGAAGCCTACTTGATCATAATGGATAATTTTTCTAATGTGTTCTTGAATTCGGTTTGCCAGTATTTTATTGAGAATTTTTGCATCGATATTCATGAGTGAGATAGGCCTGTAATTCTCTTTCTTGGCTGGGTCTTTGTGTGGTTTTGGTATCAGGGTAACTGTAGCTTCATAAAAGGAATTTGGCAATAACTTTTCTGTTTCTATATTGTGAAATACATTAAGGAGTATAGGTATTAGCTTTTCTTGGAAGTTCTGGTAGAATTCTGCAGTGAAACCATCTGGTCCTGGGCTTTTTTTTTTGAATGGAGATTTTTGACAACAGTTTCTAGTTCTTTGCAACTAACAGGTCTATTTAGATCGTTCACCTGGTCTTGGTTTAGCTTTGGTATATGGTACTTATCTAAAAAAATGTCCATTTCTTTTGCATTTTCCAGTTTTGTGGCATACAGGCTCCTGTAGTAAGATCTAATTATTCTCTGAATTTCCTTTGTGTCTGTGGTTATGTCCCCCTTTTCATTTCTGATTTTATTTATTTGCGTGTTCTCTTTCTGGCATTTTATTAGTTTGGATAGGGGTTTGTCGATCTTGTTGATTTTCCCCAAGAACCAACTTTTTGTTTCATTGACTCTTTGGACTGTTTTCTGTGTTTCTATTTTGTTGATTTCTGCCCTCAGTTTGATTATTTCCAGTCTTCTACTCCTTCTGGGCACATCTGAGTCTTTTTTTTCTAAAGCTTTCAGGTGTGCTGTTATGTCCCCAATGTATGCTTTCTCCGTTTTCTTTAAGTGGGCACTTAGTGCTATGAACTTTCCTCTTAGCACTGCTTTCATCGTGTCCCATACGTTTGAGTATGTTGTCTCTTTATTTTCATTAAATTCAAGGAAGACTTTAATTTCTTTCTTAATATCTTCCTTCACCCAGGTGTGGTTCAGTAGTTGATTGTTCATTTTCCATGAGTTTGTCGGCTTACTGGGGGTAACATTGTTGCCTTCTAACTTTAATCCATGGTGATCTGATAAGACACAGGTGGACACTGATATTCTTTTGTATCTGTGGAGGTTTCCTTTGTTTCCGAGTATATAGTCAATTTTTGAGAAGGTTCCATGAGCTGCAGAGAAGAAGGTATATTCTTTCCTATTTGGGTGGAGTGTTCTATAGATGTCTGTTAAGTCCATTTGCTTCATTACCTCCAATAGTTCTCTTAATTCTCTATTAGGTTTCTGTCTGATTGACCTGTCCATTGGAGAGAGAGGTATATTGAAGTCTCCTACTACTAGTGTGTGTGGTTTAATGTCTGCCTTGAGTTCTAGTAATATTTCTTTTATATAAGTGGGTGCTTTTATATTAGGGACATAGATATTCAGGATTGAGATGTCATCCTGATGAATTGTTCCTGTTATGAGTATAAAGTGTCCATCTCGATCTCTTCTGATTGATTTTAGTTTGAAGTCAGTTTCGTTGGAAATTAGTATGGCCACACCTGCTTTTTTCTTAGGACCATTTGTTTGAAAGACCTTTTCCCAACCTTTTACTCTGAGTAGATGCCTGTCTTTGTGGTTGAGATGTGTTTCTTGCAAACAGCAGAATGTTGGATCCTGTTTTCCTATCCAATCTCTTAGCCTGTGCCTTTTTATAGGTGAATTGAGACCATTAATATTAAGTGATATTAATGACCAGTGGTTGTTTACTCCGGTTATTCTTATTGTTTTTGGTAGTAGAGTTTGTGTTTGTCCCTTCTTTGAGTTGTGCTGGTGAAGGTTCGCTAGATGCCTGAGTTATTGTAGTCAGTGTTGACAATGTTGGATTCTTTGGGTTGCGATTTTCCTTCTATTACTTTCTGTAGGACTGGATTTGTGGCTACGTATTGTTTAAATTTGTTCTTATCCTGGAATGTCTTGTTTTCTCCATTGATAGTGAACACTAGCTTGGCTGGGTATAGAAGTTTGGGTTTGCATCCATGGTCTCTTAGTTTTTAAGTACCTCTATCCAGGACCTTCTGGCTTTCATGGTTTCCATAGAGAAGTCAGGTGTAAATCTGATCGGTTTACCTTTATAAGTTACTTGGCCTTTTTCCTCTGCAGCTCTTAATATTCTTTCTTTAACCTGTATATTTTGTGTTTTGATTATTATATGACGAGGGGATGTTTTTCTTTGATCCAGTCTGTTTGGTGTTCTGTATGCTTCTTGAATATTCAAAGGAATATCTTTCTTTATGTTGGGAAAGTTTTCTTCCATAATTTTGTTAAAAATATTTTCTAGGCCTTTGAGCTGTGATTCTTCTCCTTCTTCTTCTATTCCTATTATTCTTAGGTTTTGTCTTTTTATTGTGTCCCATATTTCCTGAATGTTTTGTGATGAGAATTTGTTGGATTTGCTGTTTTCTTTGATCAGTGAGTTTATTTTCTCTATGGTATCATCAGAATCTGAAATTCTTTCTTCTATCTCTTGTATTATATTGATTATGCTTGTTTCTGTAGGATCTGCTCATTGACCTAGATTTTCCATATCCAGCTGGTCCTTAGTTTGTGTTTTCTTCCTTGCTTCCATTTCAGTTTTCAATTCTTAAACTGTTTCCATTACCTGTTTGATCATTTTTTCTTAGTTTCCCAAGGTCTCATGTACGTATTTACTCATTTCTTCAAACTTTTGGTTATACTTCTCATTCATTTCTATAAGGGTGTTTTTACATGTTGTTTAAGGGACTCTATTGCTTTCATAAAGTCAATTTTCTCCACTTCTTCTGTGTTAGGGTGTTCAAGTCCTTCTGTTGTAAGATCATTGGGTTCTGGTGTTTTCATGTTGTTTTTCAGATTATTGGGTGAATTTTTGCCTTGGTGCTTGCCCATCTCCTCCTATCTATGCTATCTAACCGGTCTTTTAAAACCGGATAAGGTTTCTCTGCTGGCCAGAGGCTCCTCTTACAAAGTGCTCTTGCTCTGTTTCCTGGCTCCTGCCAGGGGCCAAGATCCCTCTAACCATTCAGAAGGGTCTTCAGGAACAGGACCAGGCTCCCCGTTTGCCAGGGACCTCGCCAACCAAAGGCCTACCTCTTTGATTTAATTGTCATGGGGCGATCTGCTCTCCGTGTTGCTCGCTGGTCCCTGCCGCCTGTGTCCTCTGCCTTCGCTGCACCAGTCCCCGCTGGTCCAGGCTGCCTGCGTTGCCTGCCTGCATTGGTCGTCTGCCTCCGCGCCTGCGTAGGTTGTGTGATATTAATTTCTGTTTCATAGAAATAAATGTAGATCTTTGAAGTGAATCCATGTTTTATACATTCAATATCTGATTAGCCACTGTGAGTCTAATACTTACAATGAATGTCTAGTATCTTAAATTTTATGCTATGACATAATGTGACTGTCATTAGTAAAATTTCTTAGAGTGGAAAAATAAATTGTCTTGTAAGTAATTATAACTTATGCTTAATCAAAACATTGCTTCTTTATTTTTTATAAAAACTTATATTACAAAATTAAAATTAAAATAAAACATAGCAAAAAGAATCATGATTCAGCTGTACAATATTGTTTCTCTGATAAAGTGTCAAGTTCTGGCTTCATTCTTTGCTTTGACCAGAATTGTACTCCATTTTCTATAATATCCCAACTGAGCACTCTCATAGACCCACCTGATCTAGTCCTGGTGCCACATCCAGTGTGCCAGTCTACTTTGGAGATTTCTGTCTCCACCACATTCAACCTCTGGCCTATGTCAGTATACAGTTACCCTCCATGCTGGCTGTAACCTCTCCACTCAGCTAGATCTACCTGCACACACTGGGCTTGGAGAAGGATGCACATCTTGCACACCCTCTGATTACCTAATTTCATTCAATCTAAACCATTTTCAACCCTAACTCAAGCCCACTCGTACATGCTTTCTTCTGCCCTAACCTGCTCTTTTTGAATCAGATGAAGAACTAACAAAAGAAGATTACATGCCAAAATCTCATCATAAAAATATAAACAACACAAAAGACTGAGGTTCTCTCCTACAAAACCATGCGCTTCTGTCCAAATGCTGCAAATGAGAAGTACCGAGATGAACCCCAGGATATAGAATTTTACAGAACAATCATAGATTTCATCAAAGAATTCAAGGATTTTCAAAAGATATCAAGTAACAGCTCAATAAAATTAAAGGAAAGAAAACTTAGGAAGAAATTTCCATTTGCCCAAGTGGTGTCCAATAAATAAATAAACAAGTAAACAAAAGGCTGATTAAAAGTGGCAAAGATAATCGATTCAGGATTTGAAAACAGAATTTAACAAAGTGATAAAAACATGAAAAAAGACTGAGGCTGAAATAAAGATGGAATTGAAAAAACCCATTATCCCAACTAGAAAACTCCAAGGAACACCTAACAGGTAGAATGAACCAGAAAGATAACAGAATACCAGGAATCAAAGATGAAGTAGAGTATCTAGACCAGATAAGGAAGGTATAGCAAATATATACAGACATATACCAAGTATGGGACATTGTGACAAGACCAGTTAATCAAGTTATAGGCATAGAAGCGGGAGATTAATCTACAGTCACTGACAGAGACCAGTTCTCCAACAAGATCATAGAATAAAACTTCCCCAGTCTAAGAAAATGCATCCATTCAGATAATAAGCATACAGAAAAACCAATAGGCAAGACCAGAAAAGAATATCCCCATGGTATATCATAGTAAAACACTAGTATATAGCACAAATAAAGTATATTGAAAGCTACAAAAAAATCATAATAGGAAATCCCCCCAAAATAATAGATTATTTTTCTATGAGAACTTTGAAAGCCAGAAGAACCTGGAGCACTGCATTCCAAATCCTAAAAAAGATTAAGGCCCACCTAAAGTCATGTAACCAGTCAAACTCCTCACCATAGTTGAAGAAGAAAGAAACGTTTTCCACTATTTACACCGCCTAAAAATATTATAACCAACAACCAATTGTAAAGAAAACACAGGAAGCAATATTTTGGGCTGAAAAGAGGGATGAGCATAGTCAAGTGACTAAGAAAAGAAAACCAAAGCCATAATCATTAAAACACAAAGTACCACTGAGAACCCACTCTCATGGGCACTGCTCCCCCTAACACAGTAAGCTTTCCTTGTAAAGTTGTTTCTGGCCTTGGTATTTTATTATACGAATAGAAAAGCAACTGATACAAGTCTATAATGGTGGGAACAGCATGGTAGGTGGTAGCCAGAGCAGGAAACTGGCTGATTTCTCTTCAAAATAAGAAAGAGAGTGTGAACTGGAAGTGAGTCAAGGCTATAAATGCTCCTAGCCCCTACTGAACATAGTTCCTCTACCAAGCCTCTACATTCTACAAGTTCTATAGCTTCCTCAAACAGTGAACTAGGCCAAATGCTCAGTTACCTGAGATTATAAAGCACATTTCTCATTGAAATCACCATATTATAATGGGTTTCGTAAATTATAATAAGTCATAACACAGAATATACTATAAAACAAAATACTTTTGGTTGTGAAGAAATAAGATTATTCCATATTGGATAATTAGGCCAAGGTCAGCAATAAATTCATTTTAAAACTTAAATAAACGACCAAAATTTATTTCTTTGATTAAAAGACTGATCGTGATTTCTTTAGAATATACATTCAACTTTGATTAAGTCTTCTGTTTTGATGTACAGATTAAAAAAATGACTATTTGGTTTTTAAAGAGTAACTGAATTATAAACTGGAGGCCAGAAGATTGCATGCAAATATCTAAAGATGTCATTCAGCTATGGTCTAGCATAGGTTTGTGTGGGGGTACACTCACATGCACCTATGTGAGTGTGTGTCTGTCTGTCCATCCATGTATATATGAGTATGTAAGCATAATGCTATGACACTCATGAAGATGTCATAAGGCAACCTTTAGGTAGCAGTCTTCACTGTTCCACCTTGTGTGAGACAAATCTTCCCCCACCCCATGTGAAGGAGTCTAGCCAGCAGAGGGACTGCTTTGGTCTCTGGATCAGTTTACCTCCTAGGCCTACTGGGATTACAGGTGATTTGTGGTACCTTGTCTGCTTTGCTCTTATGTTGGTTCTAGAGATCTGAACTGAGGCTGACAGACTTTCATGGCAAGTGGATTGTTACCCACTGAACTCTTCCCTAACCCGAAGGCAGGTTTCTAAAGCTCAGCACCATAAAGTCAAAGAAAATACCAGTTCATAGCTACACATTGTTGTAATTGACAAAGCAAAACTGTAGGGTTAGTATTTCTGCAATTTTTTCCTATGCACATTTAAAAGCATATGTTAAGTTCAATCTCTAAAATGACACCTAATATATTTTTATCGATTATCTAGGATTGTGAAAAGTTATAGCCATCTAAATAATGCAAAAGTGTGTAAAGTAAAAACTTTACCATATTTTAAGTAGGATCAAACTGATTTATATTTTATTTATATATTATGTCAAATATGACAAAATAAACCAATGAGAAAGGAGCAAGGCTATTAGCTATTAGATTTTCCCTTAGATGGTCTATAATAATTAGAATCTGACTATACATAATAACTTCAATTTGCTGACACTGGAACAATTTTTTGACAGTTTATAATAAATTTATCAGCATGAAAAGGCAAAAAACATTAATTAATCCAAAGCAAAGGAGTAAAAATTAAATTATAAGAGATAAGAACAGGAAAACTAATCAATTATCCTTTAAAATTAACATTTGAAGAGGTATTAGGATTTATGTTAAGATAAGAAGAAACAATTCTGATCTTCTATTTCATTGTAAGATTATGGTGGTTAATATTAATGTATTTCAAAATAGCTAGAAGGGAGTATTTTAAATGTTCTCACAAGGAAAAAATGGTAGACTTTAAGGTAGTGACTATGCATATAGGCCTAGTTTGATTATTTTTAGAATATACATATATAAAAATATCACTCTATACCCACCCCATCTATATATCATCTATCTATCTATCTATCTATCTATCTATCTATCTATCTATCTATCATCTATCTATCTATCTATCTATCTATCTATCTATCTATCTATCTATAATTTATGTATATATATATAAAATTTATGAATATATGTAATTATGTCAGCTAAAAAATTAAAGGATTAAAAAAAGCTTACCTTCCATACTCCTCACCTGAAGTAAAAACTTCAATATCAACAAAAATAAAACAATTAGCTTAAATACCATGCTGACTGATGTGTATGTAATATTTTCTATAAATCTAAACTATTCTACCACACAATTCCAAATTTGAGAAGTTATCCAGTTTTAGAAAAAATGTTGGTAGAGAAATTTTTAATATTTAGCATAAAACTCAGTTCCCAGTAGAAACAACTAATTAGGCTTAGGTTTTAAATTCTGAAAATTGGACTATAATATTCCATAGAAACCTAATTCGGCATTCTTAATTTTAAGAATTTCTCAATTTATATTTTCTCAAGCGAGGAGTCAAAAACCTATAAGAAGTTGATGTTCAGTTACCTTAGATTGCCTCCATTGCCTTTTCCATGACAGTCAAGAAAAAAAATGTATGTGATCAATTGAGTCTCAGTACTTTATAATTTATCAAAAATGATATTTTCTAATTACTACTAATTACATAGAGAAATTGTGATTAGATGCTCTATGTGGGAAACACAATATAATGTAACAAAATTGATGCCTTTTACAATTGTTAACAATATAGCAATATGCCACAGCAAAATGCATTTTAATTCATACACAGTGTTCATATAAATGTTGAGGATATGCTAGTAAAGCATATTTCATCACTGGTTTTCTTTTTATTCTTACTTCATACTGACAAAAAAAATCTGGAATTTGGCTTTCCAGGGAAATTTGCTATGGATTAAATAGTTAAGGAGGAAGGGACAATAAAATAGAGATAAACTAAAAGAGCAATCATGTTCCATACAGAAAATCTATCTGACAAGATTAGAGTAGAAAGATGAAATGTAAGACTCAATAATATGTGAAGAATTTTCCATTGCCATCATGCATAAAATTAGAGCAATAAAGTCAAAGCATTATTAGTGACGAGGAAACTGGATTTTCAATGCAACTGACGAGATGATGTGAAGGTAATTGGTCATGAGAATGTTTAGCATTAGTAATTCATTGGCTATTGCAAAAATTGCTTTACCATAATTAAATTATAGAAAACCATTGTTTTATTACAGAATATTACTGTGTGGCAAATTAAAGAAAACATAACTATTTCAAACAGGATAGGCTATTACTTCCTAACAATAGCATTAAAATGAGAATCTCCTCATTGCTCAATCACTGACACTGACACATACCAGTCTCAATAAATGCTTTTTAAAAATTAGTTGTTTATGGTTGCATGGGTATTTGACCTACGTGCATGTATATTCTGTGTATATGTGCAGGACTGGCAGAAGCCAGCAGAGGGGATCATATTCCCTGAGACTGGGTTTACAGACAGTTGTGAGCTACCATGTAGGTCCTGGAAATTGAACCCATGTCTCACAAAAGACTAGTCTTAGAAAAGACTAGTCAGTACTTCTAAGTGCTGAGACATCTCCCTAGTTCTTATTTAATAAACAATTGTTAATGAGTAAAAGAATTCACATATGGTATGTCTGAAACTCTAGAATAATCCAAAGTATTATTTTGTTTATGAAGATCATAATATGAGTATAAACTGGGAGCAATGTTTTGGCAGTGAAATCACTGGCTTCTCTTCTAGACCACCTGAGTTCAATGCCAGCATCTGAATGGCAGGTCATAAGTATCTGTAATCCCAGTCCCAGGAGTTCTCGTGCCCTCTTCTAGACTTTGATTGTATTGCATACATATAGTACACAGATATATGTGAGGACAAAACACCCATGCACAGAAATAAATGTTTAAAATCAAAATTAATATACTAATTAAACACAAAAATTATTGAAGAATATATAATGTGAAATAAATTGCATGCACACAACAAAAAACAGAAGTCTGTATTATAAATTTAATATATTGCAAACTATTAGCTAATTATTACTGAACATAAATTACAAAAGGAGCCAACGCTGTGTGCAAATTATTTTACATGGAAATGGTTTCAGTTGCTGACTCACTTTTAGAAACTGCACACATAACATTTGCCTTCACATTCTTCTGCAAGAGTTGGAAATTTTTAAATACTCACTAAACTCTATAGAAACTTTAAAATACGGAACAACTTTTATTGAATTAACATTTGAGAAGTTTAATGTTTAGGATTTTCATCAAAGTCTCCAAATGAGAGGCTTGAGGCATCCTTTTTTTGACAATGTTAATATTGTTTTTCTCTGTGCTTGAAGAGTTCCTATAAAAAGCTTTGAAGGGTAAAAACTCAGAAAAGTACTAGCGCTGCTTCTTCAGAAGTGGGTATAGGAAGCCGAAATATAATGGCACAATCATATTCTTCTGTCCTTGAACAATTGGTATTTGTATGCTTACTGTATGGCTTTGTGTACATAAGCATTCGCTGAAAGACTCGGGTTCTTATCCTCTTTTAGCCACCTGACTTCTTGCCTATTGTCAGCAGTGTGGGACTTTGCAGTAACTATTATAGAGTAAATTAATGACAGTGTTATTTGTGCCATTCAGAATAAATCAATGGAGAAATTCAGAGACGATTATTTAACATAATTATTTCCTCCCAAGTTTTTATGTTGTAAGGACTTACTAGTCCATTCTTTCTTCTTCCTTTAGAGTTGTAGAAAACATATAGATGACATGTTAAGAAAAAGAAAATAGACATAAAATATTCTTTTTCATTTGTGTATTTCATTCATTAAAACAATATGTCAGTGTGCCTGCTTGAGTGATAAAACACATTAGAAACTATAATCTAGGACAGCCATTTGATCTTTGAATTTAATTATGCAATAACTGAACTGAATTTATATCTTGTCTAAATATTTTCTATGTTCACATCAGTTAACTGACTATACTTTAAAAACCTTTTTAGTTAAAGCAAATATCATAAACTTTTAAATTGCATAGGTGGAACATAGCATACCCACATGCTAAATAAAACTTTGGAATATATTTTATGGCAGAAAATACAATCCACATCATTTTAAGGAAAATTATAGATGTTTGAGAAAATATACAAAAACAAGATAACCTGCTATGCTTGGCATTAAATGTTTCCCAGTTAAAGAAGAAACAGAAAAAAGGAACAGTGCATCATTCTGTATATTACTAGGATGGAACTGGTGAATCTTCATTAAAGGGCAAGATCAGACTCTTAAAGAGAATTATCATCTAAAGTAAAGTAAAGTACTACTTAGGTACAAGGAAAGGGGCATAAAAACACAAGAGCAAGCATAGATAGGGCAGGAAGTGCACACATTAGAAATAATCTCAGAGCTAAAAATAGGGACTTTCCTGAAGCAAATTCAGAATTAATCAAAAGAGTGACATCTAATTACAGGAAAGTCATGAGTTAATAAATATAGAGTTCTAAGAAAAATAAGAAAATTAACATTTAATCTGAAAGGGTTAAAGTTTGCCACGATTATCTTAGAAATGGAAATGGAAATGTTCTTTCCTGGCTATAATAAATCAAGTCTAAGGTCTAAAGCTGTTAAGGACCAAGGACAAAGGCAGCTCACTAAGACCACTGGATTTTTCTCTCGTACCACTTGTCCAGACTCGAAATAATCCAGCCTAACTCCTTCATTCCCCAGATGAGAAAACTGGTGAACAGAGATATTATGACTTTTCCAATCACACTGCTAATAAGCCGTGAACTTCAGCTAAGACTCGGAGTCTGTGACATGGCAGTCTGTATAGCAGGGAAATGTGTAAAAGGAAACACTCAGAAAAAGTTTGAGTGGCTGCTTTCATATTAAGAATGTGACTCATAGTTGAGGTTTATGCGTGGAGCAATAGGTTTCTGTGTATGTGTAAAGGCAGGACCATGGCTTTTCTAAACAGCCACACCTGACTAGATTGTTTCAGTGCAAAAGGACCCCTCCTAATTCTGCTGTTTCTGTTTTGAAATAATCAGAAGAAAGATGTCCTAATTCTGCTGTTTCTGCTTTTAAATAACCAGAAGAACATTGTTCAGATCCAAAGTGCTTTACAGATGGTTGTCTGCTTATCAAGCAACATTCAGTCTTCAGTCTTCATGTTTTTTATTAATTTATCTATTTCTTTATTAATTAATTAAAGATTTCTGTCTCTTCCCCAACGCCGCCTCCCCTTTCCCTCCCCCTCCCCCAATCAAGTCCCCCTCCCTCGTCAGCCCAAAGAGCAATCAGGGTTCCCTGCCCTGTGGGAAGTCCAAGGACCACCCACCTCCATCCAGGTCTAGTAAGGTGAGCATCCAAACTGCCTAGGCTCCCACAAAACCAATAGGTGCAGTAGGATCAAAAACCCATTGCCATTGTTCTTGGGGTCTCAGTAGTCCTCATTGTCTGCTATGTTCAGCGAGACGGGTTTTAACCCAGGCTTTTTCAGACCCAGGCCAGCTGGCCTTGGTGAGTTCCCAATAGAACATCCCCCTTGTCTCAGTGTGTGGGTGCACCCCTCGCGGTCCTGAGTTCCTTGCTCGTGCTCTCTCTCCTTTTGCTCCTGATTTGGACCTTGAGATTTCAGTCCGGTGCTCCAATGTGGGTCTCTGTCTCTGTCTCCTTTCATCGCCTGATGAAGGTTAATATTCAGGAGGATTCCTATAGGTTTTTCTTTGGGTTCTCGTTCTTATTTAGCTTCTCTAAGAACCCGAATTATAGGCTCAATGTCCTTTATTTATGGCTAGAAACCAAATATGAGTGAGTACATCCCATGTTCCTCTTTTTGGGTCTGGCTTACCTCACTCAGGATAGTGTTTTCTATTTCCATCTTCATGTTTTTAAAAAGTATTTTTGAAATTTATTTATTTTGTTCTCTTTAACATGAAAGTTTTTGTTCAGATACTTGAGGACCCTTTCTTACTTGTTATGTAGTGTATCTGTTTCTTTGTGTGTTTCTATTGGTAATTAGTGTTCCTGAAATGACCATTTCTTTATTTTAGTTGATAATTAAGAACCAAATATACACATTGAACTATTTCTCAGATGTAATGAAAAGTAATTTGTGTTACTCTTAGAGAATATTTTACTATTCACGAGAGAATAATATAAAGAAGCAAAGAAAGGTCATTGATAGTTTAAGATGAAGGGGCTTTTAAAATAACCTAGGCAAATCACGTAAATAGTATACTGAATTAAAGGAGGAACGATGATTATATATTTGAAAGTAGTGTATTGTTTTCTTTCATTTTTAAACTGTGACCTAACTAGGATACATTACAGGAATTGAGAGTGCAGACAATGTGTTCAGTGTTACACTCTGCATCAACAGTGGGAACAATTCTTAGATTTTTATCAATTTCTGTTTTTCCCCCTCTGCAAAGTTTGGACTGTGCTGTTGGACAACATCAGTCACACCTACAGACATATCAGTGTTTGCTGATGCAGGCCCCTAAAGAGCCTACAGGGTAAATCCCTGCCCCAGCTTCCTATCTTCTCCCACTGTCAACACTGGATTCAATCTGAGAAGCTTTCAGCTTTGACTCCACTTTCAAGGAATGCATATACAAGTTGAGAGAGTGTGGAAGGAAACAGGATCCAGACCTCTGTCATCAACCTGCCCAACTTAAGCTGTTGTGATTAAATTTAGGACACTTTACCTTAGACAAAGATTTCTTTAAAAGGGAATCCTATATCATCTTAAAAAGAAAAAAAGAGAGAGAGAGAGAGAGAGAGAGAGAGAGAGAGAGAGAGAGAGAGAGAGAGAGAGAGTAAAAAAGTGCTGAGGATGAAGGTTAGTGTGTTTAACAAGATGAATTGAATCCTCAGTCCATAGAAAAAAAACCAGACAAAATGTTGAACAAAATCCTCACTATTTCTCCATGGATCTTTCTTTTCTTTTTCCTTTTTTCTCCTTTCCTTTCCTTTCTTTTCCTTTCCTTTCCTTTCCTTTTCTTTCCTTTCCTTTCCTTTCCTTTCTTTTCTTTTCTTTTCTTTTCATCATTCTTTCTACTTCGCTGTGGGTTTTTGGAAAGGAGTCCCCTATTGAAATGAACCAAGATATTGACAAAGATGCTTCCCTTCATTTTAAACGAGATACCATTTCTATACTGGACTAAGCTACTTCTACATGCAGCCTATAACAATTTGGATCTGATCTAGAGTAAATAAGCTCCCTATGAAATATCACACATAGTTAATATATTTCCACAAAGAATCACAAATGTAACAGAAATTAACACATACAAGAAATCCTTTCTTTCCTTAGTGAAAGTTCAGGTAAAATACAGCTATATAATTATGAAAGGATAGTAGAGTTTTTATTTGGCAAAATACTATGTTCTTTTTGTTTTTGTTGTTATGCCCACATTTTAGTAATGCCATTCTATTCATTATTTAGACTCTGCCTGCTTGTGAGAGAGCTTTCTTTGCAAGTGGGATATGGTAATCTAAAAAGTCAAAGGCTAGGTTTATAATTCAGTGGTTAAGAGCAGTGGTTTCTCTCTAAGAAGACACAGGCTACATTCCAAGAACTATAGTAGTTCACAGTATTTCATAACTCCAGTCTCAAGTGATTCATGGTTGTGCATATAGATACACTTGTAGAAAAAATATCCATACATGTAAAAATAAAGAAATTAATTACAAAATTTAAAATAAAACAAAGCACTTTATTTGAATATTGTGGTACCCATTTGTAGTCTCTACTATTTGTATGACTAGAGTTGAAGGATCAGTAGAGTTGGAGCTCAGTATGGACACCATAGCAAGACTCTACCTCCAAACAAGAAAAAACATTGATATAATTTTCCCTGAAATGTTTCCATGACTTTCTGTTTTTTTCTTATGTTTTGGCTATTGTTATCTATTTTGTGTTGTGAAATATTACATAAAGATGTGTTATACTTTTTTAATGATGTAAAGATGTGTTGCATTCTTTTCTATTGTTTTGGTTCATCTCCGTGAGGCTGTGTTACCTGTCTAAAACACCTGATAATCTAATAAAAAGCTGAATGGCTAATAGCAAGGCAGGAGAAAGGGTAGGTGGGACTGACAGGCCAAGAGAATGAATTGAAGGAGAAAAAGGAGGACTAAGGAGAAGAAGCAAGAAAAGGAAGAGACCATCAGGGATCAGCCACCCAGCTCCATAGCAAGCCACAGAGTAAGAAGTAAAAAAAAAAAATATATATGGAATAGAGAAAGATAAATGTCAAGAGGCAAAAGATAGGATAATTTAAGTTAAGAAAAACTAGCTAGAAAGAAGTCAAACTAAGGCTGGAACTATAAAAAAAGAATAAGCAAATCGCTGTGTGATTCATTTGTGAGCTGGGTGCTGGGCCCTTCCTGGAAAAAGGAATTCAATGTAGCAAAGTCGTAAATTGGAGAAGGCTGCTGAGCTCTCAAGGTCCAGTTGAAAGGCAGAAGGAGGGAGAAGATGAGCAAGGAAGTGAGGACCGCGAGGCGTTGGTCCACCATCTGACCACCATCTGTTCCTGTTCTAATGCGAGCTCACAAAATACAGCTGAACTGGGTCTGAATGAGCATGTGATCAAACTGGACTCTGATTGTGGCTGACTGAGAAGCCATTGATAAAGCATTGGGACTTGTTTTTATGGCATGTTCTGGCTCTTTGGGACCCTAGTCTATATGGATGCACAGCTCCCTAGGCCTGGATGTAGCAGGGAGGGCCTTAGACTTCCCATAAGGCAGGGTTCCCTGTCCTCTCTCAAGCAGGAAGAGAAAGGTAGGAGGGGGTGTCGTGGAGTGAGAGCGGATTGGAATGAGGGAAGTAAGTGTAAATATTTGAATGGAAAAATAAAAATAATAATAAAAAAATGGAGAAGGCTGCAGGCAGAGGAGAAATATTCCCAGCTCCCTACCTCATTGACCAGAGGTTTAACGACCACTGTCAACATCATACAAGTTTATTATTTACTGAGCCCATTTTTCTTCCTATTATTACTTGTCGAGGAATACTTGAAAAGTCCTTGAGACTTTTGAAACATCTGCCTTAGCACAAACTATAAATGGACATTGTCTTGTATTCTAATTTATGTCAATCAATGTCAACCAGCTATCTCCTGACACTGTACCTCCTTCCTCACAAGGGACTTTAAAAAACACAATTTGCTCTCCCTACGTGGGCTTAATATTTTATTTTAGACCCTACCACACAGTTTTAATAAACTCTTTGATTTAACTCTTTGCAAGCATGCCACTCTCGTCTCTAAACCTAGCTGTCTGTCCCTCCCATTTCCCTCCCATCTGCTTATGAAGCTGTTTTAGTGTTGCTACACTCTTGATTCTGTACTCTCTTTCCTATTTCCTGTGCTGCTGTTTCAGGCCTACCTTAATTGTTTTCTGAGATATAAAGCTACACTCCCTATGGATTGTCATGAGTTATACACTTCTTATATCATAGACTCTATCTGGCTTAATCTACTTAGCAGAGCTTTGATCAGGCCATTGCATCTCACAAGTAGTCTCAATAAGTTTGCGTTTCTCAGAAGATGAAGCTCAAGCATCTTTTTCAGAGGATTAATATAGTCTGTGAACAAGAGTCATCCCAATGATTCTATTCTTACTCCATACCACCACATTTATCAATACCAAGGTCCTGCAACATCCACAGTTTGCTGCTCCTGTTTATTTGCCAAATCTTGTCTTCGTGTGAACCTCAACATTTGTCTTTGATTGAACTTGGTTCTTTCTAGAATTTTTTCTTCGAATATTCAAGTTTCCTGACATCTATGCACTGAGATTTTCATCTCACTCTTCATTGTGTTTTTACAGCCCTCTCTAACCACATTACAACAGACTCTTTTCTCTGTGTACATGAACAGGTTTACTCTTCTCAAATGTATTCTAAACCTCTTTTGGTAACCTTCAAATCCAGTACCATAACCTGTAGAGTTTTATACATGGTGGTACAGACTAATACTTTGAAAACTTAAAATTCTGGATGATATCACAGCAGAATCAGTATCAACAGGAGAGTCAGATCTTGAATATTGAGGAGCCCTTAAAACACACACACACACACACACACACATGTTGTAATAGGGCTGCTAGCTAGTTTCCGGCTGCTTAGACCCAAAATAATCACACAGAAACCATATTATTTAAATCACTGTTTGGTCCATTAGCTCTAGCTTCTTATTTGCCAACTCATATTTTAATTTAACCCATTTCTAATAATCTGTGTATTGTCACATGGCTGTGGCTTACTGGCTAATGTTCCGGCATCTTGTCTCCAGCGGGGATACATGGCTCCTCCTCTACTCCACCCTTCTTTCTCCCAGCATTCACTTTATTCATCCCCGTGTCCCTGTCCTCCCGCCCTCTGCCTAGCTCTTTCTTCCCTGCTCTGCTATAGGCTCAAAGCAGTCCTTTATTCACCAATCGCATTCACAGCATACAGAGGGGACACACACACACACATACACACACAAACCATGAAATATCATTCATTATAGAAGGCATGAAGATTTTCCTTGACAGCGGACCAGTTCAAGTGATGATAAAGAAGTTTTATTGTAAAGATCTAGAAAGACAAGATCTTAAAAATATATTGGGAGAAAGAGATAAAGCATCTTGTTGTAGGTCAGGAAACCTGCCTGCTAGCCTCAGCTTAACCTCTCATAGCTTGAGGTTTTTGTAATGATTTTTTTTGACTTTTTTTATTGAGAAAAGGAAAAAAAAAAGGTTCCGCCTCCTCCCAGCCTCCCATTTCCCTCCCCCTCCTCCCACCCTTCTCCCCCTCCCCCCACTCCTCTCCCCCTCCCTCTCCAATCCAAAGAGCAGTCAGGGTTCCCTGCCCCG
>NW_026067944.1:11697716-11699125 GCF_014885135.2 Alexandromys fortis
ATAGGGGAGCAGGGAAGCACATATCTTAGTTTAGGGAGCCACCTTAGTGTTGGCAAGAGACTTGAACCTAGAGTGGCTCCCAGGAGCCCAAGGCGATGTCCCCAGTTAGTCCCTTGGGAAGCTGAGGATGGGGAACCTGAAATGACCCTATCCTATAGCAATACTGACGAATATCTTTCATATCACCATAGAACCTTCATCTGGTGATGGATGGAGACAGAGGCCCACACTGGAGCACTGGACTGAGCTCCCAAGGTCCCAATGAGGAGCAGATGGAGGGAGAACAAGGAGCAAGGATGTCAGGACCACGGGGGTGCACCCACCCACTGAGACAGTGGGGCTGATCTATTGGGAGCTCACCAAGGCCAGCTGGACTGTGACTGAAACAGCATGGGATAAAACCGGACTCTGATCGTGGCGAACAATGAGGACTGATGAGAAGCCAAGGTCAATGGCAAGGGGTTTTGATCCTACTTCATGTTCAGGCTTGGTGGGAGCCTAGCCAGTTTGGATGGTCACCTTCCTTTTTTGTAATGATTTTTATGGTCTTCTATTGGTATTGTATAAAATTAGCACTTAATGCTCAATGACTGCTAGTCTCTTTTAGAATTAAATTTTGTACCTATAAAGAAATAATGGGTTCCTCTCAGGTTTTGGGCAATTAGTGGCATAAAAAGCTTGTACTTAAAGAAGATAAAAAAGAAATCAAAAGATTTTTAAAAATCATTAAAAATATTAGATTGTAGAAGCTTTACTATTTCATGTAAGTAAAAACAGTTAATTTATGTAGAGATCTGCAATCATATAAATAAAGTTGTAGTCCTCATTTTGATCAGTCATTCATTTATTTTGTTAATGATAGCACTTCTTTATACAGAACCGTAATTGTCTTTGAGGAGGTCAGGAGTGTTATACAGACCCACACTCAAACCGAGTCATACAAATGAGATTCTATCTTTGATTTTTAAATACCTCAAGGCAAATAGCACAGTCTTTTTCTGGCTCAAATAGATCCAATTACCTCTAATGACCCTGTTACAATCTATTGAATATCTGTGATGCAGGTGTTTTACTTAAGTCTAAAGTTGAAGTTTTATAACATTTTGTGAGAATTTAGGGGCCAAATGAACAAAAATTATTAACTTTCTTCCACAATACTCTTTTTTTCTATTGTGTGTTTTCTGCTATGAGAAATGTAACATGGTAAACATTCACAGATGAATAAGACACCCTGGGACTCAGAGAATTTACAAAAAATGTACAAAGTAAACCAAGCTTATTTTGAGTTACTATAGAATAAACTCAGAGCTTTATCCATGGTTGGTAAGTACTCTACCCCTGAGTTACAGTTGAAGCTTAGAATGAACTTCAGAAAGGTAAGAACAGATCCTGACATGTGATGGAGATAT
>NW_026067944.1:11700701-11715049 GCF_014885135.2 Alexandromys fortis
AGTGGGGGGAGGGGGAGAGGAGAGGGAGGAGGGGGAAAAGGGAGACGGGGAGGGAAATGGGAGACGGGGAGGAGGCGGAAATCTTTTTTTTTTTCAATAAAAAAATTATATTTAAAAAAAAAGATACATATACAATGTTAAAAAAAGATTCTATAGTCTAGATGCTCTATAACTGACTTTATGAATGGGAAGAATGTTTATTTCTGTAATTCATTTATATTTTGGTGTTGCTAATTATTCATCACATTTCATAATGTCATTAACTGATAGATATATTACTTTATGTTTCTGAAATAATAAGTAATCTATAGGATGTTAGATTTATGAGGGTTTTGTAAGAAATAAAATGTTAATAAACATTGTGATATAAATGAACAAGTTTGATATGGTGGCACAGGAAGATCATGAATTCAATGGATAGGCTAGCTAATGAGATCCTTTCTCAAAAATAAAAGTTCATTAGTAATTATTAAATTTTGGTGAGCAGAAACATAGTTTTCTCTGCAAACTATCTGCAATCCTGCAAGAACTACTACAAAGTTCAAATGGAAAAGCATTAGGACACTTTTTTTTAAACTACAAGAAAGCTTTACATCATCTTAAAAGTTTCTACTCCTTGAAATAACATTTTGTAGATTTCCTTATATTATCTTTATTATTTTTAAGTACAGAATTTAAAAATGGTTTTCCTATTTACATAAAGCATCACCTGTCCATTGTCTGTGGAGCAGTGCACAAATTAGCTTGGTTCTACTGAGAAACTGCTTAGTATAAATGGCCCAAAGATGAAAAGTATCTACAGAAGTTTCATAACTTTAATTCTATGTACAAATGTTCACCAGGGGAAAGTTCCAATGTCAAATGAGGATATGCTTTGGGATCGAAGTCAATGGAATTAATTTCTCAGTTTTAACGATGGCCCACACCATTTAAATAGTCTCATCTGATTTTTTTTGCATGAATATATATCCATATATATTTGAAATGTTGTATAATTATACAGTGAATATTTCCACTTCAGATGTCAGAGATCTTGTCAAAAGGCAAGAACTATGAGTAAGAGGATGAAAATACTTTAGTTCATAAACAAGTTGCCCTATTTTATTTGGCCTACTTTTCCAAAAAGGGCAATTTCTTTTAATAGATAACAGAGCAATTATTGGACAATGGCCCTGATAAAATATTATTTCATAATTAGATACCAAAATAATAAAACAAAACAAAAACACAATAAGATGAGCAACTAAAAAAAAACTGAAACTCAAAACATTTCCCACATTTCAGTCAATCAATTGCATAATAGGCTCGTTAAGTCAGTATTTTTGTTATGCATCTACAATTAAAGATTTTATTTGGGAAAAATATTCTTATTGAAAATGTTTTCAATTTCTATTTGAAGAATATCTGCTAAGGTTCCCACATTACAGTTTACATCTAATATGAAATTGATTCAGAAAAGTCTATTTTTAGCTAACACTAATTCATGAATTGAAAATGAAGTTATGATAGTTAGAAATTAAGTGTACATGTTTGATCTGATTTTAAATGTTATGGTTTAGTTTTTCTTTTTATAGGATTATAGGTCACTTCTAAATATACTCCAATTAAGCACAAGTAATTATTAATTTTACAATTAAACATATATAATTTAGAAAACCAAAACTTCACATGAAGTAAGACAATTAGAGACAATGAAGACATACTCAGTTAATAAGCAGAGCATGCCAGAAGTTTACTTAAACTCTTGTTTTGCACATTACGGAAAACTTTTTATTATTTCCTGAGAAGTCTCCGAGTATTCACAAGCCTCCCCACAGAGTCACAGACCTGTGGAAAGCCCAATTAGTTCTTCAGCTTTACCAGCATCTATTCTTGTCGGAGATGTAATTCTAAACAATTTTGCAGCCAGCACAGCATTATCCACATTCTAGAAAGCTTAGGAGGGCTTTAGCATAATTTTATTTGGGGCTTTATAATGACAGGCAGAACCTGTCACAAATACCAGCTTTAGACAAAATCTACACTACATTAGGCTTGGTTTTTTACCCACATTAAAAAGATCAATTGCCAAGGTGATGGAGAGGAACTGCACCTACAGGTGTCGGAAGAGGAAAGGAGATGAGAAATAAAATATTAAAATGTATAAATGTGTAGACATTTAAGGTTCCATGTGAGTTTGGCACTTAATTTGAATGCTGTCTACACTGTGTCCTACTGTTCAAAGATAATCATCTCCCCAACTATGGTATAAACTCTCTGAAACAGGCCTTGGATCTTCAAATCCTGGATTCCATGACACCGATGCCAGCCTAGTGCTGAGCACTCAGCAAGTAATTATTGATTTTTAGTCATAATTCAAGTTTTAGGTCAATACAATGTAACAATATCCCATTAATGAATATAGTGAAGAGGGGTCCCAAGTGATGTACCATGAATATGTTTAGGTCACCTCAGCACTATTAATTTCTAATTTTAAGGATACTTTACTCAGTGTGACAAAGCAAGGCAAATTTCTAGGATAACTTTAACTGTACATAAAACTGTTTCTTCCCAGTGCAAGTCTGATTTCAGAGTTGCTTTTTATTGCCTTCTTTTCCTTTGGCTTAGTGAAAAAGAAAATAAAATGTTATATACTTTTTGTAGGTGTTGTCTTCACTTTCAGACACACATGTCTAGACCAGGAAGTATGAATACCCTTTCTCCCAATGTTTTTTATTCCCATTCCAACTGTGTTTGGAAATAAGTATGCTATTGGAATAGCTCTCACCCCACTAGCTTCATTGAGGAAGATAGAGAAGTCAGAGAAAGCCATGATAGCATGCAGCCAATGTTACTTCATTGCATTCAGAGAGAAGAGAAATGATTCCAGGGTTATGATCTGAATTAGACCTTGCCCTTGGGACATTCCAAGCAGATGGTTGCAATAGAAAAAAAAATGTCCTTTCTTCTACTGATCACACCACATTGCCAGGAAATCTACCAGATGATGATGATGATGATGATGATGATGATGTGTGTGTGTGTGTGGTGTGTGTGTGTGTGTGTGTGTGTGTGTGTGTGTGTGTGTGTGTGTGTGTGTGTAGAGGGCACTCTGGCCAAAGCAACTTAAAGAAAGGTGGCCTTATTTGGCTTACGATTTCCTGACCCAGTATAGCAGGATATCAGGGTAGGTAAGCCTTGGCTGCAGGGACTTGAAACAACTGATCACGTGGCACCTGTAGACAGGAAGCAACCATTAGTGTTAGTGCTCAGCTGGCTTTATCCTTATTTTTATTTAGTCTAGATCCCAGTGCAAAGAATGGTGCTGCCCACAGTGAAAACATATCCTCCTTCTCAATTACCCTAACATAGGCATATCCAGAGGCTCGTTTACCTAGAAACTCTTCATAGGAAAGTCCAGAGACTAAACTAATCCAATCATAGAGACCTATTTCCTAAGATGATTCTTTCCTGTCACATTGATGACAGATATTACTTAACCACGTTAGTTTTTAAGACAGGTTCTCTCCCTCCCTCCCTCCGTCCCTCCCTCCGTCCCTCCCTCCCTCCCTCCCTCCCTTCCTCCCTCCCTCTCTCCCTCCTTCCCTTCCTCCTTCCCTCCCTCTCTCTCACTCTGAACTTGGAGCTCACTGGTTTGAATAAACTAGCAGCTAGCCATCCCCAGTGATGTTCTTGTCTGCACCCTCCCAGTACAGAGAATGCAGGCATGCACTGCTCTGCTTGACTTTCACGTAGGTGCTCAGTCTCTAAACTCAGGTCCTCCAACTTGGCTTGGCAATCACTTCACTGATTGAGCCTTTCCCTCAGTCTCCTTCTAGAAATCTGTTCAGCTCTTAGTTCTATGCATTTAAACAGCATGGCTTTGTTTTAGAGATGGATAATTGAGTTTAGCTGTAGTCCTGCCTATGTCTGATTACTACAGTTGAATTGCTTCTGGAACACCGGTTTCCTTTAATGGGCTTTGGCAGGGGTTGTTATATCCTGTTGAGACAAAGAAGGTGTTTTAAGTTATATTTTCTAGGTTGTAAGCTAATTTTATACAACCTTGTGATAAAGTATGAGCTATACAAAAGGAATAATGATGTCTTCTGCAGGGACTATCTGAGAGTATTACTAAAAAGTAAAAGGTACCCTTGGTGGATTTTTTTTTGTTCATGATGCTTGGCTTTAATTCAGAGGATGTTGCTTTGGGGAAACTATTGTTAATAGTCTCTGGACAAAGATTTTCTGTGCCACTAATTTTTGAAGAGCTTCTAAAATTTTAATATATAGCAAATGCATATTAACTAACATTCTTGTTTGCATGTGAATTCCACATGGTTTATCTGCTGGCTCATTGAGCGTCAATGAGAAGTGAGCATTGTTAGCATGAGGAAGCTTTTTGTGCTTTGTGTCTTTAAGCTCAATAAATCACTCTAGCGTCCAAACTGGCATTGCACTATTTATCCTGTCTAGTCAGGAATAGAATGCCACAGCATCACACTTGCTGCACAACTGTAGCTTTGTAATGTAGCATGTGTTTGTTTAATGTGTTTTGAGTCCCATTAGAGTCTCATCTTTGTCTCCCAGTGCCATATGTTACTGGGCTAGAGCACACCTTCCAAGCAAGAGGAGATGAAAAGAAGGAAAATTACGTTGTGACATATGCCACTGGTTACATTCCAGCAAAGAGGCTTCTCTTCTTCTCCCCTCCTAACTGAACCTTAATTTTGTTCTTGTCTGGAGAAAGTGTGCTCAGTTTAGACAAGCCTCTCTCCTAACCTGAGGAATTAAACATAAAATGCATCAGTTATAATCTCATCCTCCTTTCATTAGGGGTTCCGACAGAGTGTGTGTTTGACAGAGTTCTGTCCAAGGTCCTCTGAGAAAGGTCTCTTTCTGATAAAAGAAAAAGGCACAAGGACAAAATAGCTCAGTCCCTATTTGTTTCCTGTCTTTTGATGTTATGCATACAGTTGATGCTGCCAAGGGGTCCAGGGCAAGGTAGACTGATGAATGCAGAGCATGGCAAAGCCTGAGGTGAGCGAGAGCTTAGGTATGTTAAGGCTTTGTTAGGTGGCCAAGACAGTTCTTAGATCTGCTTCTCTCTGGAAGGCTTGAATGTCATAATAACTGTCCTTATTGTTTAAGATGCATATAATAAGGTCTTCTGTTACCTAACAGACAAAAGCATTCCAGTTGATAAAGGAAGGTAGTTAAAAAAAAAATGCACTTCATACCAGTGTGCTTGCTTCTTTTACAGACAAGGAAGAAGCAAAGAAAAGAAAGGGCATTGCTGGTTTACTAATGAGCTTTTTGTACATCTGGTAGTTTAGAACTTGAAATGCATTTTCCCTATAGAAATGTTACAAATGGTGTCCAGGTTCCCAAGGTAAGTTCATAAAGCCCATTTAAGCCAATAATGCCACAAAATCTGTACAGCCTAGTAGAATTGAATCACCTTGAAAGACAATGTTTCCTTTGGGAGAAAAATGAATTCAGAAAAAAAAATGATCAAAGATTCAGCTTGGTAAAACTAAGAAAAAAAATCACTCTAAGAGCAATAAAACTAAAGACATCCTTTGCTTCATGATTAGATAGTGGGAACCTTTATTCAATAACCCACAACAAATGACACACAACACCTGTTCATGGGAGTCCCCCACAGAGGTCAGAGGTTAGTTTGTAACTGGGCAATTAGCTACACATTTGGCAAGGGGGAAACTGGCTAGATGTTCTTTCTTCTCTACTCTTCAGTTCCACAAGTTTCCTTCTACTTTCTCCATCTTTAACATAGCTGCTGTTGTTAATACACCTGCCCCTTTCCTGCTTTCCCTACACCATCAACCTATGGCATATTTATACAGAATTTACACTAGTGTTGCTTCTTTCCTGATTTTGTTACTGTGATTGCCAGAGTCTTGGTATAGCAGAAATCTGAAGTTTGTTCCCAAATAATCCTTGAAATGACCTTGTATGATGGAATGGCAAGGTCAGGAGTAATGAGAGAAAAATGGATTATTATAACAAACGGTGATAAAATCCTAAAATGATATAATGAAACTATACATGGTTGGCCCCACATAAATTGCATATCAAAGATATGTGCCTGGGATGTCAGACTTTCTTTTTCTGCTTTGAATTGTATGATCAATGTTGGCTTTTCTGGAAATTGTCTGTAAGGCTGCTGTCAAGTCCCAGAGAACATTTAAAGTCTCCAGAGCAGTAGCTTACCCAATAGATTATCTCAACAATAGGCTGATTATTTCCAAAAAATCACCTACCTCTTATTTACCTAACAGTCTCTATCACACTCAACTCAGGATTATGTAAGTACTTCTGCATATCACTCATTGGAGGTTAGCTATAAGTTCTTCTCATATTATTTGAAAATGACTATGGAAGAGAAAGAGAGATTAGTTAAGCAGATCCTACACTGCTCCTCTTCTATGTAGATATTCATTCCATCCTCCTGGAGCTAAGCTGGGTTTTCTCTGCCACCAAAAGAAGTCTTTTGAATTTCAAGCTTTTTTAAAAAAAAGAATACTCAAAACACATTACTTAGTATAGAGTTACATTTTGATTACATCAAGAATCATTTCAGTCTGTTCCAGAAACAAATAAATATGTATTTTTGATCTATTTATAGGTGTCATACTACTTTTAGACCAAGGTTTCGACAGCCTGTGTGAATATTTTTATAGTTTCTGCAGGCTAAGGGTCCAGACAAGGTTTAACTGAGGTCTCTGCTCATGATTTCACAAGACTACAGTCAAGTTATCCACTTGGCTGTGCTTCCATTTGGAGACTTGAATGGGTAAGAATTCACTTGGCAGGTAATTGAACTTGTGTGAAGGATTCATTCTGCTGTGGCTATATGGCTGAAGCTGGCTTTTCTGGCTGTTGTGTGAGTTGTGCCTTCATATTCCACAGGACCCTCAGTGTCACTCTGGTCACCTCCAATTCCTTACAATATAGACTCTTCAACCCTGGGCTCCTTACTTCATCATCTAGCAAGGAATGTCTTTCTAATTTGAGCAGATTAAGTTTTACAAAACACAATATTGTCATGAGGAATGACATTTAATCATCTTGCTATGTCCTATCGTTTATAGAGAAGTCAAGGTCTTACACACAAGCAATAGAGAGAAGTTACGTAAAAGCGTGGTCTCAAAGAGTCATTTGGAGTTGTGTCACATTCATATCTGTGTATCAAAGCATGTATCCTAAACACTAACCCCATTATTAAAATATGAAATAATTGACATGGCAGTATTAAAATGTCTGCAATATTTCCTCTGGATCTAGAGTCTAGATTATAATTATTACTTTTTCCTTAGTATCTGTTGTGGAACATCCCTTTATATTGTGTGAGCATGTGTCACTGTGATGGGTTTAATAAAGAGCTGAATGGCCATTAGCTAGGCAGGAAGAGGTGAGGCAGGACTCTTGAGGAGAGAGAGTTCTGGGAAGAAGAAAGGCAGGGTTGTGAGTCAGGTGCAGAAGAAGCAAGATCAGCAGTAAACTAAAGGTAACTGAGCCATGTAAAAGAATGCAGATTAAAAAAAAAGATGTGAGTTAATATAAGATCTAGAGGGACAAGCCTAAGCTAAAGGCTGTACTTTTATAATTAATAATAAGTCTCTGTATCATTTTTAATGAGCTGGCAGCCCAAAGACAGATCCATGTTCAAGTATCTTCTTTTACTGCTGTGTTTTAACAACATAAGCCTGATCAATCTATATAAAGTACACATTGAACATGTATGGTTTAACTGGGGTTACCATTGCTCCATGTTGCTTTTGAAAGACAAGTACAGAAGGCATATCAGAGAAATATAACCACTTCACTAAATATTTTCTATGTTTTTAAATGACTTCTTTTTTATACTTGCTGTGTTTATGATGCATGTCTGTATGCAAGCAAGACAAAGAATGCAGGGACATGCAAGCCATAGTGTGTGTGTAGAGTTCTGAGTACAACATTGAGTATAGGTCCTCACTTCCTACTTCTCTGAGGCAGGCTTTTCCTTGCTTTATGCCAGGATGGCTGACTCTTGAGATTCATTGCTTCAATCTACTGGTAAGAGTGCTGGCATTATGGATACGTTCTACTGTGTCTATATTTTTTTCCTTTTTTATTGAGCTTTACATTTTTTGCTGCTTCCCTGCCTGCCTCTCCCCTCCACTTCAACCCTCTCCCAAGGTCCCCATGCTCCCAGTTTACTCAGGAGATCTTGTCTTTTTCTACTTCCCATGTAGATTAGATCTATGTCTGTATTTTTAATATATGTTCTGGGGATTTAAACTCAGGTCCTCACATTTACATGAGAAGCACATAAAATGTTCCCCCATCATTGAATCTTCTCTAGCCAAGTAGTTTTGCTGAATATTATTGGTTCTCTAGAAATAGTAATTAAGTGGTTCAAACTTTGAAAGGAATACACAGGCTCATTGTATGCTAAGACTTTTCTATTTGAGGGAAAAAGATACACACTCTCTTATTGGCTATCTTCTTTAGTCTCTGTTCTTGTGTTCTTTCTAATATATATATATATATATATATATATATATATATATATATATTTCCTATAGTTTATATACCCCAACAAAATTTTTCAGGACATATAGGAATTACAATATGGTTTCATTCTGTTTTTTAAGTGAATGATTACAATAAATACAAAAAAAGTAAAAAACAGCATGTTTCCATACTCCTTCCATGAGTAAATATTTTATGTGCTATGGTTGAAAAACAAATTGTCCCAAGAATCCACATACTTTCACACCCAAACAACTTGTTATAGAGTAACTGCCAGGGGAATCAAGGTATTCTTCAGTTAGGCATTTTACTGGCAGGCTTCATTCTGCAGGTACGAAGAAAGGGCCAATTACTTTATTACTTATCTTGAAAGGTAATCTTATAAGAAGTCTTAAAGGAATGACAAGCCTAAACTTTTATATATGAGAAAGAATTAGCTCTGCTTTAAATCTTTAGGGTTATTTTGTTCTTGTTCTCTGACCTTAGTGAGCTCTACATTTAACTATGTGCCTTTCTAAAATTTTAGAATGTCTTCTTGGGTTTATGCACTTCAAAGCTATTTAACAAAAACATCCTAGTCTATCTTTGTTATTTTTAAAGCTTTGTTTCAGTTGTGATGTACTCTGAAACAGGTGAACCTATTTCCCATCATTAAGGTTAAGAGAATTTAAACTAGCTTGGATACTAGAACTCAATTGTTTTTTCTTAATCATTAACTTGAGCTACAATCTATGCAGCTCCTTAGGTGGAACTTAAAGGCCCTGGTTGTGAAACATATCCTTGTATTTATCTTTATTCACCAAAACTCTGTATTGGCTATCATTATTATTATTAAATTAGACAATACAGCTTAGGGAGGGATCATCTTTTCTTTCTTTCTTTCTTTCTTTTCTTTTCTTTTTTTTTTTTTTTTTTTTTTTTTTTTTTTTTGGTTTCTTTTGGGACAGGGTTTTTCTGTAGCTTTACAGCCTGTCCTAAAACTAGCTCTTGTAGACTAGGCTGGCCTTGACCACATAGAGATTTGCCTGCCTCTGCCTCCCAAGTGCTGGGATTAAAAACATGTACCACCGCCGCCCGGCTAGGGGCGGTCATCTTCTTAACAACCTACAAATAAAAATACACAGTAGAATGTGATGTTTCCAAGAGATAAGCATATCACATTACAGGCAGTGTAGATCTCTCCACATCTGCACGCACCATTGTAGATACCAGAGGAATATTGCAATAACAAACATGTAGAGGCACAGCAGAACAAAAGACGTTCTGGGATCTGTAGTCCCTTGCCTAAATGAGATTCACCCATCAGAGAGTTTCCTCGTGGTTGGCTGACACCCTGAACTTCAATTGTTACCTGCTGCTCCTCTGGCAAGGATACCAGTATCTTCCCTTTTTAGTGAACACCATTGAGTCCAATTCAATCCTTCACTTTCTTCATCTCCCGTGAAGTCCTCTTAGGAGTCTTGGATGTTAGCAGAATTCAGTAAGGCTGTCACTTTCCACTAAACACCCCCTATTATTTTCTAATCTGAAGGACAATTTGGAGCGGCTTTGCTTCCACTATTTGCCAAGAGTCCCTTATGCAGATGGGAGTGCGTATTTCTAGAGTTCTAGTTACTAAGGGTTAGACGCAGCCGGCTAAATCTAACTGTAGACTTGATCAGTTGGGAGCAATTTGCATAACTGTGTGACTACAGAGGAGAGGAGATCAGCACTAGGATGGCTTTTCACTTCTGCCTAAACCGAGAAGCAGCTGGTACGATGCTCCGTAAAACAAATTAAAACCCTGCCTCTCCAGTCATTTACCTCCCCCCCCCTCTTCCCCCACCATTACACTAGGATTTTGTGATGGGCAACTTTAAAGCAGTCTTTCAGTGCAGAGTCTTCGTAAATTGCGTTTGGTGTGAGATTTTACTCTTCTCTGTCAAGCCTCACCAAATGCTGGCTAGAGCTCTGAGGTGCTCCTCCTCTCTGTCGTTTAACCTCTGACCGGCTTTGTCTGCCCTACCTCTGCATGCTGTGGCTAGGGGAGCAGGGCTTTAAGGTCTCTTTGGTGGAAGGAACTCAAATCAGAAACAGCCCTCCCACTGGGTGGAAGCAAGGAGGCACGTCCCTTTCTGCGTGGTCCATTAAACAGTCATTCCCGGAAGCGGTGCGCCAGGTGTTACTGCTTAACTCCTTCACGTAGCCTGATCTCATGCAGGCCTGCGTGCACATGGGACCGCTAAGAGGTTTCTAGAGCTGTTTGCAAAGGGACAAGAAAGGAGAAGGGAGTGGGGATTGAAAACTGGGTTTGAAAATAGTCCTGTTTCATGACTTTCATTTTATTTTCTACTTGCTGCCCCAATGAACTCCAAAGTGGGTAAGAGATAGGTGATGCCAAGCTAAAACTGGCATGGCTCAGGAACACACATTCAGGTTACTCTGAAGGACACAATTTACTGTGACAAGAATATTTACAATCAACGAAAATATGAAAAACAGACATCAACGCATGTTCCAAATATGTCGGCGGGAAATTGGGTAGGTGGGTTACAGCAGAGTAGAGAAACCTGTTCAATCGGTTTCAGGAACTATCTTACAATGTAACACCCTTGAATTCAGAGTCAATGGAATCTAATCATCTGCTCAGTAATGCATTTAAAAAATTTCCCCAATAATCCCAAAAATGTTAGGGAAGATAAAGAGGTTGGTGGCAAATTTCTAGTAAAGGGAGTAAAGATAGTCCAATGTGATTTTGATTCTCATTCTTTCATAACCCAACTATCCACAGTCAGGAAGTTTCAGCCAGTCAGTCTGAAGAATCTTCAACAAGCATGGGGGCTTTTTCAGAGTGTTTCATTCCCTGAAAATGCCCTAGTATCTAATTTCAATATACTTTCCCCCATTTTAATTACTTTGTGACCATAGAATTTCTTGTGACGACTTTGAGTTTCTAAGGTTAGAAGCATCCACATTTCAGAAAAAAAAAAAAAAAAAAAAAAAGCTTTACTGAGGAGCTCTTTCAAGTTTTATTAACACATAAAAAAGATTCGGTATCACAAAGTGAGGAAGAGAAAGAATAACAGCAGGAAAGAATGGAACAAGGACTGACTTTGAGATCACCATGTCCTGATAGGAACTGTTCAGCAGAGCTTGCAGGAAGGGCTGTTAATCATGTCCTTCCCTGCTGATGTTGATCCCGCTATTACTGGGTAAACTGGCTAAGAAAATCAGGAATGAGGCATGAGTGTTCCTGTAAAGTATTATTATTAACAGTTAGGATAAGTATTTACCTAGAGCAACTTATTAAGAAGGTGCATATACCAATTCACATGAGGCTTCTTGGGTATTGTTTTTGCTAATCTAACTTATAATGTTTAAAGTTCCAGACAGCAAAGTCCATTCCAGCTAAGAAAGGCAGAGGTGAACGATTATTCACCTTCTTAACTTGTGGGTTGGGACTCCACTGGTGATCTCATAACTGAATTCAGGAACTCCAAAATATGGCAACAGTACATTGTTTCTGAATGCACAATGACCACAAATTCAAAATTAAACTTGAGTCTGACCTGTGTCTGGTGGCACAGGCCCGTGTTACACTATCTGTCTATATCATACCCTTGCTTTTCAGTGTACAATGTGTGTGCTCTCCACTACAGGTGCGATGGCACTGCACACATCATCATGTTGCAGTCTGAAGTGTCTCTACTCATTTGCCACATGATTTTATGCTATGAATTATAACATTTTACCATATTTAAAAGTTCCCTTGTCTTACAGAAACTTTATGGTTTATTTGCAGAAAACAAGAACACTGAAGGTTTTCCTGCTTATTCCTTAACATGTAAGCATACCATATTGCATCTCTGGACTGTTCTGTTTTAGAGTACTTGCTATTTAAAAAAAAAAGGTCCTTGAAGTTACTTACTTGTTTTTCATAAAAAAAAAATAAATAAGGAAAGTAGGGGATTGAAGAGAAATTACTCAATAAACTTTGGCTTAGCATTAGACAAAAACTCAAACAATTTTGTGAAATGATCCCACACATTTGCCTGATTGACAATAAGAATTTATATGAGTGCTGCTCTTAGCATTGGCTGTTGTGAAAATCAAAATATCAGTCAACTCTGAAAATTACTGAGGATGCTCTGTGTTGCAGTATCAAATATTCAGCCAAGATTATATTCTTTATATGTAAGTAAACATGCATATGCAACTCACTAGCATGTTGATTTTCTTTATTTCTTTAATATAGTAAATTATACGTACATAAAAATTGTTCTAAAATATTTTTCTTTATTATTTATTATATACATATTTTATATACTCATATGCCATCGGTCACATCAAGATTCCTGGAGAGGGAGCTTAAAGACATGGCTCAGCACTTAGGAGCACTTACTGCTCTTCCAAAGGAGCCAAGTTCCTTTCCTATCACTTATGTTGGGTGGTTCAAACTGCCTGTAACTATAACTTTAGGACCCCTGACAAAATCTCCTGGCTGCTACCGACACCTACACACAAGTTGTGTACTCATAGAAACAGATATATAAAGTCCTCAAAGCTACAGAGAAACCCTGTCTCAAAAAACAACAACAACAAAAAAGAAACAGATAAATAAAAATAATAATAAATCTAAAAACTGATGAGTGAAAAGCATTGGAAGCAGAAAAAGTTTAAAAAAATCTTTTTTTTTATTCTTCTCTTCTTCTCTCATAGATTACACCCCAACAGCGGTTTCCCCTCCCTTTTCTCCTCTGAGTCCCCACTCCCCGACACACACACACACACACACACACACACACACACACACACACACACACACGCCTCTCTTTTCTCCCAGATCCATTCCTCCTTCATTTCCCTTCAGGAAAAAACAGGCCTTCCATGATATGAACTGAATACCAGATAACATATTACAGAAAGACTAGGCACAAACTCTCATATCAAGACTGGAAAAGGCAACCCAGTAGGAGAAAAAGGATCCTAAGGGCAGGCAAAGAAGTTAGAGACACACTCCACACCCACTGTTATAGTCCCACCAGAACAGTAAGCTGCACAATCATAACATATATGCAAAAGACCTAGCTCAGACCCATACAGGCTCTGAGATTGCTTCTTCACTCTCTGTGAACCCCTATGAGCTCTGCTATCTTGAACTTTTAATCAATCAAAAGCTCCAGTAGACCATCAGTCATAGATAGACCTGAGAAGAGTCATTAAAGATTAGATGCTAAAACAACCTCCATACCAACCCATATAGAATTGGAACACCCAGAAGCTATTCCTTCTACTAAGATCAAAAATGTTTTTGAATAATATGACCACTTATGTAACTATTTGGTCCAGAACAGCCACTTTTGCCAGGAACATATCAGTAAAATGATTTATCAGTAATATGGATGTTTGTGTTATATATTTGTCATTTGACAAACTTGCAAATTAGGTACTTTTATTAGCATTTCTGACTAGAAAACACTAAATTGTACCTTTATCTTAGCTGCAAGAAAATCTAGAATTTTTTCCCCTTATTCTATCAGTCTTTCCATACCAAGGGTTGGAATGAATGTCAACCAAGACTCATTACTCTCTTGTACCATACTAAATGAAGCAGACTTCCAAAACAATCATTTTTGAAGTGGAGGAAATTTGAACAAAAATTAAGTTAAAAGACAGTAAATGCAAAATTCGAGAAGTCATTGTTTTTTACTGCAGCATAGTACTCTAATGTGTATGTATTCCACACTTTCTTCATCCATTCTTCCATTGAAGGGCATCTAGGTTGTTTCCAGGTTCTGGCTATTACAAATAATACTGCTATGAACATAGTTGAACAAATGCTTTTGTCA
>NW_026067944.1:11716397-11732582 GCF_014885135.2 Alexandromys fortis
GGGGGACTTGATTGGGGGAGGGGGAGGGAAAAGGGAGGCGGCGGTGGGGAAGAGACAGAAATCTTTAATTAATTAATAAAGAAATAAATAAATTAAAAAAAGAAAGTAATTCTATCCAGTTATTCGTTAGGCATGTCTGTGGGGCATTTTCTTGATTAATGATTGATATAGAAAGGTACAGCCCACTTAAGGATATGCTAGCCCAAAATAACTGGTTCTAGGTTGTATAAAAGCAGGCTGAATGAGCCATGAGAGTAAGATAGTAAACAGTCTATTTCTTGTTCTTGGTCTCACTGTACTCACTGTTTGCCTCTAGGTCCTTACTGAGTTCCTGCCCTGACATCCCTCAAAGATGGACTCTTGTGGAAGCTTAGTCCAAACAAAACCTTTCCACCTCAGCTGCTCTTGGTCATGGTGTTTATTACAGTAGTAGAAATCAAACAATAATACCCTAAATCAATGTTTAGGCTCCACATGAACATGTATATGTATGCATGCATCACAAATTCATACACACACCCATACATTTTGTGTTTGTAGGTTGGTGGAGGCAAAAGAGACAAAAGAGAGACACACTAGTTAATGTTGCCTCATCTCGAATTGTTGAGTCTTTACAAAAACTAATTTACCAAAAAGATACGTGAATGCTTGGTTTATATAAGGAAAAAGCAATTCTTAGCTTGGTGGACAAATGAATTGTAAAATTACCTGTTAGAACACCTCCCATCCCCCTGAGACAATTTTTTTCCCTAGTTTTCCTTGTGCCAGGCCTGCCAGTTATTATTCTGTCCCCTGTAATCTAGGTACAACAATCATGTTGCTGGCATGGTATACAAACTCATTTGGAATCTTTGGACAGTTTATCCCCGTCTTATTTCTCAACCATTTCCTTCATATGTGCTCTATGCTTGAAAGCATACAATTATTAGCTGTTCTTACCAGATTTATTCCTGAATTTTGTAAAATGCATACCTTCTTCTCAGAAGTTTTCCATATCTTAATATCCTGTTCAATAACACACTAAGTTTCCCATTTCTTAGGGAATGTCTTTAAAATGACATTTGTTTTTATTGTGATTTTATTTCTTTTCTTATTCATCATTTTCCTCAAATATACTATGTCCTTTTTGAAGATAGACCTGTTTTTAGACACATTTTATCTCAGTAGTCGGTAGAGTATGAAGTAGATTCACTACATGAATTTGGATTACATTTTATGTGAGATGACCAACAATGAAATAACAAAGAAGTATATATACAATATTTGAAGAATGGATATTACAAAATACTTTAAATATAAATAAAAACAAGTGAGATAGTGAGAGGCTAAGGCTGGTGTTGGAGCTGGTGATAGCCAAGCCCCAAGGTCAATTGTCCTCCCAATATTCACTTCCTTTGTATATTTGTCTCACATTCATCATGACTAGTTGATGAAATATGGTGAATTTTAGATGCCGTCTGAAACTGTGTCTCTGCCTTGGTCTTTTATATTGTTTGTTCTGGGAGAGACTGCTGTCTATTTAGTGAAGATACATTGTTCACTGCACACATCCATCAGGAGATGGCCTTGTGGGTTATCCATCTTGGAAGTGGTTATTAGCTGCAGTCGAGACTCTTATGACCACAGTGACAAGAGACATCTGAATGAAATATCATGGAAATTCTGATCTACAAAACACAACCAAACTTTTTATGAATTACTCAAAGAAAATGCATGGGGGCTGATATTTTGACCCACTATATTCAGTGGTATAATACATTATAAAATAAATACTGCAAGGTCTCTTCTAGAGAGGTCTTGAAAACTTCTTCAAGCAGGTAACAGCTAATGTGAACAGAATGAAGAGACATCAGCTGTTGACATTTCAGAAGGCAAATGTTCGACAGAGGTAACAATGGATGGCCCTATGGCAGTAGAATGTTTGTCATATTAAGGGAGAGAAGAGCAGGGAGCATGTGAAGCAGGGGAGGGGCAGCTAGGGGGCAAGTTCCTGTAATTTTTTTCTGCCAAGAGAACAGAGTCATATGATCTGTCTGCCCTGCCTTCCAAGTGCTAGGATTAAAGAGGTGTTCCATGACCGCCCTGTTTGTTCCTTTCTTTTAAAAATGACACATTTAACGCTTCTTTATATGAAAATGGACTAAAAAGGCAATCTGAATGTTGGAAAAAGAAATAGCTGCAGAAGTGAAAGCAATAATGAAAAATGTCTTTAATAGAGAGCTTATGTGGGATTCCCCTCTGTGTGCTGTGAATATCATCAGTTAATAAAGGAACTGGTTTAGGCCTATTCCAGAGCTATAGGGGAACAGAGCTAGGTGAAGAAATCTAAACTGAATTCTGGGAGAAAGAAGGGTGAAATCAGAGAGAGAGAAGCAACAAAAAATCAGGAAGCAATTTGGAGAACTACACGCATATTCCCAAATATTGTTTATAAATATTTATTTACATTTAAAGGGGGATATGCTATAGGGATTTGCATTGGTATGGATCTTGGTTTATTGGTACAAATTTTGTTATATGCATATTTCTGCTCTTGATTAAGGTATTGTGTTTGTCCAGCTCATTTAAAAATGTAATGTATAATTAAGAAATATAGGTTAATAGATAATCATCTCTAATAGTCAAGTTTATAGTCATGTTAGTTACATTTTTGATATATAGAGATATATTCCAGTTAGATAGGTATTTTTCAAATCTATCAGAGACCTTCAGAATATGGCATTTAAATTTTTTTAAGAATTTAAGACTTTTCATGACAATGAGACACATCTGCTCTTGGCAGCAACAGTCTATTTCAGGAGGAAGATGGGCATCAAAGAGGCTCTTTAAGAAGCTGCTTAGGCATTTGGTTAAGAAACTGCTCTTGCCTATACTGCTTGATGAACTGGACATAAAGGACCCACAGAGAAATGACTGCTGAACTTGCCTAAACATGAGATGATCCTTTGGAATTTCTGCTACATGAAAGTGTCTTTGAGACATTCTGCAGGATACGGGAGTGTAACAGCGTAAATGAATGCAGATAGATTGTAAAACTATACACAGCTTTAATGGGGAAATAGACTTACAGAACCACCATTCCTGCCTAGTCAGGAGACAGTTGGGAGCACGCTTGCCAGATTTATAGGTAAACATTAGCCTGAGGCAAACACGCCCCCTAAGGGGCGGGACTTATTCCTACACTAGAGAAAGTGACTGACAAACCACCAATATAGGTAGAACTGTCTTTGAAATTTTCTGCTTCATGGAAATGTCTGCTGAATATTATGGGACAGTAGGCTGAATATGGATGCCCGAATGGTACTAAAGAACTTTGGGTGGCTATCCAGGCAGTGAGATGTCTCTGTCAATTCCAGGGTTTTGGAAGTTGCTTACAATGCATTTTCTGTATACTTAGGTAATATTATATCCTTCTGGGGTCTTTGATGGAGTTGAAGAATTTATAGTTATAGTTTTTCTTAGTTATGATAAAAGATAAAGTAGATATAAATATTGTGACCATAATTCTTACTTGATGACTGTTTTGTGTATGCAATTTTATTATGTTAAAGTTCAAAACCTTCTTTTTTATTTAAACAGAAAAGGGGAAGTAATGTGGGATTTCCCTCTGTATGCTGTGAATATCATTAGTTAATAAAGGAATTACTTTGGGCCTATAGCAGAGCTATAGAGGAACAGAGCTAGGTGGGGAAAACTAAACTGAATGCTGGGAGAAAGAAGGGTAAGATCAGAGAGAGAAGCCATGAAGCCACATTCAGAGACAGATATGCTGAAATCTTGCTGGTAGGCCATGACCTTGTGGTGATGCAAAGATTAATGGAGATGGGTTAAATTAATATGTAAGAGTTAGCCAACAAAAAGCTAGAGCTAATGGGCCAAGCAGTTATTTAATTAATACAGTTTCTGTGTGCTTATTTCAGTTCTGGGCAGCTGAGATGAACAAACAGCCTCCCACAACAGAGGGTAAATGATTATCTCAATCAATTCTGTTTCATAGTAGTGACAAAGACAGAGAGGACCAAGTGAAGAAGGGCACTTAAAAGAAATCTTACACTAGCTCAGAATTGAGTATAATAGAGGGTTATTTATTTAGGGTAGACTGACAGATCATAATTTTCTGCTGGAATGGTGAACAGCAACCGAATACTGCAGCTGGAAAAAAGGACAGATATGTGCTTTACATTGGCATATGTATGTGTGTGTGTGTGTGTGTGTGTGTGTGTGTGTGTGTATGACCATGCCCAATTGGCGGGTAACTGGAAGGCTACTGGTGGTAGGAATTCCTATAGCAGATCAAGCACATGTGGACACTAACGTGGAGACTGTCAGATCTGCACAAACAAGGCATCTTTGTCAAGTTGCCTCTATTTTCTCAATAAAATGCTTGGTTTGATTATGAACTAAGGTGAAGATGTAGGAGGTTTAAAAAAAATGAAATAGCTATTTGTTGCATGCCTGAAAGAAATTGAATGCTCAGTTGGGATTTCTATTGTTTTCTACTCTAGGGAAAACAAATACCACCACAAAGAGAAAAACAAGTGGATATGAAGTATTTAGTGCAAAGAAAAAATGAGAAAAAAAAAGCCTGGCTGGCAGCAAGGGAGGATCAAAGGGTGAAGAGAGTGAGCCAAAAGACTGGCCTTGTTTTATACCCCTGAGTTCTAGTATTTTAGACTTAGAGGGATCAGTATATTTAGACAAAAGCAAACTCTTGCTGTTTTTCTCTGTCCTTCGTATCCTTTTTTTTTTTTTGTTGTTGTTGCTGGTGGTGGTTTTTTCGGGATTCATATTAAAGAATGAATTTATGTTTTCTCTTTTTAATTAGCATTGGAACTAAGAGTCAGAGCTAAATGTGGAAGACTATCCCTCTATTAGGAGGCACTGATGAGTCTCTGTTGGAACTGATGTTCTCCATAACCGATGAATTGGTTGTAGTAATTTGAAGGCTTTTTTATTAAATTTATTTCTTCTGTGTATGTTGGGATATGAGGGTGGGGAAATGAGTAAGTTTGTGAAGGCCAGAGGACAACCTGTGAGAATCAGTTTCATACTTTAATCATATTCACCTTAAGCATCAAATTCTGGTTATGAGGCTGGGTGGCAAGTACCTTTACCCACTGAACACCTTGTTTGCCTAGGTATCTATATTGTTTAATGTACTCTCCAAGATATTGGTAATAGAAAAGACATGTGAGTGAATAAAGTAGATAGGATTTCAGCACTTCTGCCCATTCCATATTCTCTTTACTATGTAGATAACCTGGCAGGCATGCTTTCTAAAGTTCAGTTACATAAAATATTTCTGCTATCATATATAGTTCTTCATTACTGGGGGTTGATACAATGTGATGCTCACAGTACGTTCTTAAGTCCAACAAAGTTTGAATCATTTAAAGTGTTTGCTCATTGGTTTCTTCACCTATACAATGGTGGATAATTACAGAACACATTTAAATTCTTAGCATACAATCTGACACATAAAAATATTATAAAATAATCACAGTCAGTCCGTATAAATATATCCTCTTCACAAAGTGAAGAAGTGTCCTTCTTCTTTGCATACATTAAAAAGACTTTTCAAAAAATTTCAAAAAACCATACCTGCTTTTGAGATCAAACACAATTTATAACGTAAATATTCCAACATACCCCTTTCTTTTTTACATAATGTATAAATTTTTCTAAAACAAGTGTGATCGCATGTGTGCCTGTGTGTGTTTGTGAGGGGGGGCACAATTCTTGTGGAAATGATATGGGCTTTTGGTAAATCTGACACTGGTTGTGACACTATTTTCTTTTAAAAAATTATTTTTGTTTAATTTTTCTCACATATATTACATCCAAACCAGTTTTCCCTCCATCCTCTGTTCCCAGTCCCCCACCCCCACACACTTGTCCTCTCCACTAAATCCATTCTTCCTCTGTTTCCCTTCAGAAAAGAGCAAGATTCCTAGGGACAGCAAGCAAACAGTGACACTACTTTCATTCTAACAAAATTAATAAGTTACAATTTTAGGGTTCCACTTTGCACTTTAATAACTAAACTTTGAGTTGGTAGAATTAAAAATGTCAAATCAAAATGAACCTTAACAACCAAATATTGAATAGTTTCATTCCTATTGTTTTACAAATGAAATCTAATGAACATCAGGATGTTTCCCCATTACCAACAGCATTCTATGGCTAAGATAAAAAAAAACAAACAAACATAAGTCACAAGTCATGCTTGAGAGAACATGGAGCAGGGAGAACACTCCTCCACTCCTGTTGGGAGTGAAAACTTGTACAGATCCTTTCTATATCAATATGGTGATTTCTCAGAAAATTGGGAATCAATCTACCTCAAGACTCAGCTGTACCACTCCTGGGCATATACCTAAAGAACACTTGCACAGCTATGTTTGTAGTAGCTTGTTTCATAATAGTCAGGAACTGGAAACAACCAAGGTGTCCCTCAGCCAAGAAATGGATAAAGAAAATATGGTACATTTACACAATAGTGTATTACTCAGTTGTTAAAAACAATGACATCAGGAAATTTCCTGGCAAATGGGTGGGACAAGAAAAGATGATACTGTGTGAGGTAACCAAGACCCAGAAAGACAACATGACATGAACTCTTGTGTAGTGGACATTAGCTGTAAAGTAAAAGAGAACAATGCTACAGCTCACAGACCCAGGAAGCTAGTTACAAGGAGGGCTTTCTACAGGGTTGTATGAATTTCACTGAAAAGAGAAAACAGAATGGATGTTGTCTGTGGGTAGGGGAAGGGAACTGGAACAGGAATAGGGATGGGAACCAGAGGGATCAGGTTTGGGGAGGATGGAGGAAGAGAGTACTGAGAGAGACAACTAGAATTTGGGAGCATCTCTGGGATGCAGTGGAAACTCCCAGGAATCTACGAGGGCGAACCTAGCTAAGACTCCGAACAATGTGGGATACAAAGCCTGAACTGACCATCTCCTGTGACCAGGCAAGACTTCCATTAGAGGAACTGGGATATTAACTCAGTCACAAACCCATAGGCATACACTTTACCCAGCCTACAATATATGCTGGGGTAAAGGTGGAAGAGAAATTGTGGGAGGGATCAACTAATGACTGGCACAGCTGGAGACCCATACCCTAAGAGGGAGCTCCCCCATTAGGGCCAGTACCCAAAGACCTAGGATAGAACCAAACACAACTGGCAAAAAAAAAAAAAAAAATCAAGTAAATGATTTCTAATGATTTTCTGTTATGCTCACAGATTGGTGCCTAGCCCAATTGCCCAATTGTCATTAGAGAGGCTTCATTCAGCAACTAATGGAAATAATGCAGAGACTCATAGCCAAACATTAGGCTGAGCTCCAGAAATCCTATGGAAGAAGCAGGAGGAAGGATTGTAATACCTAGTGGTGTCAAGGAAAACCCACAGAACCAACTAACCTGGGCTCATAGGGGCTCAGAGAGACTGAATTGATAACCAGGAGGACTGCATGGGACTGACCTAGGTACTCTACATATATGTGACAGTTATGTAGCTTGGTCTTCTTATGGGACTCCTAACAGTGGGAACAGGGGATGTCCCTGACTCTGTTGCCTGCTTTTGGGACCCATTCCTCATACTGGATTGCCTCATCCAGCCTTAACAAAAGAGAAGGTGCCTTGTCTCACTGCAACCTGATGTACCATGGCTGGCCGATATCCATGGGATGCCTGTATGCCCATTGCTGAAGAGAAACAGTTGAGGAGGAGTGGGTGGGGTGTGGGTGTGGGAGGGACAAATTGGGAAGAGGGGAAGGGAAACTGGTTGGGATGAAAACAAAAAAATAAAATAAAAACAAAACAAAAAAACAATATCTTTTTACTTTTACTAAATGCATTTATAATTCTCTCACCAATCCTCCTCCCCACACCTCCATGATCAGGTATGCATTCTGACCAAAAGCATAGAGTAGAGGGTGGCTGACCAAAGAGAGCTTTGTGTTCTTCACACAGAAGCACAGAAAATGCTCAACAGCAGCAGCAGCTACAAGGGTTATAACATCATGTCTGTGTCCTGGTAGCAACCCACAGGGTAAGCAATCAGCTGCCCAAGACCATCGCAGGGGAGGGTGTCCTGTCACACTTTCTCTTACCCTGAGGACAGACTGCCATGCACCCCGACTAGCATTCCAGCCTCTACCCACAACCACTCTCTCCTATGGTCAGAGAAGGCTGGCGCTCAGGCTGCAAGACGTGCAAGCAGCGGGCTATAGAAACAATTACACTGAGAAAGAAAGATGAGTTTAAGAAAGCTTCTAAGAAATTTATGCAAAAAAGGAAAAAAAAATTCCTAGGTTGCATTTTTAGAAGGCTTATTTCCTTGTATATTTTAAGAGTGCATTATGTAGTCATTCATTCTGTAAATTAAGCCTTTTGATTTCCGGTAGCATTATGCAAAGCTAGCATATTGTACCTATTTGCAAAGATAATAAATTAGTGAATGCTTTCATTTTCTTTGGCAAAATTACCAAAATGTGTCACAACAGACAAAGAACATTTGAAATGTTACCAAAATAGCAGTATTTGTGTCAGCCATGAGAAGCACAATAGATGATACGGTTACTTCGGGTGCCCAAAGATATATGGAAATGGAAAAAAAAAAATCCAAAGGACAATTACTCTGAAGAAGCTATCAGGGATCTGTGTGAACATCATGAGAAAATTACCCAGGGCCACTAATCACGGAAACAGAAATGTTGGATAAAATGTATTGTGTGATGAAGCAAAGATTTAGAGAATTTTCCCAGCCACACCCTTCCTTTTCTTGCTAGATGCACTAGATGAATTTCATATTCCCAGAGGTCATCTGAGATGGACAAAAGATGCCAGCAAATCACAAAGCCTTATCTTTGTGTGGAGATTTTCTCTCAAAAAGCATAAAAGATAAAAGTAAACTAAAATTCGTATCTTGGTACATATGTGTCTAAGTGGCATAAATTATAACATTACATAAATAGTTATCACAATACTCTTTGGTCGAAGTATTTGGTGAAATGACTGCTGAGCAGTTTGGTATTCACTTGTCCATGTGTACATGCATATACAATTGGTCTTTCTGAGCGCTCTGATTACTGATTTTCTGGTAATTACATCTGTACTTTCTCTCAGAGTCATACGACAGCTAGAATTCATTACCGCACTGTGAATTCTCAAGGGACACTACTGAGGACTCTTTTAAGAACAGTGTGAGACCAAAAAAAAAAAAATGCTTAGGCTCAGAATACGGAGATGATACTACATATGAAAACAACAAGACAAACATATAAAGTCATATCGGATGACTGAAGCTAAAGTTAATTTCTGCAGTTTTTCAATGTACTGCCATTCTGTGTATGTTTACATACATGTATATGAGAGATACTTCAGAAGAGCACAACAGTGTATTCAAAATATTTTAACCTATTTGGCAGAAAGGCCTTTTCTGCTCACAGAAACGAATCAGACATTTTCAATGGAAACATGCTAATTGTGCTCTACATGTGGCCTTGGTATCCGTTATACTAATATTTATCTTCAGTGATGACTAAAGGGAGGGTGAAAAAGAAATTCACGCCCCCCCCCAAAAAAAATAAAACATCTGCTTTTAGTGAGGACAATCCAAATGACAGATGACAGACTGAATTGACAGGGCCGAGACAAGGGGAAGAATATTTGAGTCTTTGAGGGCAGAATTTGCAGAGATCTTAGCCCCCACATGCCTGGATACAGTTTTGTCAACCCTTGGCTGGCCAGAGGTCTAACAGTGTTCTTTGTGATGGACAGCTGTGTGTTTATCTCAGAACAATTGCCCTACAAATGCTACCTTATGGCGGGAAAGCAATGCCCTTAGCAGCCCTAGCATTCTAGATCTAGGCCTTAAGTTGCTTTGTGTTTCACCGCAGAGCATTCCTTGACTGGTTTCTCATTATTGTAGCCATCGCCTATTTGTGTCTATTTAACCCATACCCTCTAGAAGTTCTTCTTGAAAACATGACAATCTCACAACTCAAAATAACTGAAAAGTGTTTGTTGAGTGCTATTCATATCAACAAAACATAAACTGAATATATAATTTATTACAGGTAATGGCCAGAAAAGGAGTCTAGTTTATATTACATTTCTATTTATTATAATGTGGCTTAAAAAAAAAAAACTCCTCAAAATGATCCTTTCTTCATTGAGTGGTAATCTAACTCAGTTTAATTTGCTTGCTCTTCTCTATATGAAATTTTGTTGTTTTTTTTTTCCCCTGTGCAGTGAAATTGGAATACAAGTGAATTACCTGTTACTCTCTATATTATTGATTTAAGAGATCCCTGTTTGTGAGTCTAAGGAAAGAGCCAGAGTTCCCTGGTCGTTCTGTTTGTGAAGATTCAAAAGCAATGAAGCGAGCTATTTCCCCTGAATGCTGTTATCCATGACAAAGAAGCTAACTGCTTAATTCCAGGGGTCTGTTATTATTTGTAAACTGGCTCTTAAATAAGAATACTTACAGATGCCTCTTGCTCCAGATGGTACCATTTAACTCTGCCTGTGTTACTCATGAGTGGTTTTCTGCTTTCGTTTTAAACAAATACTTAACACAGCAATTCGGTTATCAAGAATGCCTTCTCAAAATTGGAACAAAATCCCGAAGTGCTGCATGAAGTGGCAACACAATTTCCTTCAGCAAGGGACACATGGGTTAAAAGTAAATGGAGCTTGACAGTAGAGGGGAGTAAAAAGAACTACAGTGGAAGCGCAGGGGAAAAAAGGTTCTCTGGACCTCACTAGAGGGCGGAGTGCCAGATCTTCTTTGTTAATTGCTGGTTTTGTGACCTTAGTAGAGGGACACAGACACATACACAGACACACAGACACACATACACAGACACACAGACACACACACACACACACACAGACACACAGACACACACACACAGACACACACAGACACACACACACACAGACACACACACACACACACACACACACACCAAATCAAAAACAACATAAACAGTAATCACCATCCTTTTCAGAGGATTTATTTCAAGACTAAATAATTAGTAACTCGATGACAAATTTCTGAGTGATGTTAGTAAATGCTTTCTACGATACCATTTATTCGAAGCCCATTAAGTGTGAGCTGGAGAGATCACTCAGTGGTTAAAGGCTAGGCTCACAACCAAAAACAATAAACACATTAAGTGAAGCCAGAAAATCAGTTTTTACAGTGAAAAACCTCTCTGTCATTAAGATGCTTATATGTTTTGAGAGCATATGATGTCATCTGGGATTAGGATTCTAAATCCATTCTTGTTGGGAAATGTTTCATGTTTCCTTGAAGAGCAGGCATAATCATATGAACGCTCGGACTGTTGAATGACATCACCTGTGGTCTTGGGTCTCCCAGTTGTAAACACTTGATACAGTGATTTCTGCATCTGGTAATGTGAACCAATTCCTTGGTCTATATGTTTGTAAATTTTATTTGTGCTCTTTGTCTGAAGAACCCAGGGTCAAGCACGTAACATTCAAGCCTTTTCTTAGATGGATCTCAATTAACCTTTCCAACATATTTTTTCCTCAAAACTACATTTGTGCTCCTTTCACTCCAGCCAAAATTAAATATTATTTTCTTTTTTTAAGGTGTCCAAAATGTAGATGTTAACAGTAGGCACTTCCATTAGACCGACATTCTACTTGACTTTCCTTTTACAAAGGAACACCATCTATTTTGAATATGGGATAGGTAAGCTATCTTTCCTCATTTCTCTTTGTAAACATGGCACTTTCTTCCTTGTCCTTATCCATAAAACCAGATTTTAAAATCTAGTCTTCCCTATTTGATTGCCAAAATCAATTCATTTTGTAGACGGCTCAAAAATAAATTAATTAGCCATAACAGTATACACTAGAACTTGAGAGTCAGTGAAAAAAAAAAGCGAAACAAAAAATATTTATTCCCACAAGTTCAGAAGATGCTAGCTACAAAGCTCTGCTTTGTAGTTAAAGTATAAACACATACTGCTCTTTTTCGTGGAACTTTTCCTATAGAGTGGATTAGCATAGTTGAAGCTGAAGCTACGTGAAATGGTAATGCTATCTCTGCATTCTTTTTAGTGGCACCTGCAGAAGTGTCATTAAAAAGTCATCTGAGTGTTAGAAAAACAGCTGGAGTGCTAGATAAATCCTTGATGCCAATCCTCTGACCTGCTATGTGACCTCTGCTGTTTACTTGGCCTTTGTTTTCTTAGATAGCAACTGAGAGAAGTAACACTGTCTGTCTTGAATATTTGTGAAGTGCCAAGATGGAAATCTTTGGTCAAAGTTATTAACACCCAGCTCTTATTTTAGATTTAATCAAAAGGCATATGCCTAAACGTCCCCACTTAAATGAAAATGAGTGTAAGACAGAAATTAGTATATGGCAACAAATTTGCAGGTTTTTTTTAAAACTAGAAACAGATTCAACTTGTTGAAATAATGCTAATGTAAATGATAATGCTGTGTATTTCAACTTATATTGCAGAGAACATAAGAAAGCTAATTTAAGATGTGTGCACCTAAAAAAAATCTTTCCTGCAATGTTTCTTCCTTCGGACTTTTTTCCATATTTGCTATCCCTTAGGTCTTATTTGGTATCTGAATATAAGTTAGTATGCTATTAAAATCCCAGATTTTTCATATTGCACCTTTTTATTTAATATTTGTGATGGACGCTGAAATAACAACTGTATTAATAGTCTCTTTTTTTTACATTCACTGAAGTGTAAATCTAATCAAACTTATCAATAAAAACCAGGAGTCCGAAATCAGGGTAAAAACCTGAAAGAACAGAGAAGCAGAGCAGCAGCCACAGTCCCTTCCTACCTCTTCCATTCTTCCATCCAAAAGGGCCAAGATCTCCACCTTCCCATTCCCCATTCCCACTGCCTTATTACTTCCTGTCTCCTCTCTGTGGAAACCTCCAGACCTCTACTGTAAACCCATGGCTAGGTTTGTTCTCTGACTCCAAGAAAGCTTTATTTGTCACAAGACAATGAAATTATCACACAACAGTTAATACTTACTATAGCATCCTAGATTGACACTTCTACTGCTACAGAAACAGAAATGTTCTTGGACTAAGGACACCTAATATTAGAGGCACTTCCTATAGAATACCTTCCCAGACAAAATTCTAAATGATATCTGAGAGAATAGTCTTTGCTAAAATTTACTGAAGTCTTCATGAAACATGTTCTCTGCCCTGTATGACGTGAGTCTTGGGTGAATCCTCCAAATCCTCAGACCAACTATATGAGATTGGGTTGACCTTTAAATATTTTTATTTATTTACTTTATGTGTATGGGGGCTTTGCCTGCATGTATGCCTATGAACTATGTGTACTCTTGGTGCCCAAGGAAGCCTCAAGAACCAAGATCCCTTGAAAATGGAGTTCTAGACAGTTTTGCGTGCTAGGTGCATGCTGTGAATTGAACTAGAACCTTCTTGGAAAAGTAGCCAGTACTCTTAACCACTGAGTCAACTTTCCAGCCCCATTTCCAGATAATTTGTAGTAGGGAAGAAAGATTTATTGCTGGGAGCCGATTTGAGTGGCTGCCATTACAAGATGGCATTTGGCCCCGGCCTCGCTTGATACCATAATAAAGGTTGCAGTTCTTCCACTAGAAAACAGGATGAGTTGTTGCGATCTAGCTGCCCACACTTCCCCTGACAGGCAGGGGAACTTCCTTGTGGTCTGTAATTGACAGGGATGTTCCCCTGCTTTCTTTCCTGCCGGTGGGTCTCCAGAAAAGCAGTTAAAGTATCAAAGTATCAAAGGTTGCTAGGCAGACTCCCTATATAAGCAGCTACAGCTCAGAGCTCGGGGCCCCTCGCTTTCTGCTCTCCCTATAACCAAGAGGCTCCAATAAAGCGTGATTTGGGAAGAATCCTCGTCTGGTGGCTGTTCTTTCCTGCTGGTCAGGGAATTCGCCACAATTTATCTTGTTATGAGAGCATCATTCTATTGGCTTGGTCCTGGGATGAATGAAAAGAAAAACAGAATATTTGCATATTGTGGGACAATGGTCTGTATTCTGTCGATTATATTTTAAATAAATGCTGATTGACCAGTAGCCAGGCAGGAAGTATAGGCAGTTTAACCAGACAGCAGGTAGGGGTAAGTCAATGAAAACAGAATTGTGGGAAGAAGGAAGCTCATTCTTCTACAGTCCTTGCCAGGACACAGAAGAAGCAAGACGTGACTGCCTTGCTGGAAAAGGTACTGAGTCATGTGGCTAACATAGACAAGAATAATGGGCTAATATATGTTATAAGACTTAATAAGAAGCCTGAGATAATAGGCCAATCAGTTTATAGTTAATGTAGACCTCTGTGTGATTTCTTTGGGATTTAAGGATTGTGGGAACCTGGCAGGACAGAAATTCAGTCAACATTTGCAGATCACCAGGATTCATCTCTCTCCACTTCCTGTCAGTAGATTCAATATGACTAACTGCCTTACACTCCTGCCCGCACAGCTACACCTGTATTCACCACCTTGTCTTTTATGATGGAATGCAACCTCAAAATCTGAGCCAAATTAATACCTTCTTCTTTAATTTGGTTTTGCTGAATATTTTGTAATAGCAACGAGAAAGGTAACTGATGCACGCTTCCTTTCAGTATTTGACTATAGCCAACAAGTGCTGTTTTGAGATGTTTAATTCCTTGGGAGAAATAAGTTTTTGATGGAGGTGGGTCTTGTATTTATCTGTTGCTTTCATTGGTTAATTAATAAAGAAAACTGCTTGGCCCTAATAGGACAGAAAATTAGGTAGGCAAAGTAGACAGAACAGAATTCTGGGAGAAAGAAGCCGAGTCAGTCGGAGTCACCATGATTCTCCCACTCCAGACAGATGCAGGTTAAGATCTTCCCTGGTAAGCCACCTCGTGGGCTACACAGAATATTAGAAATGGGTTGGATCAATATGTACGAGCTAGCCAATAAGAGGCTGGAACTAATAGGCCAGGCAGTGTTCAAAAGAATACAGTTTCCGTGTAATTATTTCAGGTAAAGCTAGCCGGGTGGCAGGACACAGCCCGCTGCTCCTAATACTACAAGTTTGGCCTGAGAAATGATTATGTATCACTGTGGTAGTTTGCATAGCTATGGTCTACATAGTTCAAATGCTTGGTCACAGGGAGAGACACTATTATAGGTGTGGCCTTATTGGAGGAACTATGTCACTGTGGAGGCAGGTTGTGAGGACTCCTATGCTCAAGCTATGCCCAGTATGGCACACAGCTGCTTCTGCTGCCTGCAGATAAAGATGTAGAGCTCTCAATTCCTTCTCCAACACCATGTCTGCCTGCACACCACTCTGAAGATTGTAGACTAAACCTCTGGAAATGTAAGTCAGCCCCAATTAAATATTTCCTTAGTAAGAGTTTCCATAGTCATGGTGTTCCTTCCTTTCTTTTTTTTCCATGGTGTTTCTTCACAGCAATAGAAACATTAAAATGATCATCCATTCACTCATCCATTCCTTCATAAAGTATCTGTTAAAATTCTCTCCGATACTGTCATAGTTTTCTATTGCTGAGATGAAACACCATGACCAAGAGAAAAATTGGGGAGGAAAGGGTTTATTTGTTACACTTACATGATACTGTTCATTATTGAAGAAAATCAGGACAGGAACACAAACAGGGCAGTACCTGGAGGCAGGAACTGAGACAGAAGCCATGGAGGAGTACTGCTTATTGGCTTCCTTATAGAACTCAGGACCACCATCCACCATGGGCTTGCCCCTCCCCCACTGATGACTAATTGAGAAAATGTCTTATAGCTAGATCTCATTAGGCATTTACTCAACTCAGGCTCATTCCTTTTTTGATGACTCTAGCTTGTGTCAAGTTGCTATAAAAAACCATCCAGTACAACTGACCTGTTGTTGGCTTGACACAGAAACACATCACTCTTAAGCCACAGCCTTTCCTTTCCTATTTATCAACAAGATTCCATGATAAAATTATAAATTATTTTATTTTTTAATATTTATTTATTTATTATGTATACAATATTCTGTCTGTGTGTATGCCTGCAGGCCAGAAGAGGACACCAGACCCTATTACAGATGGTTGTGAGCCACCATGTGGTTGCTGGGAATTGAACTCAGGACCTTTGGAAGAGCAGGCAATGCTCTTA
>NW_026067944.1:11734249-11771581 GCF_014885135.2 Alexandromys fortis
AGGAGGCGGAAATCTTTTTTTTTTCAATAAAAAAATTATATTTAAAAAAATACTGTACAAAATTTTCATTATTTTGTATTTCTCTTGACATTATCTACTTCACCCATGTTCTTAATTTTATAATATAGAATAGTACAGAATTATGAAAAAAAAATAAAAATTATATTAAATACCTTCTTCCAGAGGAAAGAACCAGGGCAGCATCACAATCTGAACCAAGCTAAACCAAACTCCAACAATATAAATAACTTAATTATTTGGGATTCACTCATGATTTGGACTTTTCCAAAGGATTTTAGGTCACTTATCCTGTTCTGCCCTCTGCAGCACACATAGCTTGTCTTCTAGGCTCTGGCTGGCTCCCCTTCATGGCTGCTACTATTATTGATGGTTGTCCCAAGGTAGTGGCATCTCTGTAATGCTGGGGTATCTTACTGCAACTGGGATGCACTTTCACCAATGGCATCTCATAGGTTCTTTTCATGGTGCCAAGCCTCAGCTTTTTCACATGACCCTACAGTCCTGGGCCTTCAGCTGCCATTGAGACTGCGCCTTCACTAATGGCCTCTCCTCACCTCTCACAATGCCAATCCCCAGATATTCTCATATCCTCATGCCTTCAAAGCCAGTGTCCCCTGGGTGACTCTTACTAAGTATTACTAAGTCCTGCTGCCAGCATGACGTACAACCTTGACTCCCTCTGGAACATAGCTGCTCTGTGTTCTTCCAGAAAGATTTTAACCCAACAATGCTGGTGTCTTCTTAATCACTACTAATTTCTTAGCTCCAGCTGGTCACCATCAATTGTCCCAATAGCATAAAGATTTTACTTCAGTGGTTTTGGTATCTTACTAATCACAGTTGATACTTCAGCCCCAGTTAACCAGAAGCACAGACTCTAACTTGAAAATAGGAAACAGCTGTTAGACCCTTTAATCTTCATCTGAAACTTCATAAGTCAGGCCTCCAAATTCTGCACTGCTCTCAAAATTCTTTTCTTTCTAGCTCCTAACAGAACATCCCACTCAATGGCTTTCCTAGCCCAAAGTTCCAAAGTCCTTCTACAATCCTCTCGAGAACATGGTCAGGTCCATTACAGCAATACCCCGACTACGATGTGGAAAAATAGAAATAACCTTTCTAGCCTAAAACTAGATCTTCTTTTGTTAAAAAATTACTGGGATAGTACTCCTCTCTCCTCTCCGTCTCCCCTCCTCTTCCCCTTCCAGCCAACGGAATAGTCAAGATGAAGGAAAGACAAATATGGAGAGAAAGGAAAGAGATATTTTGATTGAGGGAGCCATTAATAGGGCTAGCAAGAAACCTGTCACTAGAGAAATTCTCAGGAATCCACAGGATTACCCCAGCAAAGATCCTAAACAATAGTGAAGACGGTGCCTGAACTGGCCTTTCACTGTATTCAGATTGATGAGTATTTTAAATGTCACTATAGAACCTTCATCCAGCAACTGATGGAAACAGAGGCAAAAACCTGCAGCAGAGGACTGGACTGAGCTCCCAAGGTCCAGTTAAAGAGAGGGAGGAGTGAGAATATGAGTAAAGAGTTCAAGACCATGATGGGGATACCAACTGAAACAGTTTACTTGAGCTAATGGGAACCCACCATTTTCAGCAAGACAGGGAAGGAACCAGCGTAGACCAAACTAGACCCTCTGAATGTGAGTGACAGTTGTATGGTTAAGGCAGACTGTGAGGCCACTGGCAGTGGCATCAAGATTTATCACTACTGCATGTACTGGAGTTTTGGGAACCCTTTCTCTTTGGATGGATACCTTGCTCAGCCTAGATATAGTAGGGAGGGCCTTGGACTTTCCTCAAAGCAATGTGCCTTACCCTTGCTGAGGAGTGATAGTGGGTTAGGGCAGGTGGGAAGGTGAAGGGAATGAGAGAAGGGGAGGTAGTGGGAACTGGGATTGGTATGTAAAATGAAATGAGATAGTATTTTTTATTTTTAAAATAAAATTTAATATTTAATAAACAAATGAGCTCAGTGTTTCTTTATAGTTTCCAGCAGTTAGAGTGGATTTGCGGTGTTCTCTTTGCTAACTCAATTTGCTAGCATAGCCTATGGTTACTTCTTGTCTGAAAATTGCTTAAAGCTTTGAAGATAAAATTTTTAATTTGTTAACAAAAAAGACTACAACGCGGATTCAAGCTTCAGATACATAGAAAATTTAATTGACATTTTAATTTCACTGTCGCTACCATGTATGTTCTAGAAACAGATCGTCAAAACTGTTGCCATTTATATAAAGTTGATAGCCTTTAGTGATGACGACTGCTTTTAGGTTAAATTATATAGATTTGCTCTTCACAAGACTCCTAAGATATCTAAAGTTAAAATGCATCTTGTCGTTTTGACAAAAGAACTCCTTGACATTAAAGCATTGACATTCCAAGATAATTTATGGGTCTTTGGTTCCGGAGTGCTTCTGGACTAATAGCATTCTTATATGTTGATAGAAATTTAAATATAGCTATTCTCAAAAGGTAGTGACTAAACTAGGGTGCTTCCAAAAGATCCCTTTCAGTTTTCGGTCCTATAGATAACTTAATATTGTCTTCTTCAGTAACAGAATTTTTGTGAAAATTTCTATATATGCTCAAAACTGGCCACATTTGAATGTAAATGAGGGGATGGCTTTTCAAGACTAGAGATTTGATAAAAATATGGTGCAAACCAGTCTCATTTCTATCCATTATTAATTTGTTTTGAGCAATTAAATATTAATGACTGATTGAAACATGACTGTCAAAAAATGTCAAGCATACAAAAAATTTCCTGAGTACCTTCATTAGATGCACTCCATGATTTTCAAAGTAAAATTGCTCTGTGCATTCTGAAGAGTGGTCTAAAAGAAACATACTTCCAGTATCTAATGAGTACATTCATTAAGAGCATAGCAAGTAAAAGTAAAAAAAAACAAATAGTAAGAAACAGATAGAAGCAGCGGATAGCAAAATTCATTAAATTAAGCACTTAACAATATTCAGCATTCATCCTCATTTACACTCTGACATGTGGCAGTACCTTTATCCCGCATGGCATTGTCATCTCCTGCTCCCCTGGAAATAACTCTTGTAGACCAGGGTAGCCTCTAATTCACAGCGATCTGCCTGCCTCTCCTCCCAAGTTCTGGGAATAAAGGCTTGCACCACCATCGCCAGGTTTTCTTTTTTTTCCTTCCTGTTCCCTCTGGGTCTGGCTGGTGACTCCTGACTCCATCTTTGTCCTTCCCATCATCCTTAGTTTGGTTGTGCCACCTCTCCGCCTGGCTACTGGCCAATCAGCATTTTATTAAACCAATTTGAGTGGCAAATCTTTACAATGTACAAGAGGATGATTATACAGCACTTACCACCTTAACAAGCTTAAACAGCACATGCAATTTACAAATATAATGAATATTCCAAAAACATCAGTAACCCCTGAGATAGAGTGCTTTGTCAAGGAATGTAAAAAGTTGTATACATGGTTTACATCTTTACCATCTCATTAATCTAAATAGAAAGGGGAAAAAAAACAGTTTTGCATTTAAATTTTTGTTACAAAACTATGTATCTATTATAAATCAGAAGCCACAAGAATTTTTCATTAATAAGAGATGACATCTAGACACCTGACTTTAAATAATTTTGAATTACTTTGAATTGTAATTTCACAATAGCTTCCCAGGAGCACTCCCTACCTCTCTCTTGCTTCACTTCCTACGTCTTGGTGGAAATGGATGCAAGGCTCATCTATAGGTGAATTACATGGTCCTAAATTATGGGTTTCATTACTTATCATAGCTTCTGTAACAACAGTCTTTAATGTTAGTAGTTAATTTATGAGAATATCCAATGAAAGCTTTTACTTTGAGATTAGCATATTAAAACTCAATATTTCAAAAGTTAGATAAAGTAGAGATATGAAACAGCCTCATGGCTCTATGTGTACTGGCAATTTATTTTGACTAATTACACATGAATGGCTGGCTGAAGCTTAACATTCAAGGGTATGAATCATGCAAAATTGTCTTGCATCTTTATGAAGAGTTGCCATTACCACGTTGCTAAGACTCTTTCTAATCTGACCGTGACTGCATACTCTTCAGTTTCCAATACTCCTGAGTTACCATGTACTTTAAGCTGGGTCTCCACATGCTACTAAAGTACTTTGACAGCTGTAAGGAAATTTCAGGGAAAAAGGGCTTGCATATTCAAATTACTGAAATGACAGCTTTATTTTCAGCTAGTTTTTATTTATGGATGCCTCTCAATTTGCTACCTAATACAGACAGATGGGGCCATAAATTCTGAAGAAAATTTCCATTTTGGGTCTTTATTGCAGAGATGTCTGCATGGAAAGAAAACTCTAAACATGGCTTCCTTTATTCAGAAAACATGGCTTCCTTTGTTAACTCTATACGTTTCCCCCTACCATTCATACTTAAGTCGGGAGCCAAGACAGCAGACTTTGAGGAACGACATGGACACGTTGTTTTTCTTGCCTTTTTTGCTTCTCTCTTTCTGATTTTCAAAAATGTTGCTGTTGTGGGAAATGTTGACTTTCTTATTGTCTTCTGTCTCGTTCCTCTGAGGACTTCAGAAGCTGGGATCAATGCTTTTCTTCATATCTGTAAGTGCTTGCCAATGGTAAAAAGACTGATGAAGTTCCTTTCTACCCAGTTGTTTTTTAAGCAGTATTATATCCATGAGATTCAATAAAAATAATTTCAGGAATGAATTCTACAGTACTTCATTTGAAATCATAAAGCTAAGACCTATCAGAAGAGTTAATATATAATAAATACTAGAATACTTGACTTGAAGTCATGAAGCTAGGATCTATCAAAGGATACAGTATATAATCAATACTATGATTTGATAGTTAAGAGTTGGAAAATGTAGGCATAATTGTTTCCCTGTTTCTGAACTTAAGATCATTCACTTTTTATTTTGGCATCTTAGTAAAAAGTGTTTCTTTGGATAATAATAATAAAAGTTCAGTGTTCATTTTCACCATTAAAATGTCTGTGGCTCAGGATAGGGCTTGGAGTGTGGCTTGGTACAACTCTTGCTTAGGACTCTCAAGCCCTTGATTCAATCTTTAACACTTCATAATGGTACACTTGGGTATACATGCATGGACAAACCATTATGAAAACAAAAAGTCTGCTCTTAATTCAACTAAAACCTAAAGCCTGTTATGTTATGTTTGGATCTAATACTCATAATTTCAGGAATTTAAGACAAATTTCATCTTTCCTATGACACATCACCAAATATTTGAAGAAATAATATGTTTTTTTTATCTAGAGGTTTGGTAGATATAGTTTATATAAGATTACAAAAGTCAGGTTTCAAAATATCAATAAATTTGCAAGTTGGTTATCAAACTAGCCATTATTAAAAATAAAATAATACAGGCTGGGTGATGGTGGAGCATGCTTTCAATCCCAGTTCTTAGGAGGCAGAGGGAGGGAGATCTCTGTGAGTTTGAAGCCAGCCTGGTCTACAAGAGCTAGTTCCAGGATAGGCTTCAAAACTACAATGAAACCCTGTTTCAAAAACAAAAGAAAACAAATAAAACAAACAAAGACCAAAAAAAAAAATTCTATTAAAGAAAATGTATTAAAACAAAAGTAGTAAGAAAGTTCTTCGCTTTTTGATTATTTATTATACATTAATATTACCTATAATCAACATTATTTACATCTATAGCATTGTAGAAATACTTTATATTACTATATACTTATAGATTGATGCTTGTATCCCTCCCAAAGTTCATGAATTAGAATAAAACCCTAATCTATAATATGACCAGATTTGGAAGTGAGTCTTTGGGAGCTAACTGGATAATCACTATGAAGCCCACAAGAGAGAGTGTAGGACCATTCAAGGAGTTCATTTGACCATGCTGTTAGAATACACCTTTTAGCTACTACCACTGTCTTTCTCACAAACCAAGGCTTGTCTTCCCTGCAACTGACAGGCCTCTGATCTGAAGACTCAAAAAGCAAGCCAGCTCTTTTCTAACTTACAGATAAATATAAGTTCCTATTTATTACCTGACACCTTGGCACATAAATCACGTGGAATGGAGAATTGCTGCTGCTGATTTAAACTTTGAGTTTTATTCATTTAGAAGACTGTTATTGTGTTAAATACTGGTTTTGCTAAACATAAAAATTTAAGAGGAAAAATACTACTTATTTGCCTATCATCAAGATTTTTGAAAGAAGACAATATCACTGATTAAAAATGCATCATAAACTGGGTGATGATGGAGCATGCCTTTAATCCCAGAACTCGGGAGGCAGAAGCAGTTGCTTCTTTGAGTTTGAGTCTAACTTCATGTACAGAGCAAGTTCTAGGCAGTCAGGGTTATAGAGAAATCTTGTTACAAAAAAGAAGAAAAAATGCACTATAAAACCATAAAACATGGGCAGTAGGTAGCACGTGCCTAGTGTCTAAAAAACCCTCTTCTCATTCTCTAGCACTGCAACAAAGAAAGGCAAAAGGAAATACTCACAATTAGATAACACATATAAATAACTGAGAGCATAGTCTACAGTAAGCCGATTTTCCACTATTAAAAAATAAAAATCTAGATAGATATAACATAATTGAAAGTATCTTAATTTACATTTTTCTACCTCAAAGTAATCCTTCAGATTTTCAGAATAAAAAATAAATCCAAACTTCTATGAATGTAAAAACACAAATGTCATAGCCGTCTGCAGAATAAAGCAGCAATGACTTAAGGATGGAGTGAGGCTTTAATGGCTCAGTGGGTAAAATACTTGAGGCACAACTGTGAGGATGTTTGCTCACATCCCCAGAACACCCCCCCACACACACCCATGGCGCTCTCTCTCTCTCTCTCTCTCTCTCTCTCTCTCTGTTTTGTCAACATGGCACAGGCTTTTGAGAAGAGGGAACCTGAATTAAGATAATGTCTCCTTGAGACTGGCCTGTAAGCAAGTCTGTGGGAGCTTTTTCTTTATTAATGATTGATGTGAGAAGACCCAACCCATTATGGATGGTGCCACTCTGGATAGGGTTCTGAGTTGTGTAAGGAAGCAGGCTGAGCAATCCACAAGGAACAAGCAACTAAGCAGCATTCTCCATGCTTCTGTGTCTTTGCCTTCGGACTCCTGCTTAGTCCCTGCCATGTCTTCCCTCTATGACTTCCTGTTATCTGGAAGTGTAAGAAGAAATAAACCCTTTTTTCCCCACTCTAATAAGAGGCTGCTTGTTCATTTCCTGGTTGCCCAGACTCCTGAAATAACCACACAGAAACTTTATTAATTAAATCACTACTTGGACTATTAGCTCTAACTTCTTATTGGCTAGCTTTTACCCCACATTGCTTTGGGCCATGGTCCTTAATACAGCACTAGACACCTAAAATAATATACCTTTTCTTTTCCATGTTTGTTTCAGGCCCTCTGATTTCCATACTTTGTATGTCTTATACCATGGTTTTCTCCTACCACTGGAAATTTTGCCTTTCTGAAAAGTGCTTTTATAAGCACAGCAGTAAGAAGAAACTGTGCTTCAGTAGAAGATGGAACAAGAAATCTATTACATCGAGTTGTCATCCTAGATTGGACAGAATTGTCCTGACAAGTTTGTTTTCTTTATGTAGTATTGGAGAGTGTAATTAGGGAAGAACATTTTCTCAAATCAACATATCTCTCCTTTTAAATCCAAGATGCTTTGTGTGGGAACATAACCTCTCTTTTCATGGCTGCTTGTGAAGCTGCAGAAAAAGGGATCATTCATAGCAAGAGGATGCGCAATAATGTACATATCCTCCCAAATGTTAAAAACTCATTTAGCTTTACAAAGAAATTGTCTCCACACAATGAAAACCTCCCAGGAAGTCCAACTGCTTATTTGTTTGTTCTTTCAAGTGAAACAAATCATCATTAAAAGGTTCAGCTTCAAATTAAGACCTTTTAGGAGCTTAGAGGGACTTGCTCACAGAAGTTCAAATCCCTTAGAAAATGGCTCATTGCTGTCTGTGAGAAAGAGAAAAATAGCTACTGATGAGATTCAAATCAGTCTCTATCTTCTCATTCATTAATTTTGAACATAATTCATAGGCCATTATGCTCTAGAAATCAAAAGAATTATTTCTTATTGTAGCACTTCATTTTTCCTCATTATACACACACAATGTCCAATTTCACCCCACTCATCCAACATGGCGCTTAAAGCAGGCAGGAGAGATTAACTCTAATACTTACATTTGGCTTTAATTCATAGCTTTATAAAGACATTTACTGTTCCAAATATGTATTTACACAATAGAATATGATGAGTCATTTTAAAAATATAAACATACTAGTTTTAAAAAATTGCTTAAATATGTACTTCTGCCTAAGACTTTCTCAGGATATTCCTATGAGTTACAGCAACAACTCCCTAATATTTGAATCACACCACTTCTCAGCACAAAACAAATAATAAAACAAGAACGGTGCAAGGGTAGGGATACCTCTCAAAATAGTCAAAATATTTTCATCTTTTATCTTTTTGGATATTCCACAGCTGTACAAGCATTGGCCTCAGTTCAACTAGAAACACCTTCAATTTGTTCTGACTATGCTTTCAATAATATTATAGGGTTGCTGTTTAAAGACTCTGATAATGAAACACCTGGGAAGATGCTCAGGGACTAATAGTATTCTCTTTCTGTAAAGAGAAATACAGATGGCAGGCCTTGTTCTTGGCTATACACTCATCTGACTACACTACCAAGCTCTCTTTGCTTTTTAATAGTCTGTTGTACATATTTTAAAAGTACTTGAAATCTTATTTTCTGTTGGAGTGAGATTGAAGATGAGCACCATTTGAGGCTAATGTCAATGTAATCATATGCTTGTGATTGCTAATACTACCTTAACATATCATTGTTGGCTATGAATTCTGTACAAAGTGAGGGAGAAGTGAAAACAGCTATAAATATCCATATTATGGACAGCAGAAGAAAAACATTCATTGTAGGACACATCTGCTCTTCACCCTTTTATTAATGACATCTGTTTATGTAGTAGGGTAATCTCATCTAAATATTGTACCAAAACATATTTGTTGTAAGTGCTATATGCTATACTTCTGTTTCAAGTATTTTCTGAGGATTTCTACAACAACCTATTTGACATCCCCTAAAGCATGTTTTTGTTTTCTTTTTCCCCACCCTGGGGAACAGACTTTGATTGGCAAAGCTGTGTAGAGAATATACTGAGAAGAGTTTTTTAGTCAAAAGGCTACTGAGGATGAATAAAGTAAGATTGGGCAGAAAAAAGTAGTTGAGTTGAAATAATATCTCAACAAAGGCATCCCAGAATGTATGGAAGCTGTGGTATTGGGATGGTGTTTCAGGCATGTGTTATATCTAGAAAATGGGAGATAGTCGAAGCTTTGGTTTAGAACCTGAGGATTCCTTGCTCAGGTTTCTGTAGTTACTGAAGCAGAAGCTTGAATATGATGTCAACTTTGTTATTTGAGTTAATAAAAAGAAAAGCACTGACATAGTGACTCTAAAAATCAAGACTGGCCATATGACCAAAAGGGAAAGATTAAAGTTTGACTGACTCCATTTGGGTTCCCTTCCTATATGATATATTGGCTGAAGATGAGATCTAACACAGAAATTAAGATGCTAATCCCACTGCATTCTCAGATTTCTGGCTCCCTATGTAAAACACGATTTAAAAAAAATTCAATTCCTGTTTTTTGTCTCTGCAACAAGCAACAGGGTCATTTACATATATACTATATAAATGCCATCTTGAAGCAGAATGGGACAGAGCAGGAGGTCCAGAAGACCTTTTGCAAAGCCTTACAAAATTAGCATATGAAAAATAAGTTGACAAAAGAGACAGACTGGAAGCACTCCCCCTCCCTGAACCAGACCAGCTAAAACTATACACAGGCATAGATTAGTCAGAGGCAATCCTGAGAGTCTGCAAGAAACCCATGGCTCGTTGAAATACTGCAGCATACACCTTGAATAGATACTTAAGGTGCTGACGAAATAATAATACACAAAACTCTGTGTAAATCTATATGTAACAGACCCTGGCCGGAAAGGTTGGTATTAAACAATGAGGTACAAAACCTGCTCCTGTGCTAAACCAAATACAGACCTTAACTCTCTGTGCAGTGGGTGGTGGGTTCTCATCTACTCAACCCTCTCCCCCATACTAGGCTAATGAACTCTCTCTGCTGCGTATGTACCTCTACTCAACTCTGTCAGGACGAAAGAACCCAGAACACATCTAGAAGCACCCTCCAAACCTGAATATCAGCCAATATCAATTAAATTCTCTTTAAAAACCACAATGTTAACATAGCAGATTTACAGGTAAGCCCGCTTTCTTGTACAATTATTGTGGCATATTTGTTATACTCTTTGGCAGGATGATTTGGATATAAGGAAAGTATAAAATCTAGACCTGATCTATCATTAAGAAGAAATCAACAATATTTAGGCAAGTGATCACTCGTTAGAACCTAGAGTCACATCTTGGAAAAACATTCTTTTTGGCTTCTATGTAATTTGGTATCTGAGCTTAGACATGTAAAAGACTAGCATGCTCAAGGTGTTTAAGAAATAACAATGCTAATAAGATTTGTCTCCCTAAAATTTGCTAGTTTTTGTTAACTATTTTTGATAGTTTCAACATAAATACTACTGGTATTATTACTCTCATACTTTTGGCAAATAATAAAATAAAACTTTCCCCAAATCTTATTACTAGAATGTAGCAGATTTAGAGTTTAAATGGAAGCTATTTTACTAGCCTAAAATTTGAGTCATTACCCAATGATCTCTCTGAAATATATAAATTTCAAGACTAAAATCACCCCTGTATTATCTTATTATGGAAGCATCAATAACATTGCTTAAAAGTCACTATGATTTTTGAAAACAGTGTTATATTAGTTCCTTTATTGTGACTGTTACCAATAGCTTGCCAGTGACAAGTAAAAGGAAAGGCTAAGTTTCATTTCATAGATTTCAGTACATGGAAGTTAGGAGGAGAGAAGTGAGCTTTTTCTGCCATAAAGGCCAACAAACCAAGAAAGGAATTGAACAGCAAAGTATCAGGGCAAAACACAGCCTTCAAAGGCATGCTTTCAGTGCCTGCCTTTCTCCAAGTAGCTTCTACTTTCTATCTTTCACCAATTTCAATGTTGCCACAATGGTTGACATTCATCAAAGAATTAATCCCTTTATTTTGCGGAGGCATCGTGATCTAACTCTCTATAGAAATGTCATAACTGATATATCCAGAACCTCAACACACAATCTCCAAAGCATTTCTCCATCTAATCAAGTTTACAGTTTAGGTTGGCTACTACAAATGTGTATTGTTTGTGTTTATGTTAGATGGATCTTTATCCATCTTCCTATAGTTTTAGCACCATTTCCTAGAATTCTTTCCTTGCACTGGAATAGAGTTGCCTAAAAGAAAAATATGTGAAAATTGGGAGATAGAAGTAATACAGCAGTCATCATTCTCCAAAGATTTTGGTAATCGTGTGTAGTGATGAGTAAGTCCCATGGTTCTCTCCTCCACATTGAATCTTCAGATTTCTTTCCAAGTGTTGACTCCTGGACATCTGCAGCCAGCATATAACCTCCTGGTTTTGGATGAATACTCAGATAATCACGAGTTTCTGCTAAACTTCTTAACAGTTACATTTTCATAGTTCTGTTTCTCATGGTCTTAGTTGTATCTGACCACTGAGGATGACCAGTTGGTCTTCTTATTCTTCCTCTTTTCCTTTTTCTGTCTTCATTATCTTATGGTTATGAGAAGTCTAACACGTAAAATAAAGGCTCTATCTTTTGTTTTAAATGGTTCTAGTTTGCTTAGTGAATTCTGAGTGATATAGAAATTAGTGCTTGGGGAAGTATGCTATCATAATAAAAATCTTAAACCATTAGGCTTTAGGATCAAGGAATGAGCCTTGTAATGCTTAGAGAAAACCCATAATGTGTAAAAGAGAACTTTACTGGAGAATATACCATGCATTTGAATCCAAATGAAAAAAAAAAAAACATAGTTCAAACTGAAAAACCTCAACTTTCTATAGACATAAGTTTAAATGAGATATTTAATCAGATAAAAGCATGACGTGTATTCTCAGGAAATGAAAGGTTACTTAAAGAGAGGTATCCAGAACTTAGACAGTACATGGATCTCAGAACCCTGAATCAGCGAGAACTGAGGATTATTAAATCAGTAACATTTAACATTCCTGATGAAGTTTGGAGGTATAAGATAGGTTATTAGCTATATTTGGATTTATATTTACCTTTCCTTTTCTCTTTTATTTAAAAGATTTTTTTTTGGCCTGGAATATTGGTGCACACATTTAATCCCAGCAATCAGGAGGCAGATGCAGACAGATCTCTATGAGTTCAAGGCCAGCCTGGTCTACAAGAACTAGTTTCCAGGACAGGTCCCAAAGCTAAAGTGAAACCCTGTCTTGAAGCCCCACACACCAAAAAAAAAAAAAAAAAAAAAAAAAATTGTTTTGCTCTTTATCTGGTTCCTGCAGCTTCTTCATCCATGAGCAGCAAAGTCTCTCTCGTATCCTGGATTCAGGCTTAAACAAGATTAGCGAATTCCCTTCCTTGCTGGCACACAATGAAAACATGGTGGCCAAAGTCAATGAGGTAATATCCACAATCAAGTACCAGATGAAGAAGGTGCTGTGTCTGGGTGCTGCTGTCAGCCATGAGAAGATGACTGATAATAAGCTGGTCTACAACATCTACTTGGCTATCAACTTCTTGGTGCTCTTGCTCAAGAAGAAATGGCAAAACATCCAGGCTTTGTATATTAAGAGCATTACAGACAAGCCCCAGCATTTGTACTAGGACACCCCAAAAACCTTAGTGCTACGAAAAGAAACCAACAAAAACATTTTCTTTCATAGCTACTGCTATGAAATTACTATAAACTCCTAATTTTGAATCTCATTCCTGCTTTTGTGCATTAGCATCTGTTGTCATTGTTATTTTAATGCTGACCAATGTTGGTTATTAGAAGATCGTATACTTTTGCGTTTCTAAGTTTTTAAATTCAAAAGACTTAAGTATAAAGTAAGTAGACTCTATAGTAGGTTCTTTGTTTGTTTGTTTTTCACTTTTTGCTCTTTTGGGGGCCTGCCACCCAGCTCCTAAATAAATACATGGAAACTTATTCTTGGATTGTTTCTAGACAGCTTTGCTAACTTAAGCTATCCCATTTACCTTTTGTCTCTGGGCTTTTACATTTCTTTATTCTATATCTCTCTTTCCTTCTTACTCTTTGGTTGACTATTTTGTTAGATGGCTAGATCCTGGCATCTTCCTCTCCTTTCCCTTTTCTCACTCCTTGCTCCTCTCTTTTTTCTCATTATATTTATTCTCTCTGCCTGACAGCCCCACCTAGCCCTCTCCCGCCTAACAATAGGGGATTTAGCTCTTTACTAGACCAACCAGGTATTTTATGCAGGCAAAGTAACATAGCTTTACAGAGTTAAACAAATGAAACCCGAAAGAAGGCAATATATCTTTGCAACTTTAAACAAACATTCCACAACATAAACAAAGTAACATATCTTAAACTCTTGTAGAAGAGGCCACTTGTTCGTTTCCTAGCTGCCTGGAGGGGAATCCCACATCATTAAGCTAATATTCCACAACACCACCCTGAAAATAACCTAACTTAAATGTAAACTTGCACTTTGAGCCAGAGCTAAATCACTCCATACATGGATAATACTTTGAGGGATTTTTTTCTAGAAATTAACGCCTTTAACATATGGAAGAAATATGAATTATATGTAATTGCCAAGCAATTAATTGCTCTCAAGTCTAAACATGCATGTATTTTTCATGGAGGAATGGGCTATAGTTTTGTGAAACCTCCTTTAATGAATAGTTATATAGCAAACAATGCTATCCCAGTTTTTGACCTATCCCATGACAGAACTGAAAATTTGACTTTTGCTTTGTTAGATCTCTGAACTACTTCTTCTAATTCCTTTTATGGAGATTAAGCTCATCACCCCAACCAATCTTTTCAACGCAGTAGATCTGCAAATGGGATCACTTAGAAATGTCCAGATCCACCAAAGCATGTAGAGGAATTCAGCTTCATGAGTGACTCCAATTACTGTGCCTTGTGCAGCAAAGCAGCTTGTCTATTCCCATCCAACCCAGAGGATTATAAGATGTAGTAAATTAGTTTTATTTTAAGTCACTAAACCTGGGTTTATTTGTTATACAGTAATTCATAACTGAAATATATAGAAATAAATACACACGTAAGGAATTAAATAACCAATCAAAATAAAAGCTTATGTAAAGGCAGGCACATTGTATTATGTAAGACATCCCTGGTATGTTGCTCTTTCTTTTCTTTGACCTCTACCAGCTAGGACCTTTGTGAAGCTTTAAACCTGGTACCACCTAGAGATGCTAAAAGTTAGGAGAAGGCACTGATATGCTGATATGAAAGTGAACGAAAATTTAGATAAGGCTGTTGGATTGCCCTCAAAGGTTTAGGTGAGAAAAGATTTTATTTTTGTTGTTTTACTAGAATGTTATTATGCACAGGGATTTTTTTAATTGTTTGTTTTTGTTTCTAAAGATGTATTATCAGAATTTAAAGTGTGTGTGTATGTATGTGTGTGTGTGTGTGTGTGTGTGTGTGTGTGTGTGTGTACATAGAGTGTATGTACCCCAAAGGCCAGAGACATTGGATTTCTTAGAACTGGAGTTAGAGGGAATCCTGACTCACCCGATGTAGGTGCTAAGAACTGAATCAGGGTCCTCTCCAAAAGCAGACTACATTCTTAACTGTTTATCCATCTCTCTAGCCTATGTTTTGATCTCTTTGTGTACCCTAAATATTGAAGTATCTTTTAAAAAGTAAATAGAAAAACCTAAAGTAATAAAATAAATGAGGTAGAAAATAAATCTTTAATACTGTGGAAGAAAAGGACTTACAAAACAACAATATCTAAAGGTCTAATACACTAAAGGTCATAAAATGTCATTGATTGGTTGTATGTCAGCACTAAATGAATACACTTAAGAAAACAACAGCCATGAGATAAAGGCAAAGTGATAAAGTTTATTTCAAAATAGATCAGCTATCATTTGACTGGGGAGTGTGCATGTGAAGCTGATTGCTTGTTTTCTTCCTTCCTCCGGGACAAGACCATATGTAAATGACAGACATAAGGAAATGGGAAGAAGGGGAAAAGGATAGACTTTATAGAAACTACTAAAAAGGCAATAATGAGGAATGATTTAACAAAATTCAAAGGTTTCAGATCATTTGAGAGCCTGAAACAGCAGATGGCAAATATAGCTCAATTCCAACAAACATTTAAAATGAAGCGAAGCAATGGAGAACTAGAAAAGAGGGCTATGGAAACACGTTTCAATGGACCAGTCACCCAGGGTGCCCAGCAAGGAAATATTTGAACATTTGTAAGAACCAGTTTAGTGCAAAGACACATTCCTTTTATTTGAAGATCAGTATAAGGAATTATTTCAAGAATTAATTTTTACTTGTTATGAGAAAAATAAAATGAGTAAGAACAAAAATACTCAGAAAAGGATTGCAGTAGACAGTTTGTGGAATAAGAGACTTGTTGACAAAGGCTTCTGTTCTGCCCAGTCCCACAGCCAATCTGTCCCAAAGAAACACCCAGAGGTCTATATTAATCATAAACTGGTTGGCCTGTTAGCTCAGACTTATTGCCTCTTACATCCCACATTAACCCACAATTCTTGTCTGTGTCAGACATGCGGCTTAGTACCTTTTAGCAGTGATGCATTCTCATCTTGCTTCCTCTACATCTGGGTGACGACTGCAGACTGCACCTTTCCTCGTCCCAGAATTCTCCTATTATGTTTGCCCTGCCTATACTTCCTGCTTAGCTACTGGCCAATCAACATTTTATTAAAACAATACAGCCGACAGATCTTTACAGGGTACAAGACCATTGTCCCATAGCAGAGATTCTTAGTCATAACTCCAGGAGACTTAATTTCCCTGAGATGAAACAGCATTACTATAAGTACACATTACAGTGTGACTAGAACGCGTACCCACCATCCCTGGTTTAGAAGGCTCTGGGATATTTAGGAGATTAGAATTATTTGAAGACACTACTTGGTAAGAGATTACAGAAAGAAGACCCTTACAGCTCTTTCCTTCTTTTCTCTGCTACATTGTGTCCCTGCTTTCTGTACACATACACTTCTATACATTAAAAATATCAGATTCATAATTGTTGAAATAGGAGCGGCAGGGCTGCGTCCCCGGCACCTGGCCGCCCGCATGGCTAGTTTATACCCAGAAATAATTACACGGAAACCGTATTCTTTCAAACACTGCCTGGCCCGGCTAGGTCCAGTTTCTTATTGGCTAGCTCTTACATATTGTTCTAACCCATTTCTAATATTCTGTGTAGCCCATGAGCTGGCTTACCAGAGAGGATCTTAACCTGCATCTGTCTGGAGTGGGAGCATCATGGCGACTCCTCCTCTAACCTTCTTTCTCCCAGAATTCTCTTCTGTATACTCCGCCTACCTAATTTTCTATCCAATAAAATGGGCCAAGGCAGTTTCTTTATTAGTAAGAAATCATTCCCACATCATTTCCCCTTTTTCCGTTTAAACAAAAAAGAAAGGCTTTAACTTTAGCATAGTAAAATTACATATAACAAAACAGTTATCAAGTAAGAATTACAGTTACAATATTTATATCTATTTTATCTCTTATCATAACTAAGGAAAACTATAACTATTTATTCTTCAACTCCATCAAAGACTCCAGAAGGATATAATATTATCTAAGTAAACAAGAAATAAGAAAACTCTAGAAATGACAGAGACATCTCGCTGCCTGGACAGTCACCCAAAGTTCCTCTGTACCGTTGGGGCATCCATCTTCGGCCTACAGGCCCATGGTATCCAGATACATTTCCATGAAGCAGGAAATTTTAAAGACAGTTCAGTCACTTTCTGCTGTGTTCTGTAGAATGTCTTGTAGACTCTTTCATGAATCAGGAACCCCGAAAGACCATCTCACCTTTAGGCAAGTTCAGCAGTCCTCTCTCTGAGGGTTCTCTGTGTCCAGTTTATGCAACAGTCCAGGCAAGAGCAGTTTCTTGCCCAAATGACTATCCAACTCCATAAGGATCCTCTTCGATGCCCATCTTCCTCTTGAAGTAGCTGGTGCTGCCAGGAGCAGACGTGTCTCCTTGTCATGAAAAGTCCTAAGTTATTAAAATATTTTAAATGCCATATTCTGCAGTCTTTGAAAGATATGAAGAATGCCTATCTAATTGAAATATATCTCTATATATCTAGAAAATCTAACTAACATGACTACAAGCTTAACTATTAGCAATGATTATCCATTAACAACCTATATTTCCTAATTATACATTACATTTTAAGTGAACTACATAATCACAATACCTTAATCAAGTTCAAAAATACATATACATATAACAAAATTGACCTTAAAATCCATACCAATGCAAATTATTCATATCTATATCATATCCCCCTTTAAATGTAAAAGAACATTTATAAACAATATTTGGGAACATGGGCGTAGTTTTTTCTCTCCAAACTGCTTCCTGCTGAATGGGGGCACTGTTAATCAGATCATTTAGGGTGTAACCTGTGTGTCAGGTTCATCTCGGTTGGCAGTTGAGTGAAGTAATTTTTTGAGGGTGTTCACAGCAACCTTTCAGGAGGGCGTGGTCTATCATACCATACCGGGATAGATGCAATCCATAGGGTCACATCCTCTGTGGAAACAAAAGAAGACCCTCTCCAAAGCATCATATCCTTAGATCCAAATTTTGAAGTCAAGATACCTTTAGAACATATGTGCAGGTTCAGCTTAGCAGCCCATATAATAAAATGTCTCTTTGTACTTAGCTCCTTCACAGTCAAAAATTTTAAAGAAAACACAATGTACATAATCCAGACTCTCTGTGAATTTTTCATTTTTACGTGGCTTATTTTTCTTTATTTCTCTTAATCTATAACTATCTGTACTTCTGTACTCTGTCTCTTTAAAGACTTTACCCTTTTTCTTTTTAAGACATTAACTTTATTCTTTATATTCTCTTTTTTTCCCCAAGCCTACGTACATTCATCCAACGGTGTCTGAATCTGTTTTACTGTGAATCTGTATTTTTTTTTTTATTATCCAGGAGCATTTCTTAAAATGTTAAGCATTTCTTAAAAACTTAAGTTGCACCATGTATAGGTAATACGGTACTGCCTGTGTCCTGCCCAGTCTAAACCTTAACTGCACGGTTTTAAGGTAATTACGGTAGTTCCTGCCTGAGATCAGCACAGTTCAGCAAGGAGCAGCCGCTCCTGCCTCAGAGTCATTTGGTGCTTTTGAGCTGAGCACAGTTACAGGCAAACAGCAGTTTACATTGGAGCCGCAATCAGCAATTTAATTTTGAGACTGAGTGTGCAGCACAGAAACTCTTTTTATCCAAGTTACAGCCAAATCTGACACGCAGAGCACTGCGCAGTCTGAAAACGCGTCTCTGTATGGCAGCAGGAATCCGCCATGCTCTTCCGCCTGCCTAAGCCTGATTCCGCCATCTGCCCAGGTGTAGGCAGGGAACGCTGAGCCATCGGCAGGTCTCAGAGCAATCTCCTCCGATCCCAAGTGGGAACAGAAACATCCAGTCCCATAAAAGCCTTGAAATGCTTTAAAGCCAGAGTTCACGCTGGCAGCATAGCACCAGGAAGCCGCGCTTTAAAATGACGCAGCTTTTTTTCTCTGCTGCTGTTGCTGAATCAGGAATCTCTCTACAGCATGTCACCAACAAAACAGCAAAAATCTGTGTTAAACTCTGTTTCCCTTATTTTTAAGGCTTCTCAGGTTTTTAAGTGGATTTAGCCCCACGCTGGGCGCCATCTGTTGAAATAGCAGCGGCAGGGCTGCGTCCCCGGCACCCGGCCGCCCGCATGGCTAGCTTATGCCCAGAAATAATTACACGGAAACTGTATTCTTTCAAACACTGCCTGGCCCGGATAGTTCCAGTTCCTTATGGCTAGCTCTTACATATTGTTCTAACCCATTTCTAATATTCTGTGTAGCCCACGAGCTGGCTTACCAGGGAGGATCTTAACCTGCGTCTGTCTGGAGCGGGAGAACCATGGCGACTCTTCCTCTAACCTTCTTTCTCCCAGAATTCTCTTCTGTATACTCCGCCTACCTAATTTTCTATCCAATAAAATGGGCCAAGGCAGTTTCTTTATTAGTAAGAAATCATTCCCACATCACATAATGGTCTCAGAAATGCAGAACCAAGTCACTAAGAACCTGCAACTGCAACACCAAATAACAAATTCTTCAGTAATGTTTATTTTGTTACAGTTATTGTTTGTTGTTCTGGTTAATGAAATGCATTACCTTGTTAATTCATTTAATGGGATACATTTTAATACCTTTAGAAATATTGTATATTCTATAAACTATGCAAAACTATGAGCTGTTTATACTCATTGTCATAATCACAGAGAAGGCTCTATATACATGTACATGGCTAAATTTGGCTGGAACATTGAACATGGACATCTATTTACATGTAGCTTTGTACTTAATTTCTTTATGTTAGTCATTTTTCATGGGGTAAATGAAGAGGAGATAAAAACTAGACAGATAAAATCAGGGCCCTGTAAAATAGAAGTTCTATAAATGTCCTTGGCTCTTTGTCTGAGAAGAATATCAGAAGAGAGCTATGATTGCTTAGCTTTTCTAAAGCTGTACCTTTGCTTGAAGGCTGTACAAGAGGCTGTTACCACAATGCCAGTCCAGACACCAAATCCTTCGGCTAAAAAGTTTTGGAACTAGATCTATGGATTTTTATGTTAGAATTGTGGTGTAGGAGGTCCTTCTGTATTTTTGTTGATTTCATTGGTTATTAAAGAAACTGCCTTGGCTTCGTTGATAGGGCTGAACTCAGGTAGGCAGGGAAGACAGAACAGAATTCTGGGAAGAGATGCCATGGTTCTCCTGCCCGAGACAGACGCTGGTTAGACTCAAGCCAGTAAGCCACAGTCAAATGGCAATACACATTAATGGAGATGGGTTATACTAATATGTGAGAGTTGCCCAATAAGAGGCTAGAAATAATGAGCCAGAAAGTATTTAAATAATACAGTTTTTGTGTGATTATTTCAGGTGTACGCTAGCAGGACGGCTGGGACAAATAAGGGGTCCCACTCCTCCTACAACAGAATTGAGTAATATCCAGTCCCCTCCATCCATCTTCTAAGTGATGTTATAGTTACCATATAGGGGTAGTGACAATTTATCAGTTGTCTTTATAAGTGCTCTACTGAGGCCTGCTAAGGGAAACCTATTTCCTCCTGTTGAGAAGAATGGGACCTACTTCTGTCCTTGACTTACTGAAAACTATGTCAAAAAGAGAGAAAGAATAATTATCTCTTTTGTGAGTGTGTACTCCCTTCCCGAAACCCAGAAACCTACTCTCTGTGTAGTCATTATGATTCTATCATAGGGCTCTGTGTGGTTGACAAAGCTTAACTCAGGAAGGCATAATTTCTTTCTTTCAGATATTGGTGATGCTTTTTTTTTTTTTTTGGTAATTTGGGGTTTTCCTTCTTTGAAGATAGCCCCTTTTGCTGTAAGGAAATTCTTTCTCTCTCTTTTCCAGACAACTTCCAAGATTTACAACTTGCCGTACCTATGGTTTTTCTCCTAATCTCTAATAAAATTGTCCTCAATCTTCCCTCAGAGATGTCTGTTAAATTCTTTCATTAATGAGACTGAGATCCCCAAATAGGAAATCATAATCTCCCTAGTGACATCAACTGAGAGAGCATTCAAGGCTTCACTCTTATCTCATTTACAACAAACAACTCATTAAGGTATTTTCCCTAGCAGGTTTTATATTTTATTTGGACATAATAAAGTTAATCCTTCTGTAGTGCTTCTGGTATATTTCCTAGATTGACAGTCACATTTGAAAATTTGTTTCAGCCTTAACCAGTATTTTGAAATATGGAACCATCTCTTGCTCTCATCTTTAGAGGTCATTTTCCCCCAGAGTGGTACTGTTGATCACATGTTCTTGGAGGTATTACAGTGTTCTTGTATGTGTTGATTTTGACCTAAGTTAAAAACTGATACACCTATCAGGACTATCTAGAATCAGTCCACTGAAGTAGAAGGAAGACTCAGAGATGTGCATGGAAATACAGATTTAAATCAGGGTAAACTTTAATTAGAGGTTTACAGAACAAGTTCTCCAGAGATACAAAAGTATAATAATCAACAAAATAAGACATAACTGGCATCTGGAGTCCAAAGATTAAAGACAAACATCTCCATAGTACTTCTCAAATTAGGTTCTTCTGTACTTCTTTTTGGTAGGTTTTTAATTGCCTCTAGATCATCAAGTTAAAAAGATAAGGGGATTGTCTTTCCAAACTTCAAAATGAACTTCCTGGGTAAGACTGACTACATTTCTACATATGGGGAGTTGTAAGTTTTCAAACTGATATAATAAACTTTTAGTACAATTAGATTCTTTGCTTTATGTTTCATCCATCTGCCACATGGGATTATTTTAGTTGGTATACTGATTATAACTTGCATCTATATATGGTTTAAACTTATTACTTATACAGAAACCAAAGAATATATTTTAATATGTTTTTTTAAATCTGGTAAACAATGAAAGTGAGTGGTAACAGAAGAACCTCATGCTAGGATCTTTAAAACACACATATTTAGACTTACTAAATGGAGATTGTTTAGTTAAACAATAAAGTTAATTATTTTTCAGTGAATTTTTTTTCCACTTGGCAAGTGTGTACCTGTATATCTTCTCTTCCTTATTAAATAAGTAAGAGGTATGATTCTAACTTCACTAAAAATTGGGCTCTTGTCATTCATTTACTCCCCCTCTGTGTTCAGCACAGTGTTACAGATGGCAGATGAACAAATATTTGTGGAGAAAATACATGAACCATAATTTAGCACTTCCCAATGGATTCATAATTACAATCACATGATGAGACAGAATTAAAAACACACAACCAAATCAGAATTATTGATTTCATTTCATTTTTCTTAAAACAGTATGCAAATAAATTTTATAGGCATGAAGAGAAGGGTTATAAAAATCAAAAGATACCAAGCACTTACATTTTTGAAAAGATCACAAGTCACAGAACTGACAAAGGAACTGAATGTTATATTTAGAAGTAGATTTAAAACATGACAGTTCATGACACTGTATTTATTAAGGAACACACTTTACCTACGGGACTTGACTTTTTGCTCTACTATGCTTTGCTTCACACCTCTTTTATATGAAACACAAAAAAATGCTTTTGTACATGACATTGCGACAGGAACTCTTAATTCTCTGATGTACTTATAAAAAGTCTTTCCTAATGTATAAGTTACAATTTCAATATTAGTGTAAGCCAAATATAAAGTTGACATCAGCAGTACTGGTTTCAAAAAAGTTACTCAGTTTTTTAAAAAATGTTTGCTTAAAACTTCTACCACCTCTCTAATACTTATTTCATGGACTAATTTCTTATTTACTAACTTGACCACAATAAACTGTCATAGACTAGTGGTCTACAAATACCAGAAGTTTATTATTTACATGTCAGGGTGTGGAATTCTGAGATTTTGGTTCCATCATGGTAAAATGCTGGTTGAGACCTTTTCAAATTATTGATTGCTGACTTCACACAGTATTCTCATACTGAAAACAGAATATAGAGAGCACTCTAAGCTTTCTCTCTCTCTCTCTCTCTCTCTCTCTCTCTCTCTCTCTCTCTGTGTGTGTGTGTGTGTGTGTGTGTGTGTGTGTGTGTGTGTGTGTGATTTAGGAGAACTTGCATATCACTGTGTATACACACAGGAATGACAGAGGACAACATTATGGATTTGGTGGATTTTAGAATTTAACACAAGTCATTATGGAGGATTAGTAAGCAGTTTAACACATCAAGCCATCTCACTAGTGATTCATAAAAGAATCAGTCTGATCTTAAAGTCTCTGCACTTAAATGGCTTAATTCTCACGACCCACCTTCAAGTACAATGACAATAAATGTTGTAGGAACTCCTTTAGCCAGTAGTCTTTAAGATACCAGACCACTTGGGCTTGGCCTCTTATACTATAAATGCTGATGTAAAGTACATCCCGGTTCATGTAGAAGACCGTGATCTGTGAGCCTACTCCTAAATAATAAGCCTTTATTACACTCAGTTCTGAGCTAGTGTGAGATTTCTTTTTAGTGTCTGTCTTCACAATAGGTTTTATTATATGACAATGAAATATTTGCTCTTTGGCAACCACCATTCTCAATGTTACTTCTTCCATTTTCCATAGTGGTTTGTTGCTAGATATATAGCTGCCCATCAGGAGCAGGTACAGCCACCGTTCGCAGACTCCTTTTCAGCTAACTGAGATCTTTCAGCTGTGTCATCTATGTTTTAACTAATCTATTGAAACTAGAAGTGGAAGTGAGATGTCAATGTATGGGTCATAAAATACCTGACAGGACAAGTGGGCTTTTTCCACGTTTCCTTTCCTAAGAGATAAACTATAGCTATTTCTGGAATCTAAATTGGGCCACGAAGAAGAAAGTACCGTAACTGTTGGTGGAATCACACTGTAAAGTTTCTGTTTAATATCATACGGCATGGTGACCTGCATATTTGCATTATTTACTTGGTTTTTAAATGTAAGGAAAAACACATAGATTCATGTTGTCTTTATATTTTTGACATATTTATGGTAGTAGCTTTATCTTCACCATTAGTAAATCAATTGGACTTAGCAAAGGTTTTCATTTACTCTAATCCAGAATGATACTAAACTTACCTACATCTATTTTTTTTCTAAAAGAGCAACTACAGATGGTGTTTTCATCTGAAAATAAAAATGTCCTAGTTTATAAAAATTATTGAACAGATGATAATTACTGATTAGAATTTCGGGCTAAGTGTTTTAGGAAAATTAATAATGACTCATTCCAGTGTATTAAAAAATCTATCTTGTAGTTAATGGAGGGTTCCAACTTTATAAAATGTTGTTTTTGAATAGTGGTACTAAAAAGTAAAAGCCAAAGAGACTTGGTGCTTCAAATGGCCTTCACTCCATCTGCCTAGAAGTTCCAGATGACTGCCAATCTCACAATCTGACTTTACTACTCTACTTTGAGGAATGATATGGGTTATAATCTGCTTGAGTTTAAATAAAAGGGTTGTGGTCCATTTGCTAGCATGCTTTCATTTAGTAGATGTATGTTGGGTAAGTGATTGAAGAGGCAACTGTTCAGTTTCCCAGAGATTCGGTAATGAATCAAAGAGATAAATTTATTGTCTCATGGAACATGAATTTCACTTGGCATAGAGAAAGAAACAAACATGAAATTTTAAAGTGTTGAAAAGTACTGTAAAGGAAACAAAATATAGAAACAATATTATAAGATAATATTCAGCAAGAAGTAATCCTCAGATGCAGCTTTCTTAAATTCTTTGTGATCAGGTCACATGAAGCTCAGATTTGGGTGGATGGTATAAGAAAAGAGGACTAGGAGAGAGTGTTTTGGGTAAAAGATGTAATCAAATCCTCAAGCATTTTTATATTTAATTTTGGGTGTAATATATGTTTAGATATTTAATTGTTATCTAAAAATAAATGACAATTTAGATATAAAGAAAGGATAAAGGAGTTGGTACTTCTATCAAGAGTCTATGTACTCAGGCTTTTACTAAGATGTGATGTGAATGAGGCAGACAAATGCCATAACTTCTAATGGTGTTTGCAACTAAAACTGATTCAAATAATGGAGGCTATTTAACACCACACCACAGTTTCTAAAAGTTACATTCTTTGAAATAAAAAAATACACATGATGCCAAATAAACATTTCTTTGAGTTTTTAGAAACCATTAGTAATTAATTATCTTTAATAAAATCTCATGCATTATGATTTTATTTTTAATTTTGTTAAAAAGGACTGAAATGTTGAATAATAAAATGTTGGTGAGGTTAAATATTCAGGTGAATACTCTCACAGATGTAGATATAACTATCATAGAAAGCAAAAAAAAAGAGACTATCTAAAATTCTTAAGCAATGTTTATTAGGAATTCTTTAAAATCTATTGGAAAAATATAACAAGTTTAGGTAAATTGGAAATCGAGTATGAAAAAAGTCTCTTATTTTACCTCTATGTCCTGATTTCAATGCATGGAACCATAAAATGATGCTTGCAATAACAGAACACGAACCAATCTATGAAATTTAATGCCCCAAATAAGATTCAGCATGCCTGAACAAGAATACAGTGAAGAAAAATTTACTGTAATTATGAAACTTTCAGCTATTAAGTTATTTATGTTGTATATGTTTGCTGCCTCTTTTTACAAACTTTTAAATAAGCAATCTTAGAAAATAATTTTCTGGGAAATGACTTAGATAACCAGAGATAAGAAATTAAAATGAATTATTTGGCAGCCATTGGATGGTAGCATTGGATTCAGTTCTGCAACTGAAATTGCCTCTGTATTGTAAGCAGCTAGAAAACACTTTCTCAAATGATCAACATCTATTTCCAAAATTGTACTTATGGATAATACACAGAGTTACAAATGATCCCGAACTTTTCTTCTGAGAATCAGTCCAAGGAGAAATCTTCAAACAAATAGGTACCTTTTAATAAGTCAAGTCCCTGCTGTGAACTTGAAGACAATCATAAGAGATAAAGAGTCCAGGCAAAATATATAATAAATAACCCCTACAAAACTAGAATTTACAGAGTTCTAAATCTTCATGAATCCACAGGGTGTTCGCAAATATATTTAGAGGGCAGGGATTTCAGAGCAAACATAAAATCTAACTCATTATCTTCCTCTATTTCCTCTTATAAGAATTCTGAACAGAGTGTAGCTAGAAGAGCAGCATTAATCTAAACTTCTTTCCCATCAAAAGTTCATTACAAGTGCCCTTGGCTCTGTTCTCAGCTCCTTCATCCCTGCACAGCTCTCCTGCATGACTTCAAAGCGAACTTTCTACACAGGAGATAGGAAAGGGAGACTGGGGGATGAGAATGGGGCCACCTCTGTTAAAAGAGAGGCTTAATTAAGTACATATTTGAAGAGTGCCTTTGACATAAAAAAGCAGTAAGAAAATTCAGTACTATTGACACTGGATGAGAAGCGCTTGGTCCTGCGAGCAAAGCCTTACAGAGATTAAGGCAACAGTTTATATTCTTCTCCTCCAGGCAAGCATTTTTTTCAATGGGTTCCTTTATTGATCTGCCATCCTGAGAGAGTCAGTAAATCTAGCATCTGCATATCGATTCTTATTTGATTCGGAAGACAAGGAAAGAGAAAGTAAAAGATATATCTTTCTTAAATCTAAATAATAGTAAAATGTGTGTGCTTATAAATGTAAGGATATTTCTTTAAAAAAGGGTTATAAAACACAAAAATTAATGGCAAAGAGATTATCTATTTGTTACATAGACATTTAACTGGAGGGTATTAGTAGTGAAATAGCCAATATTAATGTAGCAGCATGTGAAAATTGGAAGTTTAGACTGAGGCACCATGATTCCACAGCTATAAAATCCCAAAGTGAGATGCCAGACCAAAATACAAATCATCTATAACAACAACTGGTTGGAAGTCTCTAATGCCCATAATGAAAGGATTGAGAATAAAAGCCATGGAAATAGGCAATATTTGTGAGGATATTTTTTTAAGTGATCTGTGCTGAGCTCTAAGTCTCACTATCATTCCAAAGGCAAAACATGAGAATCCTTCTTTCCCAAGACACAGAAAGGAGGGTTTCACTAAAAGTATATAAAGAGCTTTGGGGTGCGATTTGGCAACTCTTTAGTCTGTTATTTGAAAAATGCTATGACATTCTTCAGAAAAATACCACAATTCTCTGAGGTGGCATGACTGAGAAAGAGAAGGGAATTTGCCTATAAAATAATGGCATTCCCACTAAGGAAAAGGCAATAAGCAATTTTCTGAGCAAGTGAAGATAAAGAAGGCAGAAGGGCATTCTGCAGACCTTTAACATTATGGTTGACTGGACTCCAGTAGAGACAAAAGGAAAGGCTAGAGTCTATGCACTAAATAGACCCCTACATTATTCCTAAGGAGAAAGCAAGAGCTGAAGATAAGGCCTTGGATGGACACACAGAACAGATATCCCTAGAGAAAGCTAGCCTGCAAGGAACCACAGAAATTTGAATATCGTCGAGGCTAGTTCTCCCTAATGTTGTCTTGTGATAGTACCCATCAAAGAAATTCTCTAACAAAAGGTCTTTGGCCTTCATGTTGTTAGTATAAAATGGTATCCGGAAAACAAAAGTCCAGAAAGAGTGAAGCAGAAAGATATGGTCCCTCCTTTCTTCAACTACCAAATAGCCAATCTACAACCAGGTTTTGCAACAGTAGATAAAGTTCTAACATCAGACTTTTGATTGTTGAGCATAGAACAATGTAATTTCTCTTCTCAAAAAGCAAATGAAAAAAAGCAAAACAAAACTCTAAACAGACATGTTGACAGGCTCCTAAAAGGTGAGCTCAGAAATCTGTGGTAGGATATTAATTCAAGGCCAGCATAGTGGGATGGGCACACACACATACACACACATGCCTTTAATATTACTTTTGATTGGCAAATCATAATTGTTTCAATTCAAGGTGTGATGATTTTTGAGGTATATAAAACCACATATTACATGATTAAATCAAGCTACTGACAAATTCATCACCTTACTTGACTTTCACTTTTCATGTTGAGACATTTGGAATTTGTTCTCCATGATTTAAAAATGCTGAATACAATCTTGTTGATAATAATCATTTTTTTAGTGCAGTAATGTGGTACAATGGTCTTTTATCCTGTCACTGTATTATATTTAATAATATACTGATTGGCCTGTAGCCAGGCAGGAAGTATAGGTGGGATGATGAGGCAAGGCAATGAGAATTCTGGGAAGAGGGAAGTTTCAGTCTGCATTTGTGACTCAGATGCAGAGGACACAAGATGTGACTGCCTTGCCAAAATGGTAACAAGTCATATGTCTAACACAGCAAGAATTATGGGCTAATATAAGAGTTAATAAGAAGCCTGAGTTACTAGGCCAACCAGTTTATGATTAATTTAGACCTCTGTGTGTTTCTTTGGGACTGAATGACTGTAGGACTGGATGGGACAGAAACCTCAGCCAATAAATGGTGCCCAACATGGATTGGCAGGAAACAATTCTAGAAAGTGACATCCCCTCTCCCAAGAAAGTTTGTCCTCATGGTTAAAGACTCAATTAGGGGATGGGGTTGGGGTGGAAATTATGTAGGCCTAGAGATCTCAAAGAAAAAAAAAAAGGGGAAGATTGAATGGGATAATAGATAATTTATTGTGAACTTATCACACTAGTAATACTAAAAATAGTGAGTAATAGAGTAAATACTTGTGAGATATTGTTTATGGACAATTTACACTAGTATAGTTGCTTATATATTGATACAAGTTCAAATTGTACTTGTTATTTCTGTTTACAATATTTGTACACCTATGCAAAATTGCTTTGTCATGTTGTATGCATGCATGTTTCTACCTCTGTTTAAGAAATTTTGTATATTGACACAATTTTAGGATATATTTATTATATTGTACTATATATTCTATCTCAATAAATAATGTATAAGCTCAAGATGCTTATACACTATTTACATTTTGAGGTCATTGTTCTCCTTTATTACACAGTTGCTTAATTTTCTGATATGAAGTCTTAGTCTATATATAGGTATAATAGGTCAATAGTCATTCATGTTTGTTATACTTTTAGTAAGACTAGTTGGGTTCTTTAGATACATAGAGATTGTATTCTACATAGATAGTTAACTTTCAACTATTTTAAAGATCTGTAGAACATGGCATTTAAGTAATTTAGGATTCTGTTGACATGAGACACAATTCTGCCTGACAGCACCAATCTATTCCTGAGAGAGTGTTGAGCACCAAAGATACTACAATTGGAGTTTGTGTTCTTGGCACAACTGGCCTTTGGACAAGAAACTGCCTATGCTTCAACTACTGACAAAGTGCATGATGTCTGGATTGGACAAAAAGGATACAAGAAAAAAGACTTTAAAATTTTGCCAAGACAAGGTAAGACAGTTTTGAAAAATTTTCTGCCTCTGGAAATGGTCTGTCAGTAACTCTAGCCTTAGACAAATGTTGGTTGCTTCAACATTGTAAATGAGACTTTGGGTGATTGCTCAGGCGACCAGTTGTCTCTGTCATCTACTGTACATTTTGGAAGCTGCTTGATTGTACTTGCTGCCTACTCAAGTAATATTATCCCCTTCTCGGGCTTTTGATGGGGTTGAAAATTAAATATTCATAATTACTGTTCTCTTATGATCTAGCCAAGCCATTTCCAATATAAGACTTAGACTCCTTAGGATAGCATATTTATTAAAACATTTAGCATATATTACTTGTTTAGTATTGTTTATCCTGGTTGTAATTTGAATCTTATACTTAATATCTGTTCCTAGTATATACACTTTTGTATTGGGTTTGGAACTCTCTTATTTAAATGAAAGAGAGAGGTGCTGTGGAAATTCGTTTTGCTCCTTCAGCCAATAGCCTTAAGATACCAGTCCACTTGGGTGTGGTCTCTAATACTTCAAATGCAGCTGTAAAATATGTGCTTGTTCTCTCGCTTCCAGCTGCTAGACAGTAAAACTCAAAACCTATGCTTCTTGTCTATTTGAAAATTTTTTATTTATCAAAAGCTCTGTAATACCTTTCTATAATGTATACATGACACAATTCATATATTTTCTTATCTGTTAATATGACACCATATTACCTATGTTTCCAACTTCTCTGACCAAAACCTTGACAGAAACAAAAACATTCAAAGATTTATTTTAGATCTTAGTTTCAAGGCTGACAGTCTATCATAGGGCAGCAGATGGAGAGGTAGAGAAGTTCATATCTTGGTGATCAAGCAACAGAGAAGAGGGCTATAAGAATGAGCCATTGCAAAGTAAAGTCTCCAGGGCATCCTTTCAGTGACTACTTCTTCCACCTGATCCCCACCAATTGCCTCCCACCATCTCATGAGAAGGCCATTGCATTATTAATTCACCATGAAACTAATTGATTTATTTGTTCAGAGATCTTAATCTGAATGGGTAAATGTTCACTGACACTTCCACAGGTCAAATTACTAAGGCCCTAAGCATTTCTTAGTCCAATCAATTTACAATCAAAATTAACAATCTTAGACAGTTATATTGATTTTGTTGTTTGGTTATTGTGGATGCTGTTTTAGTGAACATTAGGGTTCACATATCTCTTTGATATATTGGTTACACTTCTTTGAATATATAATGAAAATGAGATTGATGTACCATATATTAGCCTTTGGTTTTTGGAGGAACCTTCATAGTGTTCAAAGTATGATTTTGAAATAAGACCACACTTTTAATAAACTGACTAAAGAAGTCTAAGTTATCTAAAATTGATAAAAAATAACATAAGGCTTTCAACTCTTCTACATAAGGTTGGTGCTAAACTACCTCTACCAGAAAGATTAAGGCATTGTTATAGAGCTCAGTGGTAAAGTACTTGCCAGCTATGTACTCCTCCATCTCTTTTTGTCTATATGTTGAGCAATATGGGACTCTGTGATCTATATATACTGCAAAAAGAAGCTTCTCTGATGACGGTTGAGAAATTCACTAATTTATTGGTGTGGAATTTACATAGGAAGTAGAGACCATGTGTTTTCTTTTAATTTTTTTTTTTTTACTGTGAATGCGCAATATACAGAGAGACATCTCATTGTACAGGCTGCTAAGCTAAAGGTATATATTAAAGGTATCTTGATTTCAAAATTAGGCTCTAAGGATATGTTGCTTTGGAAAAAAAAGGTTCTCCTTTTGCTTCCACAGAGGATGAGAACCTGTGGATTCCGTCCAGACTAATGCGGTTGATGGACCAGGATCCCCTAAAGGTCACTGAGAAGACCCTCAAAAATTACATTGCCCAACAAAAAGCAGAAAGCAGTTTAGAGAGTACTATGTTCATATTCCCCAAATATAATTTATAAATTGTTTGTAAGTTTTTGTTTATATTTAAAGAGGGATATGATATAAAGATTTGCATTGAATGGATCTTGATTTATTGATACAAATTTAAGATCGATTTTGTTATATATATTTCTCTCTTGATTAAGGTATTGTGTTTGTGCAGCTCATTTAAAAATGTAGTGTATAATTAAAATGTAGGTTAATAGTCATCTATAATAGTTAAGCTTACTGTCATGTTAGGTTTTCTAGAGATACAGAGATATATTTCAGATGGATAGTTATTCTTCAGATCTTTCAAAGACTAACATAATTTGACATTTAAAATGTTTTCAGAACTTAGGACTTTTCATGATAGTGAGATACGTCTGCTCCTGGCAGCACCAAAAGACTTCAAGAGGCTGATGGACATTGAAGAGGCTCTTCCTCATGAAATTGTTATCCATTAGGGAAAAAAAAAAAGCCTGCTCTTGCCTGAACTGTTTGACTGGACTTGCAGTAGTCACAGAAAAATGACTGACTGCTGAAGCTGCCTAAAGAAGGTGAATTGGTTTGTATAATGAAAAGTGGTAGTTTGTTTTCTTTTTAAATAAAATAAAATTTTGCTTGACATAAAAAAACCCAACATATCATTTATTTTTTGAGACAAAGGAAAAGAGGGGTGTCTGAGAGGCAGAAAATATGGGCGGGGGAGACAGGAGGGAGGAATTCAGGGAAATTTTGAAAATTTAAGTAGCAGTGATTGTAAGAAAGTCAGGTCAATGATAAATTACTTAACTTCATCAGATGGAAAGCCATCAGCAGGGCACAAGTTTACTGACGCACTGACCAACACCACTCTGTTTGACTTTTGCATGTCACAGCCATTGCATGTACACAGGAAATTCTGAAAATTTTTGTTGTTGTTGTTGTTTGTTTGTTTGTTTCTCTATGTTCTCAGCATGCTTTGCTAATTATGTCTCTAGTCACAGGAAATAAAACTCCTATACATTTAGGATTTTGTCTAATTTATTTTGTAGACCATGTTGAATCACCAATATACTCTTTTCTTTGTTTTAATCAACATTATATTGTCTATGCTAGCCTATTATTGTATAGAGAAGCTATGAGTTAAATTTGCATGCCTTGAAGGAACAAGGCATCATTTCTGCTTTGAGTTAATATTTGAAAATGCATGTAGGAGTTTCATTCAGCATAGATTCTAACATACACTTAAATCACTCTTAAAATAGAAATTCAACTAATTCTTTTGGGTGTCATGAATTGCTAACGTCAATGCTAAGAACATGTTCTTTAGCTTAACTGTGGAAAGCAGGGCAGTTTGTAAGTTGAGAATTATTATACAAGATACCATTTGAATCAGTGCAAGTGCTAATGTGTAGTATTTATTTCTTAGCCTCATAGTAAGTCACCTTAGTATATCACATTTATAAGAGATTCTCTGCATGCTACACGATTCTCTAATTTAGTTGTTTTGAATAATTTATCATTGAGCTCAAGCATTTTCAGATAGCAGATCTGGAAACAAACATGTATGGTAAAATTGATAATGAATAGTTTTATAAGAAATAAAAAATATATCTAAATTTATGGAGAAAGGGTTACATTCTTGAAAAACTTAGGTTAAGCATACTGTGCAATATAAAGTTTATGATAAATATTTTCAGAGGACTGGTTCAATGACCTCCACAAATACAAAAATCTGAGCACACACAAATTCCTCATGTAAAATGCTGTGGCATTTGGAGCTAATCTCTATACATATCCTTGTGTGTGCTTTACATTATCTCTGGAATACTTGTAAGGTCTAAAATAATGTCAGTGCTGTATAAATAGTACCTATACTCTGTTATTTGAAGGAATAACGGATAGAAAAAAGAGGCTGTAGATGTTTAATATGGATCAGAGTCCTAAGCACATAGTACAAGCAGGATTCTGAAGATGGAGGATGTTTAAACTGGACGGAAACATAGGCTATGTGCAATGATGTTATGCAGAGAGGTGTACCCACATGAGTTTAAATCCTGTAATTTCAGCTTTGTGTTAAGCATGCAGCAAACTATTCTTTTTCTGCTATTTTCTAAGTGTTTGATCCATAATTAACTATATAGATATAAAACATGGATATTTCCTTTTAGCTTTTTAGCTTTTTAGCTTTTTTTATGTCATCTACCATGTCAGCATTAATTCCTCTATTGGTGTTTTATATCATATATTTTCAGGTAGGTAAGCTTAAAATAATACGGTGTTTCTCTTTGAAGATGTCAGTAATAATTAAACTTACTTGAATCTTCAAATACTCTAATAGGGTTATGATGAAAAAAACAGGTATTTTTGTTTGCTGATATAAGAATGGATATAATCACATAGTGTAAGCTAATCTGTAAAACTGGGAGTCCCTTTTTAGCAAGTTGTGATTTACTCATTAATCACCACCAACAACCCTGTGTCTTTCAGAGCTGCTCCCAGACTAATGTGACTGTTTCTGTCAAGAACACCCACCTTAGCACAGTACTTGTGATTCCCACCGCATTTCCTATGACCATAATTGTCTGATCAGCTTACCAAATGCATTCAAGTACTTTCCCTATGATAGTGATACCATGTTAATCATAAAATTTCAAATATACACCATATACCAAATTTTCAAAGAACTTGCCCATTAATATATGCATCTTTAGCATAACTACTGCTCAAGGAAGTTTATAGTAAGCAAATAAAGGGTCAGAAACAGAGGAGGGATTCAAAATACTAGATGTGGGACACAGAGTCAGTTCCATGTGCTGGCTTTGAGTATTGCTGCCCTGCTCATATTGCATGCGTTTAAACCCAGCAAAGCCACTTAGTAATTTAGTGGGTTTGGCAAGTCGCTTGTACTTTTTAGTAGATATATATTACTAATTATATATATATATAATGTACTTTTTATTTGCCTATAAATGTGATAACCATAGTGTGCATGTGCTTTCGAGATTTATTCTTAAAATTCTCTGTATATGTAACACTACCTGCCATATAAGTATGCTATGCAAATATTAGTTGCTGTTATTAGTGGCATTGCATCAAAGGATAATTTATATCTGTATATATATGTATATATATATATATAACTTAGAAGAATGCCTGTTTCCTATTATAGAAACCAGTAAAAAGACTAATAATCATCCCTAACATTTTCAGAGAGCTAGGCTATATTTTAAGAAAGTAAAACCAAATCGGATCAGAACAAACAAAGTGCATCATCTCAGGATGGAGGAGGATTGATATAGCCATACAATTCTTATTTAAAGAGAGAAATAAGTTATTATGACTTTAAGGGGAAGGTTTATTTGCATTTGATTGTAGCTTGAAACAAGGTGTTGTTATTATTTATGAGTCCAGGCTGGCCTCAAACTGATAAACCTTCTCCCTCAGCTTCCCAAATGCGAGGATAACAGGTTAGTGACAATACACCCAGCTAGGACAGGAAATGAAAATGGGCTTAGGATATCAATATGTGGTTCTATAACAGAGTGAGATCCACAAACCAAGAGAGAATGAAAATCACCAGATTTGTCCGTGCTTTAGTGCTCTGGCTATATACAAAAACAAACAAATGAAAAACAAGAAAAGCTTTCAATATTAAGCCTCAGTCAGTTGCTACATGTTGGTGATGTTGGTGAAATAACCACAATTATTCTCGGAAAAAAAAAAACTGCAATGAAAACAATTTATAGAATAGGATGTGGAAGTTCTAAATCCTAGAACTTCTTTCCTTACTAAGGTAGCAAGTAAAACAAGTACCTTGTCCTAATTAAGATTCTGTGCATTTGTGTTTGCATTGAAAACTTGAAAGCTACATCTGTGGTGACTTGCCTACTTAAAGTTAAGTGGATTCTGATGAAGGACAGTGGGTTTGTGTAAACGTAATGACCATGTCTATCCAATTCTAATTTTACCTAGTATTTTACAAGTGCTTTTACTGAAGATAAAATCAGTGCATTATCTGGTAAAAGGTATGCACCATGGGCAACTGACTGTTAGCGTCAACCTATGCTTGACAATAACATCTCTAAAAGGTGTGGGAATTCCATGTGGCAGGGTTATCAATCAATATTCTGACTTTTTCTTATAATGTACAATAAATTGCATGGCTTATTTGAAAAACAAAGCAGAAATTTATTTCTCAGGGTTCTGGAAGTTGGAAAGTCCAAGATCAAGGAACTTGTAGGTTTGGTGTTTGTTGAGTTCACATTTTCTCATTCAAAAGTCTTACTCCTGGCTCTGTGGTGCAAAAGCACTAATCCCCTTCAGGGTGGCTCTGCCCTCATACCTCATGCGTTCACGAATGCCCCACATCTGTCCTCTTTGTTACACTCTTACAGAGCATGCAAGGTGCACATTTGCATGTTCTCATGTCAGGATTCTGTCAACTTCCCAGGTTTTCTGTCACGAAGTCATAACAGAGCATAGGGAACAACCCTTCTGGAGATTTAGAAATGAGAACTTCCATTTTGGGCCAAATACTCCACATCCTGGCAACAAGGAGACAGGGGCAGGCATTATGAAACATGGGTGTACCCTTGCCTTGGATCTCAAACAGTGGGAGAACCTTTTGCAGTCAGCACATCAAAAGAAGACCTTGAAATGAAAAGAAAAGTAGGGGTGCAGGAACACGAGAAGGAGAACGGAGAACGTGGAGCACAGTCCAAGTGCTTCACTGACGGACAGTAAACACTGGGAAATAGCATAAGAAGAAATGCCGCGGGAAAGGCAGGTTGAGACCTGGGTTGCTAGGATAAGGAATCTGAGTCCAATTTTAGTAATGTTTGTGAAAGATCCCCGGAGTGGGGAGACTCTCACTCAAGTCTCAAGATAACACGACGCCCTCCATACCCCCTCAGGAACTCATGAGAGACCATCTTTGCTGCAATCACACAAGGTTGATTGATAGGACAGGAACCAGTGCAGTAGCTGGGAGAAGGGATATTTAAGGGAAGAAACCATAACCCAATAACCTAAAGGGGGTAGGAAGGGCGTCACTGGAAAATTCCAAAAGTACTGGTGATAATCAGTCACAAGGGGGTAACTCCCTGTTTCTCAAGATTATTCTCAAGATTATAATCTAACTTTATGGTCAGCTAGTTCCTGGAACAGAGTCACTGAACCGGCTAACCTAGATTTTTGTTTTTTCTCTCCCTGCTAGATTTTTTTTTTCTTTTTTTGGCTGACTCTTTCTGTTAGAGGGGTCTGAATTTATCCGGCTCTTTCATTTGTTTGTGTCTGAAAGAGGAAAAGGTTCCCTAGATCTGTTAGTCTTCAGGAGAATGCAGGGGTGACCCGGGGTACTTTTGAGTTGTTTTCTGCATCCTCTTCAATCAAATATTCTCAGGAGCTGATTGGTTAAATGCTCTTAAACCGGCGGAAAGAGCTGTGTTGTTAGCTGAATATTACAAAAATATGCCATTTTAACATTTGTGTGATGAGTCATTGTAAAGTTTGTGTGTGGAGGCAGGGAAGGGGGTAACTAGTAAACACACTAAGAACACGTCACAGTGAATGTGTGGTGATCATAGAACAATTTCAGTTCTCAGTCCTCAGTTTTCCACTTATATAGTCACTTGTTGGTTACCTCGGCCTATGCCACGGTCGCTGGCCCATCAGCTTCCGGATTTTTCTCTGTCTACTTCCCTTTTCTCCGTAAGTGTGCTGGGATTGCAGGGCGTGTTGCTGCGTGAGTTATGGGAATCACAATCTGATTCTCTTGTCTGGATGGAAAACATTTTATCACCCAAGTTATCTCTCCAGCCCAGTATGCCAGATTTTCACCCAAGACTTTTAACATATCAAATAATAGAAGAAAATTATACCCTTTAAAAGTCCTGGATGTCCTATCGGGAACTCACCAAGGCCAGCTGGCCTGGGTCTGAAAAAGCCTGGGTTAAAACCGGTCTCGCTGAACATAGCGGACAATGAGGACTACTGAGACCCCAAGAAGAATGGCAATGGGTTTTTGATCCTACTGCACCTATTGGTTTTGTGGGAGCCTAGGCAGTTTGGATGCTCACCTTACTAGACCTGGATGGAGGTGGGTGGTCCTTGGACTTCCCACAGGGCAGGGAACCCTGATTGCTCTTTGGGCTGA
>NW_026067944.1:11772304-11825943 GCF_014885135.2 Alexandromys fortis
TCCCTCCCTCCCTTCCTTCCTTCTTTCCTTCCTTCCTTCCTTCCTTCCTTCCTTCCTTCCTTCCTTCCTTCCTTCCTTCCTTCCTTCCTTCCAAATCCATGTGTCTGGGCATATGTATACACATTCATGTTCTGGTGCCTGCAGAGGGCAGGAAAGGGTTGCCATCCCCTAGACCTGGAGCTAACAGCAGTTGGGAGCTGCCAAGCAAAGGTCTGAAGATCAAACTTAGGTCCATTGCAAAAAGAATCAGTTCTACAACCTATTGGTAGTTGTACTTTATAAAACATTTCCATTATTGGGAAGAGAGAGAGAGAGAGGCAGGCTACCATCACACATTTAAAAATGCTTGTTTAATGGATTTATCATATTAGTGAGAATAATCAAAGTAGTGACAATACTGAGAGCAGTCTTGTAGGTAATATAAATCAATTTTGAACTCATTTGCATATTAGGAATATTTTGTATTGTGACACAAAGAATTGAACTACTGGTTAGTTGTTTTGCTCTTTTGTTTTTGTTTTATTTTTGTTGTTGTTTTGTTTGTAAACTTGAGGCAAGCTATAGTTATTTGTGGAAAGGAACCCCAATTGAGAAAATACCTCCCCTGGATTGCCCAAAGGCAAATCTGTGGGGAAATTTTCTTGATTATTGATTGATGAAGAAGGGTCATCTCACTAGGTATGGGAATATCTTTGGGTGTTTGGTTCTGGGTGTTACAGGAAATTAAACAGCAAATCAGCAGAAGTAAACCAGAAAGGTTCAGCTTCTGCCTCCAGTTCTTTTCTTGAATTCCTACCCTGACTTCCTCAGTCATGGTCTGTAACAGAAATTGCAAGCCAACTAAGCCCTTTCCTCCCCTTGGTCATGTTGCTTTTAACAAGGATGGAAGGCAAATGAAGACATGTCCCTGTTTCACCATGTTACACTATAGCTCTACCAGAGAGCTCTTGTCAACCTGTGTGTCCGGAAAATTTCTATAAAGCCAATGAACTATCCCTTTGAATAACCTGCTGTCCTGGAGTCATCCCCACTTTCCGGATGAGTGAATCTGTGCCACATAAAAACCTCTAACCTAGATGGAGGTCATATAAACAGAAAGCAGTACCCCAGTCATTGGCCAATTCAGTGTGCCTCCAGGTTTTCTGCTCTAGATAGAATATTGTTGGGAGATGATTCTTCATTCACGAGAAGCTAACAAACTCTGGTCACAATGGTTCAAAATAGATTACAGCTACTGTCTACTTTCATATTTTTTAGTTGGCGAAAATAATTAGCTTTTATCTGAATGAGTGATCTCTGTCCTATTAGCATGTTTTGCTAATGACAGGTATAATGAATCATAACAGTAAATGTGAAGTTACCATTTCTCTGCCCTAAAATCAAATCACAACATTTAATTATTTTTAAGGTCATGACATTATTTTGAAAGTGTAATTAGTTGCATTTTATTTTTACTATTTTTGCAAGTTATACTTTGTATTCAATTATTCAAGTGTTATTCTCTTTGGGTTATACCAAAGACTTCAATTCAGCTTTACGATCTAGTTTGTTAACGCTTTCCTCTCTTTGAATTCGTATTGATGAGAAGCAATCGTTGTGTATTTTCTTTCCTATGTTCAAATATTTAAGCATTATATATAAATCTTGTTTTCAGTTTTATCATATAAGGTAGCTAGGGCAAGGATCAATTATTCTAGAGGCTATGTTGGACAATCAGCTCTGCTTTGAAAAACATAAACTGTGCCTAAATTCTACTCATTCTATATTTGACATACGAATGACCAAGTGGTAATTAGAAGAATTGTACTGTTTATAATGCAATTCGCAGTCTAATTTTGTACAAACAAAACCTTATTTCTGACTCATGAGCTTAGTGTATAAAGCGACAACTGACTTTGGCTTCTTCTTTATTTTGTAAGACACTATATTCTGCTGCCGTGGAAGCTTATGCAGTTTACTTATTGCTCACCACAATGGTCAGTAACAAAGGATAGCTCTTTAAATAAACTGCATGCTTTCTGAGTAAAAACACGCAGAAGAATAATTGTTAAACTTTTTACCTCTTCTTTCCTGCAAGAAATGATGCTTAAACTATTGATTATTATGTGTGAACATGGTATCCACTCTCTCTATCCCTACTCCTCCACATGGTAGCGATTTCATCTCTCCTTTCTTACATGAGACATATTAATAAATATTCTGAGGAAAAACTAGAAAATTACATGAATTTTATTATGAGAAAATTTTTGCCACACTGGAGATTTTTGACAACATTCAGCAATCTTGTAGTAACATTTCTTAACATTTTTCTTTATGTTAACATTTGCATATGTTTGATGATTTAAATTAAAAACTACAATGTAATTTTGTCATCTAATGTTTATTGTTACAAATGTTTTAAAATTTTACTTGTACTTTTACACTGGAAAGCAAGGGTGTCTTTTTCAGAAATTGCAGATCAACTTTAAAGTTGAAGCATCTTTTCAAGACAATGAAATGAATACATCTTTAAGGAAAATGTCAATTTTATTCCATGTAATTAAACTTAAAATGAAATAAAGAATATTGCATTTTGAAAATGGAAAGGAAAACTGAAAATTATATTCTTTTCTGTAGTATATTGACTTTGTTATAAGCCTGCAGAGTTTATTATATGTTAAGTATTTTTTCTTCTTTTCCTTTCACATAACAATAATATCATTGCATTCAAACATGTGATGGTTTTAGTTTTAGAACCAGTTGTTTTATTTCTGGTTCTTGTCTTTATCATGCACAGGCATGAAGCAATCTTCAGTGGAACAAAATGGCATTTGTCGTTGCAAAGACAGGTTGGTCTGAGAGAGTACAAAATATGCTTTATACAGACAAACATTGTGTAAGAACATCTAAATGGATGAAAAGGGACTCAATTAGGTCCTGAGTTAGCAGTCACACAAAAAAGCCCAGATTTCATGGCATTTTGTTGTTTTATGGAATAATCATTTAAAACACAACATATGTAGCTTGGCTCTGGGAGAGCAGAGAATTGAATGTTGCTTGGCAGAACTGAATAGAGCAGTGAACTTGGCAGGAGAATGTGTGAAGACTCTGACACCTCAAGGTCTTCCAGCTTATGTTCACTGTCTTTTCTCAGCACAGTTTCGGTATTCTTTTTTCTTTTAGTTTGTCAACACCTCCTTAAATGAAGCCTTCCACCTACTGGGGTCATGGGGCATCCTCCTTTTGAATAGCTGCCGATCTGAGGCATGCACAGAAAGTAACAAGGGAAGCAGACAAGGACAACTGGAGAGTGGAAGAGAATGAGAGGCTGGGTGGCTCTGTGGGACGACTCTGGAACAGTCGTGGTTGCAGGTCTCCACCCATGCTGAGCCCCTATGAACCACTGTGGATAATTCATGTAACTCTTTAAAAGTCCAAACAGTTTTTGTTTTCTTTTTCTTTCTTTGTGTTTGTTTGCTTTTTTAAATGCTTGGGGTGCCTGATTTGTGGGAGCACTGTGAGAAGGAATAACATAAGGTAGTGTGCGACAGGGGTAGAGGTGAGGGTTAGAAGATGGTCCTTAGGAATTGGTTCATGTCTAAAATTGAAATGCTTCAAGGATTAGAGGTAGCACCGATGGTTGATGACTGCTAAGGAAGGAGAGTCATTTTTCTTTAAGAGTGAGATCCATGGCAGATTGACTATGCTTCAGTGGATATCCGCACAGCTGTGCATTTATGGGAAGCACTAATTGGACTCAGTTATTGAGAGCTAAATATATATAGAGAGATAGACAGCTAGACAGAGAGAGAAAGAGAGAGAGAGAGCGCATAAAGTTGGAAGGATGGGGTAGAGTCCCAGGAATTGGAGGTGTGTATGAATATAATTGAGAAACTCTGTAACACGTTAAAATTCTCAAAGAACCAATAAAGATATAATAATAATAAACTAAAGTTCCTCAGGTCGGCAAGATGACTTAGTGAATAAAAATGCGTCCTGCTAAGGATGATAACCCAAGTTCAAACTTCATGACTCACATGACGGAGTAGAGAACAAACACTTGCAAATTGCCCTGTGACTTCCACATGCACCTATGTGTACAATGCTCACATTGATATGCCTGAATCTAGAAAAAAGATCACAGCTGCTAGAGTGTTCAACCTGTGATTTGTGGGTCACGTGTACCTCAGGCTAGTCATAAATGGACCCAAGCAACACTCAAACAAAGCAAAAACTTGTGAGATTACTTTTCTGAGTCCCGCCCCCCCCACTTTGCTACCTTTGGCCATCAAGCCTGACTTTTGTAGATGGCAGTGTCATGGAACAGCATCAGAACACAAGCATTTATGTGTATATGGGTGGGGCTTATGAAATCAAAGGTAACGTCTACACAATTTTGTGAAAAATAAGTATTTCACAATTATGTCTATATTGCTCAAAGTCATTTATAAGAAATGATCTCTAAAATGTATGTAGACATTATCAATATCATCTTATCCATCGAAAGGGACAAAAAAATTAAAAATTAAGTTTATTCAGGAATCTGAATTTACTACCTTTTCAATTTTTTTCAAGCTAGATGGCTTGCTTTTTTTTTCCAATAAAGGTTTTTTTTTTAAAAAAAATATTGCCTGTTAAAATTCACTTATTTGCATGAAGAGACAGCTCAGAGATTAAGAGCACTGCCTGTTCTTCCAGAGGTCCTGAGTTCAATTCCCAGCATCCCCATGGTGACTCACAACCATCTATAATGAGATCTGGTGCCCTCTTATGGTAAGTAGGCATGAATGCACGCAGAACAGTAAACATAATACATATGTAAACCTAAAAAAAAAAATAAAACAAACAAACAAAAAAACCAACACTTACTATTCCAGAGTCTGTGACAACAGATTGTCAAGGATTATGAAGGGGAGCAAGTCTGTGCTACAAAAGTAGGCAAGAGAATAGGGCAGGTTGATTGAGAATGCTGATATGTGTTACTAAATTTAAAGTCCAAATGGAAGATGTTCCCCATCATTGGAGGTCCGTAGAAAAGACGATGTAAGTATTTACCCATGGCAGAAATTTGGCCTTACAGTATTATGGTATTGAAAGAGGTATGATCAAGCTACAATCCTCAACCCCAGAAAAGCTAGGTAAAAAAGGAAGACCCTAAGACGGACACACATGGACAGTCCCAGGAAGGGGAAATGGTTAAAAATCTCTTGGGTAAACTGAGCAGGAAGTAGAAGGGAGGGGATGAGGGATGGGACCTTGAGAGCTTGAGGTGGCTGAATTGGGGGAGGACAGATAGGGGGAATGATGAAAGAGTTATCTTGATAGAGGGAGCTATTGTGGGGCTAGAGAGAAACCAGGTGCTATGAAAATTCCCAGGAATCCACAGGGCTAACCCTACCTAAGACTCTTAGCAATAGTGGAGAAGGTGCCTGTACTGACCTTCCCCAGTAATCAGATTAGAGATTACCCTGACTGTCATCATAGAACCTACATCCAGTAACTGAGGCAGATGCAGAGATCCACAGTCAAGCACCGGGCTGGCTCCTGGAGCTTAACTGAAGAGAGGGAAGAGGGATCAAATGAGCAAGGGAAGTTAAACTCAGTGCTAGGAAAAGCACAGAGACAGCTGTGCCAAGCTAGTGAGAGCTCAAGGACTCTGAACTAACAGCTTCGGATCCTTCATGGGACCAACTAAGCCTTCTGAATGTGGGTGACACTTAGGTGATTTGATCTGTTGAGGGGGTCCTGGCAGTGGAATCAGGACTCATCCTGGGTACATGAACTGGTTTCTTGGAGCCCGTTCCTTACGGAGGGATACCTTACTCAGCCTCGATACAGCTGGGAGGGGCTCGGTCATGCCTCAACATGGTATACCAGACATTGTTGATTTCCTAAGGGAGAATCCTCTGAGGAGTTGATTGGGGGTGAGATGGGGGAGAAGTTGGGGGGAGGAGTCAGGAGTGGGGGAGGTTGGTAACAGGCTAGCATGTAGAATTTTAAAAATTTAAATAAAAAAGAAAAATAATTTTAGACAAGAAAAAAATTTTAGACATCACATCTATGTTCTCTGTAGATACTTTCAGTACTCTGAAACAACTGAGATGCTGATCATACCTTGTTTTGCTTTTGTTTCTCCCTCTTTCTTTCTTTCTTTCTTTCTTTCTTTCTTTCTTTCTTTCTTTCTTTCTTTCTTTTCTTCCTTCTTTCCTTCCTTCTTTTCCTTTCTTTCCTCCCTCCCTTCCTTCTTTCTCTCCCTCTCTCCCTTCTTCCCTCCGTCCCACCCTCTGTCCCTCTGTCCCTCTTTCCCTCTCTTCCTCCCTCCCTTTCTTCTCCCCCCTCCTCTACTCTCTCTCTCTCTCTCTCTCTCTCTCTCTCTCTCTCTCTCTCTCCCCCTTTGTTTTTCACCAGACTTTTTGATGGAAAGCGACTGTGTAAAAGTTGAAGGAATTTTCTCTCTGGAGTGATGTAAGTTACTATGGCAGCTGACACAGAAACAAAAGAGCAATCTTTTGAAGGGTATACAGTTCATTTAGGGTGTTGTAATCAGTATTTATAGTAATTGAAATCGACTAAATGTTAGAAAATGCTCGGGGATAATTATTGCATCACATCTTAATTGGATGAACCTAGAACTGGAGAGGGTGAGGTGACCTGGCCAACTAGAAATAGTTAGACAACCAGGAATCTTAACAGGAACTGTAGGTGTGCCTTTATAATCCCAGCATTTAGGAGGCTGAGGCAAGAGGGTTTTGAGTCTATGTACAGCCTAGGCAACATAGTGAGGCTCTTTACCACGAAGCAAAGAATCAGACAAGCACAGACTAAGGAAAATTAGAGTAGGGCAGAGCAAACATCTGCAAAGGAAACTCCAACAGCAGTTTTGCATCCAAAGTTCTAGACTGTTTGAAAAGAAGGTAATCAATCTGTTAGTGAAAGGGAGCACTAGGGGTGCGGCTCCCAGTTCTTTTCCTGAAAGAGATGCAAACGAGTAGACTTCCTCCCCCTCCCTCTATTTACATATACTTGTAATTATAGGAAACAAAGAGATTCTACCAATCTGGGATGACTGCTTACTGTGATTGATGGTTCACAAATGTAGATGCCACTGTTTTAGGAAGTTCCATATTTCTAAACTGAAATATGCCTACTTATCATATGTATCATATCAATAAATAAACACATATTTATTGAATTCTTAACATTCTTCAATACTGAGGAAAGTGCTCGAGTTATAAGAAAAATAACTTATATTTATATATGAGGGATGTACTCACTCATATTTGGTTTCTAGCCATAAATAAAGGACATTGAGCCTATAATTCGGGTTCTTAGAGAAGCTAAATAAGAAGGAGAACCCAAAGAAAATCATATAGGCTTCCTCCTGAATATTAACCTTCATCAGGCGATGAAAGGAGACAGAGACAGAGACCCACAATGGAGCACCGGACTGAAATCTCAAGGTCCAAATCAGGAGCAGAAGGAGAGAGAGCACGAGCAAGGAACTCAGGACCGCGAGGGGTGCACCCACACACTGAGACAATGGGGATGTTCTATCGGGAACTCACCAAGGCCAGCTGGCCTGGGTCTGAAAAAGCCCGGGTTAAAACCGGTCTCGCTGAACATAGTGGACAATGAGGACTACTGAGACCTCAAGAACAATGGCAATGGGTTTTTGATCCTACTGTACCTATTGGTTTCGTGGGAGCCTAGGCAGTTTCGTGGATGCTCACCTTACTAGACCTGGATGGAGGTGGGTGGTCCTTGGACTTCCCACAGGGCAGGGAACCCTGATTGCTCTTTGGGCTGACGAGGGAGGGGGACTTGATTGGGGGAGGGGGAGGGAAAGGGGAGGCGGCGGTGGGGAAGAGACAGAAATCTTTAATAAATAAATAAATTAATTAAAAAAATGAAAAAAAAAGAAAGAAAAATAAGAAGCATATAGTCCCCGATTTCTTGTTTTGTTTTGTGTTAGTGATTGGGGCTCATAATTAACAAGTTTAATGAGCCAGTCTTCGAGCTATAATAAGAATTATGTAAGAAAGCATCAGAGAGCTTGTTATAAAATGGCAGCTGATCTACTAGTGAGTGTGATCAGGAAAGGTGACTCTGAGAAAGTGACAGTTAGTTTAGTTTGCTTGAACATAAGTTAAATCGAAGTTTGAATTTTCACACCTGATACTTTGTAACCTATTTCTCATGTCTCAGACCTCACATAAAACTTAGAATGAGCCGGGCAGTGGTGGCGCATGCCTTTAATCCTAGCACTTGGGAGGCAGAGGCTAGCCTGGTCTACAACAGCTAGTTCCAGGACTAAAGCTACAGAGAAACCCTGTCTCAAAAAACCAAAACAACAACAACAAACTTAGAATGAAACTTACCTTATTCCTTTCTGTGAAACAGACACAATTTATCTCTGTGTTTACCTTTTACATTCATTCCCCCCACCCCAGATTTTACAGACATACTCTGAGCTTGTCACTTAATTAAATATTTTAGAAACAAACTGGACTTAATTTATTTGCATTTACATTTAAAATAATAGAGGATATCTGAAAATAAATAGAAGAAAAAGCAAAAACCTAGTCTGTAAACCAGCCTTCTAAAAATATCATTAAATAAAATCAAATAACTAGTTAAGGAGGTTTTATATTCAAAGAGAAATTACCAATTAACCTTCCCTTGGCCTCCTATAAGGAAAGACAGCCAGAGAGTAGGAGAGTGAGAAATTCCTGAGGAGAGATGAGCAGATCCATTTGGAGGGGTATCCTTGCTGAAGGCTATACTCACTGGCAAGAAAATCCCTGTGACTGATTCCACTCAGGTTTAGGACCTCTTAAGGGCTAAAAGGGAAAGCTTTGTTAGCAGACAGAAAAAACAAACAACTCAGACAAAAAAGAGGGCTGGCTGAAGGAAGTGCACAGCATCAAGGCAATTTTCTGTCAGGGGGTTTATGGTTTGGCCCTGGATAGAACCGAGGAGACTGTTTTATTTTGAGCTCAGCCTGGTGAGATGTAGCAGACAAACACTGTCTAAGCTGCAGAACCCTCATTTGCTGATAAGCAGAGGGTGTTCTATTTGTGTTAGAAGCACAAATGCCTTCCTGGAAGTCACATACTATGTGCCACCCCGACTGCTTCTCCTTCATAAGTTAGCTTGTCCTTACATCACCTGCGGAAACAGCACGCTTAAGAAAATCTGCATATGAGAAGCAAAAATAGAAAGCAGAAAGCTGCTGCTCCCTTTTCATCACTCTCAAAACACCGCATGTCTCGCGATTTTCATCTAGAATGAATGTTTAAAGCTATCTCCTTAGGAATGTTCTTCTTTAGATTATAAAATCCTTGAAGAATCCTGTTTATCTTTGCAATTTTAGTGTCTATCCATGCCTGCCATACTTAGAAATAATGCTGAATCTAAAGAAAACTGGGGAATAATTTGTTAATGGTACTTGAAATGCATAAAACTATCCCTCTTGGGTTTTTTCTCTTCCTTTCAGATAAAATTATAATCATGCTTGCCAATTACTTTCCTGGGATATAATCGCCAAATACTTTATCTATTAGCTGCTCTTTTGTTTCCTTTGCGTGGAACTATGATAACATAAGCCTCTTTTTTCTAAATCTCTCTCTCTCTCTCTCTCTCTCTCTCTCTCTCTCTCTCTCTCACACACACACACACACACACACACACACTTTCTTTTCTTAAAAATAGTTTGACCCATTCAGTTTGCATGATATGACTTGTGTTTATATGATTTTTGACTGGCCTTGATGATGAGGAAGGTGGTAAATCAATGCAGTTTTATTTGTAGTTTTCTTTTGACTAAGGAAGTTGTACTCTTTTCCCCCAAAATATTTATTGGTTATTTGTATTTCTTTCTTCAAGAACTCTTTTAAGTTTATTATCCTAATTATTGATCAGGTGCTTTCCTTATCGGGATTTAACTTTGTGTGTTCTTTGCAGCATCTGGAAGTTAATGCCTAATCAGATGTACAGTTGAAAATGCGCTCTCCTGATTCTAGATGAAGCCTCCTTACTCTGGTAATTATTTCCTTTGGTGTACATAAGCTTTATAATTCCATGGAATCCTATATGTCATTTTTAGGATTATTTTCCATGATACTGTGTTTCTTTTCAGAAAGTCTCAGTTTACTATTAATTATTATATTTTGCTGTTTTGAGACAGGGTCTCATGTAGTTCAAGCTGGACTTACACTCATCACCCTCTTGTTACACCTGCTGTGTGTAGAAATTACAGGCTTACATGACAACACATGATCTAGCCGTGTATCTTGGAGTATTTTAATTATGCTTTCCCTAACAGTTTTAACCTGCTTAATTTTAAAATTATTGTTATTTTCACTATTTCTTTTTTGACATGGGAACAACGTTTATTGGGAGAGGGAGCGAGGAAGAAAGAGGAAGAGAGAGACAGTGATCTACCTCCTCAGAGAAATGACAGAAAGAGCACTTTCTTTCTTTCTAATTGGTATCCAGACATGGCCACACTTTAGAACGTCTGGGTGTCTTTTGAATTTATCTGTTTCATAAGTTCTATTGGAAAAACTGTGTATTCTCATAGAGAATAAAGAAACTAGTTTTGAAAACACCCAAACTAGAAATAAGCTACTAACACATTAAAAAAAAAATAAGAAACTAGTTCCGTATCTCTCACATTGTAAAGCAGCCAAATTGAGATGGATGAAAATAATGAACATTAAACCTGAAACTTAGAAATTATGAAAGGGAAGCATAGACAAAGGAATACACTTGAAGGAGGCAGAGCCATGTGGGTCTCTGAATTTGAGGCCAGCTAGTTTTATGACTGAGTTTTTGGGTGGACAGGGCTACATAGAGACACACTATCCTGAAGAGCAAAAGAAACAAATAAGCATAAGTTTATGCTCAGAAGATAATATTTTAAAAGTGAAGAGTTAACCTATGAAATAGCATAAAATCTGTTCCATATATTCATTGACAAAGGATTTCCATGTTGATTATATAAGGAACTAAAAAAATTAACAATAAAAGTACAGAATTCTAGACAACAAATGAGCAAACATACATATATACTCTCTCTCTCTCTCTCTCTCTCTCTCTCTCTCTCTCTCTCTCTCTCTCTTTCTCTGTGTCTGTCTGTCTCCTTCTCTCTGTGTGGTGTGTGTGTGCTGCAGGTCAAGGGTGCCCATGAATGCTTGGGGTCAGAAGGGGACATCAAGTGACCTCTTCTGTCATTGCCCACCTGATTCTCTTAAAATCACAGTTTCATTAATCCTGGAACTCACTTTTTCCCCCAAAGTGGCAGCCTGAAAATCTGAGTGATGCTCTTGTCCCTTCCTCCATCCAGCTGTTCAGCTGTGAGACTGTAGGTGTATCCATCCTTTTATATGGGTGCTGAAACCAGATTCTCATTCTTATACAAGAGTGGCTTACCAATGAGGTCAACTCCTCAGTCCTAACGTATACTTACAAATGATAAAGTAGTCATACCGATAAGTAGATGAAATGTTCAATGTCTTTAGTCTTCAAGGAACTGGAATAGAAACTGCATTTAGACCCCATCTTATCCCAATAAGAATGGCCATCATCAAGAACATAAGTAAAAATACTGGTAAAATAAGAAAAAAGAAGGAGGGAGATGATACACATCTATACTTCTGCTGAAAATGCTAATATGACCACAAGGGAAATGGGTATGGACTCCCTCAAAAAGAAATAAAAAATAAAACAACAACAAAAACACATAATAACATACAACTACTATATGATATATCCATTTCATTCCTGGAAGCCTACTTACAGGAATCAAGTCAGCATATCACAGAGATACTTACACACCTATGTTTATTACTATACTAGTTGGTCAGAGAGACACCATGGAGCTGCCAGAGTCAGACATGCTGAAACTTTGCCGGTAAGACACTGCCACGTGGTGATATACAGATGAATAGAAATGGGTTAAGTTAATATACGAGTTAGTTAATAAGAAGCTAGAGCTAATGGCCAAGCAATGATTTAAATGATAGTTTCTGTGTGATTATTTTATTCTGGGTGGCTGGGACAAACAAGTGCCTCCCTCCTACAACTAGCCACATCCAAAATATGGAATCAGCCTAGAGGTCAACACCAAAAGAACAGAGAAAGAAAATATGTTACATACTCACAGTGGAGGTTTACTCAATGATGAAAAACCCAACCAAACAAAAACAAACCCGAAAAATTATGCTATAGATCGACTGATAAGCAGCATGTTAAGGGAAGTAAGTTAGTCTAATAAAGACATGTGTCATGTGTTTTCCCCTATATGTGGAAGCTAGGCTCAAGTAATGTAAACTAGAAGGGGACAACAATGGAAGGTGAAATTTGTAAGAGTGAGGGGTAAAACAGATTAATAGAGATGAGATTATAATCAAAGCATATAGTATACATTTGTATTAATTTCACAACAAAACCCCAATACTATCATACAACAGTAAAAAAAAAAAGAAAAAGAAAAACCACAAAAGAATGGCCAATTTCCTGGGAACTTTTTGAGTTATGTTCATATAATTTTTCTGGTGTGGGGCTCAGGATAGACATATTCTTATTTTAGAAATCCTTTCCTGGTAATTCAAATAATATTTGGGCAAGAATCACTGACACACAACACTGTGGGTGGGTAATGGAACATAATATTGTAACGTTTTAAAAATATGTTTGAGAATCAATATATGTTACCTGAAAATATGTCAGGAACACAAAAATTACAAATCATAATCTCTGGGAGGGGCCAATGTTTTATATTTTATCAAAACATCCACTGCATTCTGAACTTTGGGAATTCTTAGAGTAAACATTATACATTTTGGCTTCAGGTTTAGAAAGATCTAAGCTTTAACTAGCTCTCTGGACACTCCCATCACCTAAACCAAATGAGTCAAATTTCCGTGCCAGTTTCCCCAGTTGATAAAAAAAAGCAAAATGTTATTTACTGTACAGACCAATTGCAGGAAAATTTGTCTAGATCACTGAGCCCATGTCAGTGCTCAGTGCTATGGGATAAATATTTCAGAAACAACAATGAGAATGAAGCTGTCTACAAAAAAAAAATCCCACCTTTAAAGACCTGGATACAATAATTAGAGGAGGAGGAGAAGGTAACAGATTTGTCTGAACACATTATGCTCAGAGAGGCCCAGCAGCTCATACTGGAACAGAAGAAACATGTCACACTTATTGAATATTTTTTAAAAAAAACTGCCTTCAGAAATAAAACTGGAAATAATTCAATCTGTTGCCGGATATTTAGGAGTTATGTAGCATACACTTACATGTCCTACGTTTCAACTTCATTAGAGGAAAACAGGCTGGCTTGCTTTGGGCTTCACTGATTTAAGTAATCTTTGAATGTTTAAACAACATTACTGGTCCTATAAACTACTGATAGAAAAGGAATAGATAGGAACTTTGGGTTTAAATATGTTTCCTTTTTTAGTTGAATGGTATCCCCTCTGGTACCTTAGAGATGCAGTCTAAAAGCAAATGAATGCAGCCATGAAGAAAACGGCGTGTGTTCAGAGAATGAAATCATTCCTCTTTACCTGCTTATAGCTTCACAACGTTACTGAAGAGTATTATCTACTTTAAAGGATAAAGACTTATTTTATAATTTTTATATAAATAACACAATAGTATGGCAGTAAAGGTTTTTTGTTTGATTCAGATGTATGCTTTATCATAGAAATATCATATTTATCATATATCTGTGGAAGGGAGTTGAATACAGGATCACCTATTTCCTTGATTCACATAGATTACATGTAATATAAAGTTTTTGCAATATGCAACACACACACACATTCACATGTGCACATGCATGGACCTAAGCGTGGCTAGGTAGCTAGGGAAACAGGCAGGTAAGATAGAATATTGGATTGGAAACATTTGCCAGATGTGATTGCTATTTTTATGTCAACTTGACACAAACTAGTCATAAAGGAGAAAGCTTCAATTGAAAATGGCTTCATAAAGTTTGGCTTTAGGGCTTTTCTTAAGTAGTGATTGATGGGGGAGGGCTCAGTCCTTTGTGGGTGGTGGCCCTGTTTCATTTCTTGTCCTTAGTTTCTTTGATGGTGAATAGTGATATGAAAGTGTAAGCAAAATAAACCCTTGCTTCCCCAAGCTGCTTTGGTCCTGGCCTTTCCCAACAGTAATGGAAAATCTAACTAGGACACAGGGATACAGGGAATAATTAATATATAGGCTTACCTATGTGCTTGTTGTACAGTATCCAAGAAAAACTGTGCCAATAAAAATGCACAGTTTGGCTTCAAATTTGTCTTTGTTTCAATATGTATGATGTACCTGTGATGAAATATTTTACTCTTTACTTGGTTTTTCTAAATAAGACTTTGATAGTACTTGGCTGAGATATGTACTCTTTTTCTTTTTGAGACACAGTCTCATGTAGCTCAGGTTGAATTCATATTCCCTGTGTTTCAGAAGATGAGTGTGAACTTTTGTTCCTCATAATGCCTCAACCTTCAGAGTGTGGAATTGAACATCATGATGTCCCAGCATATCAAGCTTTTGTGGTGTTAGGGCTCAAAATCAGGACTTTGTTCAAAGTAGCGAGGTATTCATTCTACCCAGTAGGTCGTGACTTACCAGGAAAGATCTTGCCAGCATCAGTCTTAGGCAGGAGAACCATGGTGTCTCTCTGACTCTGCCTTCTTCCTCTCAGAATTCAGTTCTGTCTACTCCACCTATTTAAGTTTTGTCCTATCAAAAGGCCAAGGCAGTCTTTATTCAACCAATGAAAGCAACACATAATCAGAAGGACTTCCTTCACCTAATTTCTTTCATCAAAAACTTAAAATTCTTGTCATATACATCCTTCACTTGTTTGTTTAGAGTTACCCAAGATATTTTATATTACTTGTAGTTATTGAAAAGTATGTTATTTCTTTGATTTCTTTCTTAACCCATTTATCACTTGTATATATGGAGCTACTATTTTTTTTAAAATTAATTTTGTATCCCCCCACATTCCTGAAGATGTTTGTTAGCTCTAGGAGTTCCATTGTAGAATTTTTTGGATCACTTATGTATACTATCATATCATCTGCAGATAGTGAAAACTTGACTTTTTCCTTTCTAATTTGTATCCTCTTGGTATCTTTTTTTTCCTTATTGCTCTAGTTAGACCCTCGAGTACTATATTGATCAGATAGAGTAGACACCCTCATCTTTTCATTGATTTTAGTGGAATCACTTTGAGTTCCTCTCCTTTAATTTGGTGTTGGCTGCTGGCTTGCTGTACATTGCCTTGATTATGTTTTGGTATGTTTCTTGTACTCCTATTCTCTCCAGATATCATGAAGGGCTGCTGGATTTTGTCAAATGCTTCTTCAGCATCTTACGAGATGACCATGTGGTTTTATTCTTTCAGTTTGTTTATATGGTAGATTATATAGACAGATTTTTGTATGTTGAATCCTGCATCTCTGGGATGAAGCCTATTTAATCATGGTGGATGATTTTTTTTTGATGTATTCTTGAATATTGTTTGCCCTTAGTTGCTTGAGTATTTTTTGCATCAATGTTCATGAGGGAGATTGGCCTATAGTTCCCTTTCTTTGAGCATCTCTGTGTGGTTTGGGTATCAGAGTAACTGTGGCCTCATTAAAAGAATTTGACAATATTCTTTTTGTTTCTATTGTGCAGAACAATTTGAAGAGTAATTTCTTTGAAGTTCTGACCATCTATTTTTGGGCTTTTATTGGTTGGGATACTTTTGATCACTGGCGTGGGAGTCCTTCTGTCTATGTATTGCTTTTATTGGTTAATGAATAAAGAACTGCCTTGGCCTGTTGATAGGGCAGAACTTAGGTAGGCAGGGAAAACTGGGATGAATGGTGGGAGAAGAAAGGTGGAGTGGGAGGCATCATGGAGCCACCAGAGACAGAAGCTGGGAATTTTATCCAGTAAGCCACAGCCACATAGCAGTATATAGATTAATAGAAACAGGTTAAATTAATATAAGAGTTAGCCAATAAGAAGCTAGAGCTAATGGGACAAACAGTGATTTAATTAACACAGTTTCTGTGTTATAATTTCAGTTCTGACCAGCAAGGACAAACAAGTGGCCTTCTCCTTCTACAGATGACTGCGTCTATTTCCTTAGTGGTTATAGATCTATTAAAATTGTTCATCTAGTCTTGATTTAATTTTGGTATGTGATACCTATCAAGAAAGTTGTCCATTTCTTTTACCATTGTCTATTTTCCAATTTTGTGGAGTGCAGATTTTTGAAGTATGACCTAATGATTCTCTGTATTTCCTCGGAGTTTGTTGTTATGTCCCGCTTTTTATTTTTGATTTTGTTAATTTGAATATTCTATCTCTGCCTTTTGGTTAGTTTGCATAAATGCTTGTCTTTCTTGTTGACTTTTTCCAAAGAGTCAACTCTTGTTTCATTGATTCTTTGTATTGTTCTCTTTGTTTCCATTTTATTGATTTCAGCCTCGAATTTGTTTATTTCTGGCTGTCTACTTCTCCTGGGTGAGTGTGCTTCTTTTTATTTTAGAACTTTCAGGTGTGCTGTTAAGTCACTTGTGTGAGATTGACATATTTTTTAATGGACAAATAATGCAGGTAGGAATAAGTTTAGTTACTTTCAGTGTTGACTAGAAAAGCCTTTCTTTCCAGTGAACACAGAATAATGGCTGCACATGGTGCTGTGAATAAGGTAAGCCTTAAAGAAGACATTTAAATTATGCCCACTAAGTCTCGGGTAACATTACAGAAGAGTAAAGGAATGTAAAAGCAAAAAGGAAGAGAGAGGAGGAGGAAAAGGAGGAGGAAGAGAAGGAGGAGGAGGAGGAGGAGGAGGAGGAGGAGAAGGAAAAGAAGAAGAAGAAGAAGAAGAAGAAGAAGAAGAAGAAGAAGAAGAAGGAGGAGGAGGAGGAGGAGGAGGAGGAGGAGGAGGAGGAGAAGGAGAAGAAGAAGAAGAAGAAGAAGAAGAAGAAGAAGAAGAAGAAGAAGAAGAAGAAGAAGAAGGCTGAAAAGGGTTATGCTGTACAAAGCACAGCCAGTACCATAATAAACTTACAGCATCTGTACATACCTGATAGATCAGTCTGAAGTCAAGTGTGTAGAAAGAAGCAGGTCAGGAGCCCATACCTATAGCTGATGAATTGTTTGCCTCTGGTAGCTTCATGGAAATGTGGAGCCACTACCTTCAGTTGTGTAATGATTGGTTAACTTGTTATAATAAAGAATGGAAGCTACTTGTAGATAGAAATGTACCATCATCTTCTCCTCTAAGAAGTAATGCATTTGGGAAGTTCAATCACCTAATCAGGAGACTACCCTTCTAGAAAGGTAGGTCTATCTTAACCTATTTTAAAGAGATAGTAAGAATACTTATTTATTTAATGAGATAATATGTAGCATGATTAATACAAACCCAGAGAGAGATATTGGGGTTCAACCTGAAGGTCAGCAAAATAAAACAGTCAGTCACTAGCTCTTACCTCTACCTAAGTCTGAAATGGTGACCCTGCCTCCAGGAATCTCAGAATGAGACTGTGTCTGAGAGCTGTTTTCTCCCATTTTATATTTCTCTCTAGAGCTGGGAATAAAGGCATGCACCACTGCTACCTGGATTCTATGGCAAACTAGTATTGCTACTGGCATTAAAAGTGTTTGTCACCACTGCCTGGTCTGTAAGGCTGATCTGTAGGACTGGTTTACTTTCTGATTAAAATACAATCGAAATATCACTATAATAATACACATTTTCTTTACAGAATTCCTAATGCTACTGTTGTCCCTATGAGCCACCAAGAGGTTTGATCTTCCCTGTTTTCTGAGCCAGGACTTAGAAATGAATAACTTTTCCCTTTCCTTTTTCTATCTCTTTCTTCTGGATAATGGACAAATCAAAGGATGCTTTTGTTTGTACTTTGTAATTTTTTATTTTTCGCTACAGCTCTACTTTATGCCATGTGGCTGATGCCAATGCTGTCTCTTTTCCTTTTCCTTTTTTTTTTTTTTTTGGCAGCACAACAGTTTACCTGCCCTAGGTGTTTTCTTTTTAAGTTCTCAACCATTTGTCCTTGATCTTCTATTTGAGTTTGTTCTAAAATTACTTTTTTAAATAAGACTAAGAACTCAAGAAAACAAGGATTGGTATCCCAGGTATTTTATATGGTGATTCTCAGAGGTTTCTCAAAATCCTGGTAGGTAAAAGCCCCACCAATATACAATGGCTAGATCCAACCTAGTTCGTATCAATTCTGTTTAAACTAAATAAAATAAAACCAAACTAAAATTCTTTAATCTGGGAAAGGAAAGAGGGGGAAATGCTGCTTTGGATGAAAGAAACAAAAGGAGGTGGGAATAATAAAAGTGCATTATGTACAGATATGTGAAATTGTCAAAGAACAAAGTAGGTAGGCTTATGTATTTGGTTGATACAAAGAAGAATAATATCAAGTTTATGCATTTATGTAATTGTCAGCATTGGGTTACAGTGAAATTTCAGTATGAATTCTAAATTGGGCCTCTAAGTGAAGCAATTAGACCTTTTTTTTTTTTTTTTTTTTTTTTTTTTGATAAGTACCTAGCATGTCTCCTGAAGAACACTGGGCACTAATTTTTCTTTTCAATTTGTTTTTTAAAGAACTTTAGAGTTTAATTTTATTCTGGCTAACGTTAATTTTCAACAGATAATCAAAGATTTGTAAGACTATTTACTAATCAATAAAAAATTAGTTTACCTTGACTACTCTATGACTGTAACCTCTGACATTCATGCAGTTTTTCATCTGCTCTCCTTTATCAGCTTCACTGAATATAGATGTTTTATTGAATTTTACACCACAGCAAAAAAGAAATTGTTTTTTTTCTGATTATACGAGTCTCTTTTAGAACATGCCTATAATATATACCAAGTTCATTAAATGTTTGTGACCTTCAGAAAGTGGAAATAATTTAAAAGCACTTTTGAAAAGAGTGTGGGAATAACCACAAAGTGGTTGCAGAATATTGGATTAGGTAACTGTGGAATTAGAGTTCCAATTTTCAGAAAATCCCTCCAAGTAAAGAAGCTCAGCCACTTGATGAATATGTCATTCTAGGGTATTCTAGAGGCAAGAACACATTGGGAGGCTGTCTGAGTATCTCAGATCACATAAAATAAATTGGATTTTTTTCTGACAACTTAGCTGAGTTTTGCTACAAATAACATACATGATCTCTGTAGTCAAACAGTGAATTTAGGATTTTAGAAATCTCTTAATGAATGAATTAATTAATTAGTCAATTCGGATTTACATAAATACTTTTTATTTAAAACAGACACATTCAAGATAAAAACTGGCAAAGCTCTTAAGTTTCTTCATAAGCTATTCTCTATGGTGATGCCATTACTGTGTCCAGAAATATCCACTATTCTCTGATTGGTTTCTATAGGCCCAGGTTTCTGTCTATAGATAAAGCATACATTAAACATATATTTTCACTTTCAAATGTGTATACATTTTAAATTTACACATAACCTTCATATTGACCTGTTGTATCCTTATGTACTTGTCATGAAAAATAATCTCTCCATGCACATCGATACTTCCTATACCCTCCTCTTGCTAGTGATCGTTGAACAACTCATTGCCTCAATTTAGAATGATCTCATTATTTTAGCTAATCTCCATCCCTACTCAATCTTTACATTTTATTTAGTTTACTGTAGTAGGAGGCTGCTTGTTCATTCTGGCCACCTAGAATTGAAATAACCACACAGAAACTGTATTAATTAAATCACTGCTTGACCCATGAGTTCTAACTTCTTATTGGCTAACTCTTACATCTTAATTTAACCTATTTCTAGTAATTTGTCTATCGCCACATGGTTGTGGCTTATCTGCAAGTTTCTGACTGGCATTTGTCTCTGGTGGGGCTACATGGCTTCTCTCTGACTCCACCTTCTTTCACCCAGCATTCATCTTAGTTTTCCCTGCCTAACTAAGTTCCACTTTGCTATAGGCCAACCCTAAGCAATAGTGGAGAGGATGCCTGAATTTGCCTTCCCCTGTAATCAGACTGATGACTACCATAACTATAGAACCTTCATCCAGCAACTGATGGAGGCAGATGCAGAGATCCAGCAGAAAGGCACTGGTTGAGCTCCCCAGAATCCAGTTGAAGAGAGGAACTAGTGATAATATGATCCAAGATGTCAAGACCACTGAAACATCTTACCTGAGCTAATGGGAGCTCACTGACTCCAGACTGACAGTGGGGAAAAACAGTATCCTCTGAATGTGGGTGACAGTTGTATGACTGGGGTGGTGTGTGGTCACTGGCAGTATTACCAAGATTTGTCTCTACTTGAACTGGCTTTTGAGAGCCTATTCTCTTTGGAGGGCTACCTTACTCAACCTAGATATAGTGGGGAGGGCCTTGGTCCTGCCTCAAAGTACTGTACTAAAGTTTGTTGACTCCCCATGATAAGCCTTACCCTCTCCGAAGAGTAAATGTGGCTGGGGTGGGGGAGCACGGAGGGAGTGGGAGGAGAAGAGGGAGTGGGAACTGGTATTAGTATGTAAAATGAGAAAAGGCTGTTTTTTCTTTTTTTTTTTTATACAAAATTTAAAAAAACAAGGCAGACTAAAGACTCACGTGATAGAGCATCAAACAATTTATCCCCTGAGGGTAAAGAAAGGTCATTTGAGAAGTAAAGTTCTCCTGAGTTCAAACTGTGTACAATCACAAGGACAAGCTGCAAGTAGCAAAACCTGTTTTTCCATACTGGCACTGTTCGGGGAAACAACAGCTGAAGTAAACTCATCACTATATGTTACACCTGGGAGGGGAATGCAAACACATTCCAAGAACAGCACGTTTTCTGGAGGAACAGCAATTAGGAGACTCTTGTCTTATTTACTTAGAGTTTTCTCACAAGCACTCAGAAATCTCACCCAGCCCCCCCCCCAAACTGTGTTCTGACAGTCTTTCTTCTATTCTCCTAAGAAACCAGTTATTACTAAATAAGGGCCCAGTTTGTGGATTTGTTTTAACTGATAGCATTAGCAAATATCCTATTTACGAAAAAAGAGCATTTATCTGTACCAAAATCTATTACTTTACTGTGACTTATATATGCCCTCCCTTCTTCTCTTTCAGAGGGGGATGCTGTGTAATTCAAACTGGCTTTAACATCCTTCTGTCTTTTACTCTAAGAGATGGAACAGAGTTTTGCTGTGTAGCCCATGCTGTCTCTGAATCTGCTATCCTGAGGCTTGTCTGAAACTAGCAATTTTTCCTCTTCAGTATCTCATGTGCTGGGATTACAGTCATGCACCATCATACTTTGCTTCAACATGTCTTTTAGGAGAAATAATCCACCTGAAACATCATTTATCAGGGGTAATTTTGTTGTATAGTTGGCTTGCTATAGAATTCCTTCTTACACAGGGACAAGCCAGTTATTAAATGGCTAACTAGCTCATTTTATACATTTAATAGACTAAAAGTTACATGATGAAAGGCACTTGGATTATTTTACTGTTAATATACAGATTTGATACTTTCTTAGTTATTTTATTTCTTGCTATTTAAACCTTTGATTCACTCATAAAACGTATTCACTAACTTGTTACATGGATATAATTTCCTTTCAAGAAAGGATCAATTCATCAATTCATCTAGAAATTTTTGGAAGAATTAGGCTAAAATAGCTTGCACTCAAAGTTGCTGATTCATACAACTAAAATGCTTATAATTTGGATCAACTTTCGTTGATAACCAAAGTAGAGGGAGAGGATGCAACAGAAAAGTTATTTCTTGGCATTTAGCAGTTAGTTGATTAACATGTAAATTTTATTCAAAGTTATATGAAATATGCATCTATTATTTCTTGTTCATCAGATTGAGTTATTTTTAATTTTAATAAGATGCAACAATAATTAAGTGATCTAAAATATATAATTTAGTACTCAACTAGTTGATCTGCAGCAATGCATCCCTTGCTCATGAGGTTCTTTCTATATGCTCAGAAACGAGGGCGAACACACAGGAGACAGCAGAAAGGAATTGGAAACTGGTGCATGGTTCCGTATGCTAGAGGAGAAGGCCTGCAGAACACTGGGGCAATGGAAGTAAAGTCACAATGAGTCAGTAGAAAATGGGGAGGGGGTTGAACATTTCTTTGTGTATATGTGTGTATGGGTAGCCTTAGTGCTTAGTTATGAGATCTAACTCTCTGTGTCAATAGGTCTCTGAATTTGCTGCATGCATTGATGTCACTGGTATTGATCAATTTTTTTTATAACTTTGGAAAGAGATGCCTCCTAGATTTTCTAAATTAATAAGATTTTAGTTTAATTTTGAAGTCGAAAAACTTCTTACTAGAGTTTTTTTCTTTTTCTTTTTCTTTTTTTTTTTTTTTAATTCTTCTTATTTTTATTATTCTGGTGAGCCAGTAGGGGGAGGTCACACATTGCATTCTGGTGGGCTTCCGAAATCTTTGTGCTTTTTTTCTTAAGTGGGTTTATCTTCTTCTTTAAAAAGTAATTTAAGATAGAGTATTTATGCTTATGTTTTTCATAAACATTCTGCTATTGTTTTTTTATAAAACAAATTTTCTTAAAATTTAAGTGTCTTATTTTTCAAACTGGAAAACTGAAACACCTCAATATTCCTGGAAAAAATAACCATATTGTTGATTATATTTAGTGGATAAGTTCATTTGTGACACCAGAGAGTTAATGACTGAGTTTAAATCATACTCAGAAAGTTATAGAAAATCTATCTATCACTTTTTGATTAAACAAACAAACAAACAAAAATCGGTTATAGTGCTGGGTGTGATGGTACGTACTTGTAATCCTATCACTTGGAAGTGTGAGGCAGGAGAATCACCTTGAGTTCAGAGCTATAGTGAGCTTAGGGATAGTGTGGCTTACATAGCAAGAGCCTTGTATAGAAAACAAAAGGAAAGAGCAAGTAAATCTGATATTTGCTTTTAACTCTTAATGTCTTCTTTCTTTTCTCAGTACAAATAATCAGAAGAAATAGAACTTTTCAGATTTCAGAATACAAACAAAACCAGCTCATCACCAACAGAAAGCACAATGAGGGAACTCGGTGGCTATTGCTTCTGAGAGTGTAAGAGCCGATTGCATCACAGTGTGCATATGCTGCAGGACAAATCCAGCCCTGCTCTGATGGCTAATAACAGGGCGATCTAAGTCAGTATAGTGTGCAGCTTTTTGTAACAAAGCAGGAAGGATAAGACCATTATTCTTTGTATTTTAGTTTCTCTGCTCAGTTATTCATGTTCACTGTTCCCTCATTGCCAATCCCTCATTTTTTGCAAGTTTGAGCATTTTTATATATTGTTATAGTATTGTTTGTGTTCACTACATCTGACTGCAGTATACTCAACTGATAATTTAACAGCTACACATAAAAAATAACAACAATTAAATATTTGAAATAGAAACATCTTACCTTGCAACAGGTATTTAGTGTAGCCATGAGTAAGCTTTCTAAACAAATGACAGTTGGAATGACATCACCTTATGAAATGTAAATTCATCTGTTTGATATGCAAATTTATTTCTCTGAAGTCACTGTTTAGATAGTATTTATGTTTGAAATAAAATCTCAACCATTATGATTATTATTTTGACAGTCACATATACATGATGAAATTACACAGAAATATAATAGAAAATAAGTACCAAAATTTAGGAAAATAAGGCATAACATAAAAAGACAATTATTAGTAAGATTCAAATTAAGTAGTAGACTGGAAGGTATTTAAAGTGACTAATGAAAAAAAATCACTTTCATTTTATACAGCATTGTAGCAAGAATAACAAAAACACAGAAATAGATATTGGGGTCCAGCCAGAAGACCAGAAAAGCAAAGCAGCCAAAATGGCTATCATACCTCCAGGAATCCTCAGAATGACACAGACTGAGTTGAGACCTGCTCCTCCCGTTTTATAATCCTTGTTAGAGTTGTGATTAAAGGCATACACCACTACTGCTTGGCTTCTATGGAGAACTGGTGTGGCTACTAGGACTGAAGGTGTGTACCATCACTGACTGGTCTGTATGGCTGACTAGTATGGCTGTTTTATTTTCTGATCTTGAGGCAAGCTTTATTTATTAAAATGCAAATGAAATAAAACTGCACTTCTACTTTTTGTCCAAAATAAAAAAGAAAGCTGTAACTAATAAAGAAAAACTATATGTAATAAGTACAATTATTATATACAATATACATAGGCACTAAATACATCAACAATGTCTATCTAATTCGCATTGTACAAATTCAGAGAAAATACTCCATATCTGTCCTATCTTGGTGAGTCCAAAGTCTTTTACCTAATTTAATTTAATATAGTGATATTTTATTTGCATTTTAAGAAACAAAATGCCCAAAGCTCAGAGAGTAAAACAGACACACTGGCCAGGCTTCCAATTAGGCAGTGGTGACAAACACCTTTTTTTAAATTTATTTATTTCTTTATTAATTAATTAAAGATTTCTGTCTCTTCCCCACCGCAGCCTCCCCTCCCCCCTCCCCCAATCAAGTCCCCCTCCCTCGTCAGCCCAAAGAGCAATCAGGGTTCCCTGCCCTGTGGGAAGTCCAAGGACCACCCACCTCCATCCAGGTCTAGTAAGGTGAGCATCCAAACTGCCTAGGCTCCCACAAAACCAATAGGTGCAGTAGGATCAAAAACCCATTGCCATTGATCTTGAGTTCTCAGTAGTCCTCATTGTTCGCTATGTTCAGCGAGTCCGGTTTTATCCCAGGCTTTTTATCCCAGGCTTTTTCAGACCCAGGCCAGCTGGCCTTGATGAGTTCCCGATAGAACATCCCCATTGTCTCAGTGTGTGGGTGCACCCCTCGCGGTTCTGAGTTCCTTGCTTGTGCTCTCTCTCCTTCTGCTCCTGATTTGGACCTTGAGATTTCAGTCTGGTGCTCCAATGTGGGTCTCTGTCTCCTTTCATCGCCTGATGAAACACCTTTAATCCCAGTAGGAACACTAGTTCGCCCTAGAAGCCAGGTGGTAGTTGCAAATTCCAGCACTAAAGAGGAATATAAGACGGGAGGAGACAGGTCTCATCTCTCACTTATTCTGAGGACTGAGACAGAGATAAGAGCCAGTGGCTGGCAACTTTGCTTTTCTGACCTTCAGGTTGAACCCCAATATCTATCTCTGGATTTTTATTATTCATACTACAGAGTATACACTGTGTTGTGAGACCTTCTTCTATAAGGATTAAAATAGACCTATAGTTTGAAAAGACCGTATTTTTCCTAAAAGTTTTTATTTATGAGCTAAGATTTAAGCCTGTGAGAGACACAGCAGTTGTACAGTAAGCCCAGGGCAAACCTATCCTAGATTATACTTTCACTTTTAAAAAAAGGAGAAAAAGTCAATAATATTTAGGTATTGCAAAATCATATTGATTAGTCATTAATCTTAATAACAAAGCAAGTTGTAAAATTATTGACAATTGGTGCAGAGAAATTAGAAAGTTTTAATTTTAATAAAATAAAATTTAACCTGGAGTATGTGTTTAAACCGTCATGTAGAAAAAATATCTGAGAATAAAAAAAAAAACAATAACAAAAACAAAACAAAGAAAACTACACACACACACACATTTTCAATTTAATGGGGTATTTTTGTAAATAATAGGCTCTATTTCGAAAACTTTGATTTGCTTATCATAGCTCAAAGAGATTGGTGACTAAAACCATTCAAATCTTATTTATAAAATATATTTCTATGAATACATGGTTTTTCTAATGACTGGAACTATGGAAATACAACATGACGCAAAAAATTATGATACCAGGTACTGGAGAGATGGCTCAGAGATTAGGAACACTGATTGCTCTTTCCAGGGACCCATGTTCGATTGCCAGCATCCATATGGTGGCTCACAACTGTCTATGAATCTAATTCCAAGGGATCTAACACTTCTTCTGGCCTGTGTGGGCACCAGACATGTATGTGATGCACAGACATATGCCCACATACACATATAAGGCACAAAAATTATTTTAAAAGTTGTTGTACCAACTTTACTTATTAACACTTTTCATGGTTCATGCTATTTGGCACCCCTACTCCATATTCAGAATTTTGATATTATTTAAGTCTTAGTAAATCACCAATATTACCTAAAAGGTACCTTATTTTACAACACATATTTAGAACAGAAAATAATCTGAAACTTGATTCTTTGTCATTTATAAGTCAACATCCATTATAAGACAGTATTCATAAAAATGAAGATTTTTAATCATGAGCACAATAGTGTGGGCATAAAAAACTCACCAAACAATATCTTCTAAATGAAAAGTGTTCCAATAAACAACTTAAATATTTATTTTCAGATAAGTCATGTGAAACAGATGCTAACATCTCTTTTAATAAATAAAGAACTGAAGAAAAAAAAGCTCAACAATGCCCAAAATGACATGAGGAATGTTAGATGTGAAATTTTAGATTCATCCTTGTTCTAAGGAGATTCTTTACCTTATTGTCTATCAGCATGTCACTATTTATATGCTATTCAAAATGTGGCTTTTTGTAGGTTTTTGATTTATTCTTCAGCAGTTACTGCAACAATGTGTCATTTTCCAAGATCACATGACTAACTCCTTTGTCTTTCTTATTTTCTGTCTATCATCAGATGTTGCCAGATCTCACATTAGAATGGTTTTGACTGGGTTTGGGACTTTCACCATTAACTCGAATGTGAATTGTAAGAGATATTCAATTCACCTTCCCAAGCTGTAGGAATGCCCGCATGTATTATTAGAGGTTAGTTACTTTGGAAGCATTTCCACAGTTCCGTATCTATAGCACAGTAATCAAATGATCAGATCTGTTTCTTTCATCATCACAGCATGACCTGATGAGTAGCAATCTTTCTCTCTCTTTCTAAGCTTAGGCTGTGATTAATTTGATTGATTACAAAACCTGTTGTGTATTTCTTCTGTGCCCTGCCTGAATATTGGCACAATATGATTGCAGTAGGTTACATCATCCCATTTTCTCTTACGTACTTCAATTCCAGGCCACTTAATCCAGGCATGTAAATTGGGTGGTATTAAATGTCAGTGAACAGTGTAAGCCAAGAGCCCTACAATAGATTTTCTTTTTTGTAAGACTGTTACTAGTCATAAATTGTCATGAAGCATGTTCAAATAATGGCGTTATTAATCATAACACAAAAGGACAAGAAGGTTACATGATACTTGGGAAATATAATATTCATGCATTTAAATCTATGGTATGTTTTGTCACCTTTATTGTAATGTCAATGCTGATCTTCAATCAAACTGATTTTTAATGATTACATTTCCAGATTGAGCTATTGCAGTAATGAAAGGAACCATGTTCATTAAAACCCATTTATTTAGTGTATAATATTATAAGGCTGTAATTTATAGAAAATCAAATGAGGAAACATAATATAGACATGAATCTCATCATTAATGAGAATATAATTTAACTGGAGATTATGCCTAACTTATTTCTGAAACACATGAACACTGTTAATCTGCAGGCAGAGATGGAAATGTTACATCACATACACGAAGGAATAACCAGCAAATCATAGACCCTATGTGAGAAGCCTAGAACAGAGTCTTTAAGAACTTGCTTGTAGTTCTTAAAAGGAATCACCCCTTGCCACAGCCTGTAGAGTTCTGAAGTGTAACATTCTGTGTTTTAAGACAGCAGTCCATGGTGCTTTCTAGCAAAATAACACGATACCATATTATTCATTAGTATTCATATTCTGAGGAATTGAATATGAACTTGTACTATGGGACTACTGCTATGAAATAAAATGTCACAATTTAACAGCTTCAAGTAGTGTCCATTTATTATTTCACAGTCCTGAAGCTTAAGTGGCTAGGTACAGGTTAGCTGGTACTCTGCTCAGTTCCCAGAAGGCTGAAAACAAAGGCTCGGCTAGGAGACAAATCAACTTGAAAGCTCATTCAAAGCAGGTCACTGACAAAATTTGTTTCTTTCTAATTGTATAATAGAGGTTTTCTCCTAATCTTTTGCCTTTTACCATATTTGGCTGGGGTCTTTTTTCAAGTTTAATACTGTTTCTTTTTTTTTTTTTTTTAATTATTTACTTTTCCCTCGTGACCTTAGTTTCTTCTACTTCCTCTCCAAACAAACCCCTTCTGGTCTGCCCACTCCCATCCACTCCTCTGTTTCTGTCCAAAGGGGACAGGCCTCCCATGGATATCAACATAGCATGGCATATCAAGTTACAGTAAGCCTAAGCACCTTTGCCTGTTTTAAGGTTGGGCAAGATGGTCCAATATGAAGAATAGGTTCCCAAGGGTCACCCAAAGCATTAAAGACCACTCCTGCTCACATAGTTAGGAGTCCTATAAGTCGATCAAGCTACAGAAACTGCCACATTTATGTAGAGGGCCTATGTTGGTCCCATGTAGGATCCCTGGTTGTTGGGTCAGATTCTGTGAGTTCCTATGAGCCCAGGATTAGTTGATTCTGTCAGGTTTTCTTGTGGTGTCCTTGACCCTTCTAGAGCCTATGTTCCTTCCTTTCCTCTTTTCAGCAGGATTTCCTGAACTCAGCCTAATGTTTGGCTGTGGGTTTCTGTATCTGTTTCTATCCCTTCTGGATGAAGGCTTTCTGATGACATCTGGGGTAGTCATCAATCTGATTACAGGAGAAGGCCATTTTAGGCTTCACACCCACTATTGCTAGGAATCTTATCTGGGGTCATCCCTGTAGATCCCTAGGAGTTTCCTTTGTATCAGGTGAAGTGCCCACCTGTCCCTTTTCCAGTCATCCAGTCAGTATTGTCCCTCTCCATCCATCCTGCAACCTGATTCCTCATGTTCCCATCCTCATCCTCCCTCAATCCACCAATGAGATCTCTTCTCTTCCCCTTTCCAGGAGATCCATGTGTTCCCCTCTCCCTGGGCTGTTCCTGTTATCTAGCCTCCCTGGATCTTTTGATTATAGCATGCTTATTCTTTTTAGTATTGCTTCTTAATGTGTGTACAACATGGCTGATAGTTCAGGAACACATCTAAGACAGCATTACTTAATAATGTAAGATAAGACCGCTCATAACATACCATTACATATCAGTTAAGGACATTCACAGGTTAAAACCTACGCTTAAAAAGAAATAATCATACATGGATATGTCACTGCTGTTTCTGGGGAGAGGGTTGATAATAATGCATATTTTCAGTCACAAAAATGCACTCATTAGCAATTACACACGCACAGATACAGGTACATGAACACACACACATATACACACAATATACACACACATGCACACACACACACAAAATGAGCAGATTAGTTACTTGAATAAATAAGCCTTTCTAGTATTATTTAGTCTCCAAGCTTATAAACAAGTTCTAAAGACAGACCATGAACTTTTATTTTTCTGGAAAAGGTTAATTCCCACAAAACTAGAAGAGATACCATGGGGCGAGGGGTTGTATACTGCCAGTCAAAGAAACTCTGGCTTTTCAGTTTTCTCAAGATATTCTTGAACTTATTCCTCTTCATTAAACCAAAGAAGGTGTGTTTAAACAACTGTGGAGTGATCCTGAAATCAACTTACAGTGTCAGTGAATGCCTAAGAGAGGAGATTACTATGATTATTTCAAACTATGAGACTCAAAAGGAAGAAAGATATAACTAAATAGGATTATTGATAGATGTTTTAAAATTAAGTTTTTAATGATCAGTGAATGGAAACAATTAAGCAAGGGTCAAATAATAATGTGGATAAATTTGGGGAACTTTCAATACAGTTTGAAACAATTTCTAAGCATTACACCAATTTCTATCTATCCTGGAAATATTTAGATATGGCAGTGCAGTAATACTTGAATGTATATTATGTTAAGTTGAATTTCCGTTAGTACTGTGTTTTCTAGGTGCATATTAGATCAAAAAGGAAAATTCAAAATTTAGCACAAACTTATATGCAATTTAATTCTGATAAGTGACAGACTGTGTCCCTCCATGTTTGTACCTGTAAAGTTGCAAGACTTTTCCTGCATTTATTTATTGATTAAATGAAATAGAAATTCTGCAGAGTTAAAATTAAAATGTACATACCAGTAAGAGGGTCAGTCAGCAAGGATTTCTTTCTAAATTTTATGTCCCCAGACAGCCATCAGGCAGCCAGCAGAAAAATTCATTTGAAGCCATGGAGTCTTCAGTTTTTATTTCTGACATTATGTTGAGAGTCGACAGATGGAAACCCAGCAGCAGACATGCAAAGTGGATGCCAAATGAGGCACATATATATAGCAGAGTGGTGCCTACCCAGGTGGTCATCTTCTCCTCTCCAGAACCTTTAACATGGCTCTCTCTGCACTTGACTACGCTGTAGTGATATTGACATGTTCTTCAGTCATTGGCGAATGTCAGTGGGCGTTTGGCTCTCTGCGTAAGGAACTTTGGTATGCTCTCTGCTCTGTACATATGTCCAAGCTGGCAGCCAGTTGGCATGGCTGCTGATGTGTCTCTATCTGTCAGATCTCCTCATCACCTTTGGGATAGAAATGGGCGATATGAGGATGTCAGCAAGAATGTTATCATTGGATGAGGAACAATATCTAGGGAAATTAAAATTTAGCGATATTTTAAAATTAACTTCAAAATATCATCTAAGCTAGGAATCCATTTATCTTTGAGAAAATAGTAAAAGTCTAATTAAAGGTGGAAATCATTTGCAATTGTTTTAGATAAGACACTCATAGTAGGCAGAGAGTGAAGCAAACCTTGAACAAATGTGCTCCAAATACCAAGGTGATGGAGCAGGAGGGTTTCTTTCCTAACAAAGCATCAGGTAGTTAATTCAAACAAAAATGATTTAATTTTGATTGACCAAAATTACAATTATAGATGTATGAAATAGAATCTTGTATATGTTTTAAATATGTATCATGGCCATGTTTTAGACAGTTTTAGGATGACATATACCTGCATGTCTGCATTTCATCTTTGTTCTATTTATTCCCCACCTAGCAGAAGATAGACAAGCCATTTGGGCTTCAAATTTATTAAATAACCTTGGAATAATTAGTTGAACTGGCTCCATTTTAAATGAACTTCTCCATCATCTTTTCATTCCAGTGATGCTGTATTTGATTGTTAGATTCATTAATCCATCTCTTCACATCAACAATTATTTACTGAACTCATTACCTCCTGTCCAACACTTTAAGCAATTTCTCTGATTATGCTTCCTAATTAATTTCATGAAATCAAAATCTACTCACTCAAGACAAGAACTTCAGAATCATCCTTGACTTTTCCTTTTCACTTACTTCTCATGAGCAATCCATCCTTAATCTTCAGCAGGCCATTTCCTAAACATCTCAGATGAGTTATCTTTTATAAAAAAAATCAGAAGCAGTATTCTGGTTTTTTGGATTTAAGTAGCTGTCATAGTATTGAACAGCAGGGCCTTAGGAAATATGCCACTGCCACAGCATCTTGTGATAGTATGTGTTAATAACAAAAGGATTAGCATTTTCAATCATTTCTGGGGGGTTAGTTATGGAAGAGCAGCAACAAGGTCAAATGCAGGGTTATATTTTTCATTTTGCATTGGGGTGGCGGTAGACAACTATTTATTTAGATATGGAAGAGTTTTCAGAATGCTCTTTTGCAACTAAATGTATCATTTTCCTGATAAGCCCTATATTAAAAGTAGAAAACAAACCTAGGCTTTGCCAATGTGGCCTTTCTTTGATGGAAAATCAGAAGATAGATACGACCGTGGCTTCCTGAGCAGCCTAAATCCAGAAAAACATCTGTAGTCTATTAGAGATGTTAGAAGGGTATATGTGAGTTCTGGATTGATTGCATGAATAAGAAAACTTACCTCACAATGAATAATAAAGCATACGGTTTATCATCTATGCTTAAGAATGAGTTCTTGCACTGGGTGGTGGTGGCACACACCTTTAATCCCAGCACTTGGGAAGCAGAGGCTGGTGGATCTCTGTGAGTGCAAGGCCAGCCTGGTGTACAAGAGCTAGTTTCAGGACAGCTAAGCCTATTACACAGAGAAGCCCTGTCCCTAACAACCAAGAAAGCGTTATTAGTTATTACTTTGGATAGCAAGTAGTGCTTAGGCCCATTCCAGGCCATCAAGCATGTGGTATTGCTTCCTTCTATGTCTGCTGTCTGGCTTAGCAGTTAGTTTCCAAGTCCTGTGCTTTGTAGCACAGACCCATTAGCAGTTGCTAAACTCTCATGAGATTCTGCATGTTTTGTGCAAGCTCCACTCTTGCAATAATCCCTACAATCCTCTGATTATTTTTTCATCATATTTATTTTTATCCTTTAACACTATTTTAGAAAATAAAATATTTTTTATTAAATCTTTGAGAATTTCATGCTTTTGAAGCATCTGGATCACATTTACCCTCTAATTCCTTTAATACCCCCAAGACCCATGCTCACCTTCTTTCCTTCTCCCTGACTTTTGGTGTCAGTCCATTTGTTCGAATAAACCCCCAAGTCCAGTTTTTGTTGCCCATCTACTCGGGGGGTCTGTGTCCATTCTGTGGAGCATGGTCAGCATACTGGATCCCATACCTTTATTAAGCTACTTTGAGTTTTGAAGATTTTTTTTGTGTTTGCATAACATGGCCTCAATTTATCTGTATTATTTTAATAGAAAACAGCGATAGTCTCCAGGTATGCCATGCTTCTTGTGCAAGGCATATTGGTTCTAGGATGGTCTTTTTTTTTGTTTGTTTGTTTTTTGTTTTTTGAGACAGGGTTTCTCTGTGGCTTTGGAGCCTGTCCTGGAACTAGCTCTGTAGACCAGGCTGGTCTCAAAACTCACAGAGATCCACCTGCCTCTGCCTCCCGAGTACTGGGATTAAAGGCGTGCGCCACCACCGCCCGGTTAAAGGATGGTCTTTATATGCATTTTCTGTAAACAATCTTCAGAGTATACATGTATTTGGGCATCCTTAAGTTGTGGAAAATGGATGTCAGTGGGAAAAGATAACTTGTTGTGGCTCATACAACTTGTAAATAGAAGAGGTGGTGGTTAAGTTCAATTGATATGTTTCCTAAACCTATTTTTTTAATCATCCCACCCCCTTCATCTTATCAAAACTAGAATTTCTCTCTACTTCCATTATAGATTATGAAGGTTAATCTTTTTCATGTTTTGCTTTTAGATTTCCTAAGCCTTAGTCTAGCAGTTAGCACATTTAAAGAAAATAGCAAATGTTTGATTAGTGAATGAATCACCAAGTCTTCATTAAGTCAATGACTTTGTGAACCATAACTAATTTCTTCCAGTACAGTGTTTCATTCCTCATATATCTGCATGCTAAATGGAATTCTGGTTTTCATGTTTCTCCAACAATGTCTTGGAAGGTTGAAGACTAGACTGGCTAAACCATTTGCAACAAGGCAAAGCAATCATCCATACAAATAGGTAAAGAGGCATTACCTCATAGTATGATGGAAGGTTAGGAAGAAAAATAATCCATTTTCTATATGAATACATCACGAATTGTAGGTATCAGGCATGGTGACTCACCCCTGTAATGCCAGCAGTTGGGAGTCTAAAGCAAAACTTGTAGGTAAAGGTTATCTCCGTTGTTCTGTTTAGGAATAACTGAAAGTATACATTTGAAACTTTGGACAGAGAGCACTAAGGAAATGGAATTGGGATAAAGATAGGAAGAGGAAGAATGAGTGGTAATTTGGGAGCATAAGGGTACTGTGGAGGAGGCCAGAACTTAATGGGATTTTGAAGCAGGGGACTTTGGAGAGCCAGACAACAATATGGCAAGAGTGACAGCGTGGTGGCACCGGAATGCTGGTGACATGGGGAAAAGGAATGTCAGCCCCAGAAAGCAGGGTAGTGGCACAGAAAATAACATTTAGTCCTCTGAAAACCCAGAGGCAAAGTGAATCTGCCATTTGACTCTTGTATTCCTACCAACTGCAGGCTGACTGCTGCAGACACAGATGGGATCCTCATGAATGTGAGTCCTTCATGATGGAAAGAAAATGTGTTTGAGAGCGCTTTGTGACATGAGCAGCTGAACATGCACCCAGCTTGGAAGTGCAAATTAGTAACCTTTAGTGTTTTGGATTTAAAATATTTAATTCTCGATACACTACTGCAACATGATCCAGCCAGTGTGTATTTCTCATTTAGTTTTATTTATGTCAGGGTGGGTGAGGTCATGCAATTTCCACAATACACAGATGAAACTAGGATTATCAGAAATAAAAGAGGCCCATGTAAGAACTCACTTAATGACTTAATTTCAAAGATGTGTTAATGGGAGCCAAAAAATACTATGGGATTTTTTATTTTATTTTATTTAATTTATTTATTTATTTATTTATTTATTTATTTTGATGGTTGTTTTCTACCACATTGTAGTAAGCTAAGCGAGGGGTTCTCATTTCTAGCTTCTAGATCCACTTTTCTTTATTCTATATGGCTTAATTCCCACAACAGTTTTGCAGCCGTTACACTAATTTTTCTTCATCAAGAAATGTGTGGTCTAAACTTACAACATAGGGAGGTGATGAGGGAAGAAAGTCTTAGCCACAGTCGTTCTTGACAACTCATTTCTATAGTCTCAGCATTCAAAAAGGTGAGACAAGAAGACTGTTGAGAGTTAAAGGTCAGCCCAGGCTAGAGAGTGAAACCACTTCAAAATACCACTGATGTGGGATTCCCCTCTGTATGCTTAGAATACCATTGGTTAATAAAAAATCTGTTTTGGACAGTTGCTTCGTGGAGTACAGTCAGGCAGAAAAACTAAACTGAATTCTGGGAGAAAAAAGGCAGGGTCGGGGAAGCCATGGAGCCACCTCCAGAGGAGAAAGATGTTCGCCGTCAGCCAGAATCTTGCCTGTAGGCCATGAACCTAGTGGTAAAATATAAAATAATAGAAATGAGTTAATTTAATATGTAAGAGCTTGCTAGGAATACGCTAGAATCATTGGCCAAACAGTGTTTCAAATAGTATAGTTTCTATGTGATTATTTTGGAAATCTGGGTGGCCAGGAAACAAACAAGTGGCCTCCTACAACATACCACCACCAAGGAATCTTGCCTTATGTAATTTTCAGAGTTTAGAGACTAAAATAGGGAAGAAGGTCAAGATGCTCTTTATGGAAAGGGATAGATGCTAATAGTTTATGCATAACCTTAAAATTTAATGTCTCATTTGTTTTATTATGGGTACAGAGATGTGGAGTACAATGACAACCAAAGCTGCAGACTTTTCAAAGCACAGACTTTCCAGTGTATGGTCCACAGAGCATCACGTAAGACATTGGCATTAGGAAGGAGCTTATTCTAAGCATTGGTCACTGTAATCTAAGTGGATTTCGGCTAGGACTTGATAAGCTCTCCAAAAGATCCATACACATAGCAAGTTTTTAAAAATATTTGCTATAAATCAGATTTCCTTTTTTGAGATATCGGTGCCTACCTGAGCATACATTACATCAAATAAAACTTATATGAGGCTACAAGTACAAAGCAGTTAAAATAGGATGAAAGACCTTTATGTATTCATCTCAGAATAAGAAATTTGGTTTATGAAGCAAAATTAGGAGGCTGGAGTTATGGCTTAGACATTAACAATATTTTCTACTCTTTCAGAGGATCAGGCTTGGTTTTCTGTACCCACACAAGGAAGGTCAAAACGGCTTGTAACTTCATTTCCTGGGGATTCTGCACCCTCTGGTCTCTACCAGCACTTGCATGCATGTGGTATACATACACTTATGTTGGCTCAAATGTAAGGAAGCATAATTAAATTAAATTGAAAAAGCCAGAGAGATGAAGTAAAGTTAATATAAATTAAATAAAGTAAATATAAATTAGAATTGAATTAAGGTTTTGATTCTGTTCTATTACTTGGGACAAAATAAGCATTCCCACGTGTTAGAGGTAATGATAATTATGCAAGAAGTGGGGCTATTTTGGTCCTTTATGAATCTAAAGGAAGTGATGCTGAAATTTGCACCTTCATATCACCTGTAGCTTTGATCCTCTCAAATCTCTACCTTAGCACTTGTGTTATAAAGGAGTGAACGATGTGTGGCAAACTATCACTGTTCCTTGTTCATTCAACAGATATTCATTGCTTACTCTGAAGAAAAATTCAGGATGATATGAAGAAGATGTAGTCTAACATTCAAAAGATCACTAGAGCAGTGACTGGGGCTCATAAGTGGCCTCCAATCAATGATGACGCAAACACAACCCAGAAATTTCCATTCTCTTCGGGAACTGTCATTATTGGCTATGTGACCTCAAATAAACTTCTTCTTCTCTCTTTGGTGCTTGATTTATTTAATTTAATATTTCAGCTGAAGATCTTCGTAATGAACTTTGCATCTCTTAAACATAATGATTCTTAGCTAATTAGAAGTTCAAAACCAGCATGAAAATTTAAATGAAGTTTGTCAAGTCCGAGCTAAAATCACTAGGAACCACATCCCCAGCTTTGGCTTATCCATACCTCTCGTTTCCTCTGTGAAATGGAACCATATCTCAAATTTTCAGGCTTGTTTATGCCCTTTAAATGGTCTCACACTTGAAGCTAGCTGTGTATCACCTGGCATGGAGAGGTATCAATAAGTGGGAACTCGTACCAGGATGGCTTTATTGGCTGAGGAAAATCCCATTTCCTATGAGAGGAATGCCAAATGGGATGCTCAAGTTACTGTTTGCATTTTTCACCCGTGAAGGTGTCCATGAATTGAAATTAGCACTGTGTGCGAGCCTCATGGGATTCAAGTGTTGCTAAGGCAACCACTAATTTCCAAATCAGGGTAAATAGTTTCACAGAATGTACAGTTTCCTTTAACAAATTGGATCCCAGTGAAGGGCACACCTTTCCTTCCCCTGCTGCTCTGTACCCAAGTTAAGGTTGTGGACTGGCAGCTGTGTGCACCAGGGGCTACTTTCATCTTTTGCCAACGATACTCTGAAGGTAACAGGCAGTAACAGAGATCCCCAAGGTCTATCAGCTTTACCTTTTGTCTTTACCTTTTGTGGTTTGTCAAGTTGAAGTCACATTTCTTGACTCACACAGTAGGGCACTGAAACGACTCCTCAGCACATTCATGTAATAGACTTCTAAGCAAAGATGCCATGGGGTTTACAATCATCTAGCTCTGTTCCTTTTCCGACTCTGCAACACTCCTTACTCCTGCTCATGCATAAGAATTCCTGCCGAGAATGAACCTATTATTAAGCCAGCATTGCTTCTCTGTCTACATTCTTGTGTTAAATTAGTCCTCTTCATTGTTACAAATAATAGGCGACCACTTATACATCAATGAAAACTCACTGCACTGCTGTGGGATTATTTCAGTCCTCAATGAACCACACATTCCTGCTATTGTTTATGGGAGTGATTTTTAAAGTCTCTCTTGCTTCCATTTAAATCTTTTCTTTGGAGAGGAATGGCCAATCTTCCTCATGTACTTAGCATATTTTCTCTTTGAACCCCTTTGCAGAATGGGTACCATTAACAGTGGCATCTTTTTTCTTTCCTTTTGCAGTAATTCCTTGCATTGCCTCCTGCTTTTGAATATGCCAGCAGCAAGGCCTGAATACAATACTTAAAAAAAATTCATGGAGGCATATTAATTACCTCCTTTGCAAAAAAAAAAAAAAAAAAAAAAAAAAAAGAAAGAAAGAAAAGAAAGCAACTTTGTGGTTATTTCATCTTTTCTGGTCACGTCCTGAATTTAGAAATAGCCTTGCTAACTTTTTCATAAATTCTTTTGGAAAGGGCCTCGTCTCTCCATGTGCACTGAGGTTCTTTTTGTGCTAAACAAAATGCTAGACCCCACATGCATAGTCTTTCTTTTTGGATGTAATATAATGTGATGAAGAAGACATCTAATTTATCGATGCAGATGTAGACTGGGGATTGAAAAGTTCATGCATCAACTAAGTTTGGTATTTTAGTCCTGTAATTGAGCACTTAAGAGATAAGAGGCAGGAGAATCACAAGGAGTTGATAATGCGAAGTCCCCAAGGGCTCCTATGCATTGCTCTATCAGGTCTGTATTAGACAGATCAATGCCACCTTCCTAAGTTTTAAAGACAAGGCTGCATAGAAAGTTCCAGAACCTCCTGAGTTAAACAGCGAATCTCTTTCTTAAAGAGCAAAACAAACTACATGAAGTAAATCAAAATCTTACAATAAAAACATTCATTTGGGAAAGCCCATCTGTGACAATAGTGTTTCTAAATTATAGATATAGTTTGTTATACAAAACATTTCTCCCCGTGTTGGGAGGAAGACACTTTCACAAAAATTACAAACTATATAGTATACAATAGACTGTATACACAAAGCATATTTTGAAAATATAGTGATAAAAGGAATAGTCACATATTCACCGCTGTTGTAAGGAAGAGCGGCGGGCTACGTTCCTGGCACCCAGCCGCCCACACGGCTAGCTTTATACCCAAAATAATTACACGGAAACTGTTTTCTTTTAAACATTGCTTGTCCCATTAGTTCCAGCCTCTTATTGGCTAGCTCTTACATATTGATCTAACCCATTTCTAATAATCTGTGAAGGGTCATGAGGCAATAGCTTACCCAGGAAGATCGTAACCTGCATCTGCCTCTGGTCGGAGAATCATGACTACTCCTGACTCAGCTTCTTTCTCCCAGCATTCTGTTCTGTTTACTCCACCCACCTAAGGGTTGGCCTATCAAATGGGCCTAGACAGTTTCTTAATTAACCAATAAAAACAACAGATTAGAAAGAAATCACTTCCTTAAAGTGAAGACCTTACTCCTAGCCACACACCTTGCCTTAGGACTCTGATATCACATTCATTGTTCTGTTATCACAGCCCATAGTGACTTCATTGATAACATTACCTACTGTATTGCTCCACCCCTATACACTTGTATCAGGCCACTTGAGCCAAAACAGACAAGTTAGAGACAGAAGTCGGGGATGACTGAGGGTCTTTCCACTCCACCCCCATGTTTAGTGGGTTACCTTACATGGCTGTGTGATGCTGAGTTACTGTAGCTTCAAGCTGGGCTCCAAAATTGCCATCTTCTCCCTTTTTCTCTTTGGTTTATACATGAATGGATTCTGGGTTTTCCCCATTTCTGCTTTTCTAACCCTTTTTAACTTCTCAGCTCTCTGATCATGGAAACCTTTTATATACCAATTGTAATTACACCATCAGTGAACACATGTCTCAGCTATTCTCAACCACAGCCAACACTCAATTTTAGTGAGTGAGTATAAAAGATTTAAATGAGGAAATTTCAGATACATCAGTTAATGTATCTGAAGCTATTTTCTATATTTTCGTACAGTTCCGTACTCTTGTCTTGACACTTGTCAAGTATCATGTGAACAAGTGCAAACATTTCTAGTATCTACTTAGAAAACACTTGCTTTTGTGTAGATGAAAAGACTTCCATGGATCATTACAGTTAAGCTTTTCATTTAAGTGATTTGTTAAAGGTCGCTAGTTAGGAGGAAAGAGATGTAAAAGTAACAGCCCCAACAACACGTGATTCTTAAGTGACTTGAGAGGAGAAGATGGCTGCTGAATAGTGAAATCAAAATCATGACAAATGAAATGTTACAAGCCAGGCATGAAACGCAGTCCACGAAAGACACGATTAAGAGAGAAGTGGAAAATAGATAAGCAAGACTTACTGTACCTCGTCTTCAGCGTCATAAAACTCTGTACATGGATCTCAAAGAACAAGAGTGGAGGGTCCCGTTACCAACCTGGACTGACAGAAACATAGCCCATGCCATGACAGCCACTCTTCCATTCTGTGATTTCATTGATGTGAACAAAGGTGTTTATCTGATACTGAAGAGTCCGCCTACAGAAAATGACTTCTCTTTGAAGATCATGGAGGTGGCAAAGAAACACCCAGAATGACACTGGGGATATGAACCGGCAGAACCAGAAGTGGGTGTGTGCTGTGCAATTTTATTGCCAGTGGAATCAAATGTGGATATTTGAGATCTTGAAAAATTCAGTCTTCATAAGGAGCTGATACATGTCTCCCCCAGGGATTAGAAGATAATGATGACCCTGGCCTGTATGCATGATTAACATGATCAACCCCTCAATGATAAAGTCAGTCAACCCCATGTGGTGCACATGTTCATCACAGAAAGTGCCGAATCAGTACAGGATATATTTTCCCCAATCAAGGAGAGTGTCACATTTATCACATTCATTGCTAATCTAGAGTTGATCAGCACTATGCACCATGAACCTCAACAGTGAGAAGGGTGGGAACTGGGAAGTGCAAAGGACACAGCTCTGTTCAGGAGGGTAGGTCTAGTAAGAAGCCCTAGGCTAGAATCATACAGATACATCCCCCAAAGAAGAATATCAGCTTTGATGTGACCTGTGAGGGGATGCACTTTATCATTACGACTTCAATGGGGCAAAACCCAGGGTTCTATATGTGGAGCTGACTTACAATCTTATTGTGTAGGAGTGCCAGCGAGATCACTGATGCGGACTACAACTGGCATTCTAGAGGACATGCCAAGAAAAAAGCCAACATGTGTATTATGACTAGTAGTTCTTGTTGGTTATAGTCATAAAAAAGACAGTTTTGATTCTTGCAAAAAAGCAAAATAAATGCCAAACAAACCCTATTTCTTTGCATTTGAAGCCTCAATATGAAGAGAGACAATAAGAAACAAATCATTCTATAGGTAGAAACTCATTACTAGTTATTCATAACATGAGCTATCTCAGACTTGTAAACACTGATTCATAACTTTAGATATACAGGCTTTAAAGAAAATACCACATAGCTTAATATACATCTGTAAAAAATGGAGGATTGATATTGAGGAGTCTAAGAAAAGTATTTCTTTGGAAAAACTTATTATATCCTAGTAGTGTTTTTACCATCCAAGAAATATAGCAGTAATATGCTTTCTCTTACCATATTCTAAATCTGAAGAGTATCAGTATAATGATTTAGAGAATTTGAACCTATAGTAATGAATAATTCAGAATTTATTGTTAGAAAATACTAAATGCCAAGGTTTTGTCCTGGTGGTGAGTCTAGAAGCATTGAGAACGGATATAGTCATAGTAGATATTACATGAAACTCTGTCAAACTGAAGGATCTATAGATCATACCTAAGCTTAAGGAAGTTCTGTATACTAGGTTTGTCTGTAAGAACCAAGAAAGTTGAACAGGGAATCTGTACCAGGGAAATTGCTCAAGGCTGTGGCGGAATATGTAAGCACTACCGTATAGGAGAGACCTTGCTAAGTCAGGTGATCCACACTCAGTATTTCTGAGGTCAGTGGATATGGAGTGGGATTAATATTTTTTTTCCAAAGAACTTGTACAGGAAGTGGCAAAGGAAAGCTTCCACTTTGAAGACACACATGTAGTCTGTGCTCACACTAGATCACTGTGCAACCAGTCATTCAGTAGAAAACAGACTTTCCATGTCACAGCTGTTTCACCCCTCTGTCTTCAGAGGCAGGACATTGGACAGTGGGGCAAGGGAACCGGAGGGGAAAAATGCCTCTCACACAGTCTTGTTCCCTGTGAGTTCCAATGAAAAGAAGGCCAGACTGACTGGGGCGAGAGATTACAAATTTCCCTTAGTTTCTGAGTTTTACTGCTCCATGCACTACATAACTTAATTAACTGAATGAAAAGGTTTCATGAATAAGAATCGCAGCAGGATTTCTGAAGGGATTGAGAAGCATCGCAGGCAAAATAGGCAACTTGCGTGTAGTGACAACTTTTCTATCTGAGAAGGCCCCCCAGAATGTCAAATATACATTTTGAAGGTATAATCCCACCAGGACAAATAGAAGGGAGCAGAAGCAATAACAGAGTTAATGGCAAAATCTTTAGAGCCTAGAAAGCAGCAGGACAAGAGTGAAACAGACAAAGCAGAGCCAAGAAGTCTGACTCCTACACACCGGGAGTGCCGACAATCAATTCGGTTTCATTAGAGATTTGCTAAAAGGCTGGGAAGTTGGCTCGCACTGCAGACCTGCAGGAGTGAGGTGAAGGTGGGCCAAGCAGGGTTGTCAAGTTTGTTGAGAGGCTGTTGCACTTACTAGATTCCCTCCAGATTGTCCTTCACAGCCCTTGTACATGCGTCCATATTGCCAAATAAAGTATTTATATTCTCCTTCTTTCCTTTCCACTTTTAGACAATACCTTTTGACTTCCAATTATTTTTTTCCCTGAACATTTTTCTCTCCCTGATAGTTTCACTGTCATTTTTGATGATTAATATAGGGTATTTACATTATTATTACTGTGTGGGTTTTATTTACTGCCAAGCCATTTAGGATAGCTAATTGTTTTCCCCTAAAAATGTTTTTGTTTTCCGTGGCATTAATTAATGCCTTCTTTTAGCATTTTGATTAATTACACACGGGAAAGAATACAATGGCGAGTCATACAGGATGTTCACTGGGATAAGAATACTCTCATTGAAAATACCAAGGAGAAAGGGAACATGAAGATGTAATGCAAGAATCCAGAATTAGTTATGTTGGCTTGAGAGGTTGTCAGTCCTTTAGGCTTAATTCGTTTGCTATGCAAAGGTCTGGTGGTTACTTAGATGCATTCTTCACCTTTTGTATTATTATTTTGAGAGGAAATCAACATGAAAAATTACATGAAAATGCATTGGAAGAAAGGTGTATTTTTAGGGCCCTGGTGGCACTGGTAACAAGAAACATTACTTTTGAGTCTAGGCTTGAGGATTACTAGTGGACAAATAGTGTTGAAGGAGAGTGAAACTTCAAAGTAAATATTAGAGTCATATGATAGAGTGCTTTCAAGAAAATAGTTTCTTCCCACAGGTCTCAAGACTGAATAGAATACAAAACTGCAGGGCATTCAGTCAGTTTGGAGCTGCTGCCGTTGTCTAGGAAGAAAGGAACAAAATAGGAGAGGGATTAGCTTCCCTACTTGTAGTCAGAGACTGCTCATTTGTTCCCAGTTGCCCAGACCAGAAATAGTCACACAGAAACTATATTATTTGCAATAATATTTGACCCATTACTTAAGTGTATTGCTAGATAGCTCTTATGTCTTAACCCATTTCTATTAATCTGTGTATTGCCATGTGGTTCCATGTGGCGTCTGTCTCTGGCATTTGTTTCCTTTGCCTGTCTCCTATTGGTGGCTCCATGGCTTCTCCCTGACTCTGTCTACTTTCTCCTCCTCTATCTACTTGGAATTCCCACCTTGCCCTATTCTGCTAAGCCACTGGGCGAAACAGCTTTATCCATGAACCAACAAAAGCAACACATAGACAGAAGGACTTCCCACACTACCTAGTGTAGAAGAGCTAAAAAATAAAAAAACTTATTTGAGAGCTAGCATAATATTTGAATTCGTAAAACTGTATTGTCACATTATGGAATGGCAAAGAGTATTAGGTTATTTAGATATTTTTGTTTGGAGTTAGCAGATGACTATGCATGCTATTTCAATTAAATACAAAGAAAGCTGATTTAAAAGGAAGATACTGGATTTTAGAGTGTCTTATCTGTAGAAGGTAATGGGGAAGTGAATTATGAGGTATGATATCATTTTAATTTTAAATGATAACTTCACCATTTATCCTGGAATCAAAGAGACTTCCCTATAAAAGGCAGTCTTTTATACTTCATCCTTGATACTAGTGGAGTGAAGGTATCCATATAAAGATGATAAATATAATTATTAAGCTTGTTTTTATAAGTCTGGGATCAAGTACAATTTAGAAGAAATGTTTCATAGAAAAGAACAGATAAAGTACTTTTTAGTGAATTTTTACCCTTTTCCAATTGAGAACAATTATAATTTTTAAAAGAGGAAAAAGGGACTTCATTCAACCCCTGAGTCTGGGGCTTTGCTTGAATACTAATTTTTTTTCTTTTTTATAAGCGTAGTTGGATAAAGAGATCTCTTAGTATCTATCTCTAAGTAGATTGTTTACAGAGAGATTAACAGAATTTCCCACACCTGTTTGAGATGACAAATAATTTCCACACAGTCTCAGATGTTTGCAACAGGACTAGCAGAATCCTGAAACTTAAGGAAAGCGTGGCTGTAGTTTTGATTGAAATGAGAATCTCCGTAAATGATAGACAGGACATACCAACAATATCGTTTAATCCTGACACTCAGGTATCCAAAAGAAAAATTGAGAAGGCAGATTTTTCTTTAAAATGATTGAAATTCAATTTTTGTGATGTTAATACAGAAATTATGCACAATTTATTGAAAAATAAAGATGATCCATGTTTTCATAGACTGGAATTGGTATTCACTACATATGGTAGGCAGTGGAGTATGCTCTAGAGACACAAATGAGATTTCAGCTGAAATCCAGCTGGGAAGTCATCAATGGGAGTGTGAAGCTTAATAGGAATCAGCTTGTTTCTACATCACGTAGAGGGAAAAATGTTTAAGGACCCAAAATTAAAACAAATTAAAGAGGGTTGCATCAAGAATATCAAGCAAACTTTTTTATGGAAGCTAATTTCTGAAGGTCTTAGAATGTCAGACTTGCTTTTCCTCTTTGAAGAGGATGGTAATTTCATATGTATACGTTTCTCTCACAATACCATATGTTGCTAAAAACAAAATCTCTTCTTATCATTCATATAACTAAGCTAACTTGCTTCTGTAATTTTTCTTTTTATGTTAACTTTGACCGGAGTCAGGGAGTAGAATTAGAACTTTACTGCATTTCAAAATATTTCAAAGTGATTTTATTGAAAACAAAACTAGCAAAAGCATCTTTTCATGAAAATCAAGGATCACATAGAAAAACATATTTAAACAAAGTCTTCTAGTGGTGTGCAGTAGAGCATGAAAAACTATGATTCTTTAAGGACAAATTACATGGTTCCCAGGTTGGTTATTCTTTCTTAGACTTTCAGTTGTCCTTAGTAAACTCACCAGAGTAAATTTCCTCTAGTGTACATGTTGGTATTCGTGAGTACTTTAAAGATGTAGGCTCTTATTTGGGATGAAACTGAAGAGGCTGCCAACATTTCAAGTGTCAGACTTGAAAAAAACTGATGCTCATGTGTTTCTGTCAGTTGTCACCTAGGATAGATTTCAGTTGCCATTGTGAATATAAAAAGCACACTACCCCATTATTAATTCCCTATGAGTTATTTAGTTCTGTCTTTCTTTTTGCTAAAGGTTAAACTCTTATCTTTCTGCTAAAAGTTAGATAATTAACATTCTCACTTACAATGCTTCCATAACATCTGTAGATTATGCACCATTAATCAAATTCCTCTATAGGCATGATTGACTTTTGCAAGGAAACTTGGGGAATAAATCTTTGCTTTCCGTAATAAATTTGTTGTTATTATGGTTTTCAATTGGTTATCTCCTTCTGAGAGATTCAATTTAAAGTAACAGTCTCTAGCTATTTTAAATGGTTATCATAAAACTGCATACCAAAAATAAGAGCAAATGATGTATTTTAGAACCCTTGGAAGTGCTGACATGTCTGTGAAATAAAAAAAAAATCAAATTTGTGATTTCCAAAGCATTTGCATATTTATAAAATAATTTATATTGACATTTAAATTCTGTTTTCCAGTGACAGGAGCAAAAAGTAAGGCTATCCACTGTGTCAGCATTTACAACCTGAATTTCAAATTTTGCTCGTATGGAAAGGATAGATGAAAATAAGATTTTTGTTGTCCTTACACTTCCTTGCTTGAATTATTTGTAAAGAATACCCGTGCAAGGTAAGTGTTGAGCATTTGTAGAAAATCATAGAAATGATTTTTTTTTTAAACAGGAAGAAAATCTATTTTATACTTGCAATGTTTCCTTGACATTTTTTTTTCTGCTGTAGGTTTCTTATAATGCCTCCTTGATCTGTCTCAACAAATAGATTGCAGGAAGTTTTTGAAGCTTTAGAGATCTATTGAACATAAAACTAAAACCTTCTTTTTCATCATGAGACTTTGCTTTCAATTTTCTTTCTCATAATACTCTTCTTTCTTTTCACTTTGTTAATGGAAGGAGTAGAAAATATTAATGCACTTCAAAAAAAACAATATACTTTTCTTTATTGAATAATAGAAAATAAACATGATTGAGTCACTAGAACCTTTATATACATTTTTTATTATATAAATAATAAATATCTTGACTTAATCAACACTTCTAAATTTTGAGTATAATAAAAATTGTCATGGAAAACAAATTGACAACCATGATATCAATCTCAGTAATGTTTCGGACAGCAGATTCAGTGTTTTAGAAAAAAGGAATCATAATCATAATAATAAAGAAGCAATTTTATAGCAATAGATCATAACTAGGTATACAAGTAGAATTATAGGATCAAGATATATATTAAAATTATCCATATAATTAAGATCCATATAATTATGTGAGAAAATAGTTCATTATCAAGTAGCCTATCTTCAGTTTGTTAAAAAATTGTTGCAAGAACCATTTAATTTAGTGTTCATTTAAATTTTAAATTGCTCTGCACTCATCACAGTTACCTATGTACTTCTAAATCTTTGTAACAGCTTGTATTGGCCTCTATGTTTTACTTACAAAGTGAATGTGTGCTCATCTTTTAAGGGGAGAGAGAAATGTCGTCTCTTTGAAGGATTGAGACTCCTCTATTCAGAAACAATCTATCTCCTTGCCATGGTTCTATATTACTTGAAACACAGCTTCATTAATCACATCTCTTCTTTCCTTCATACCTATGTCTTTTGTTTCTCCTTGTTAATTGTAAGCTTGAGAAGGACACAAGACACATCTTAACCATTGTATCCCAATTAATGAGTTCAATATCTGACCCAAGCATTTGTAATTTAAATAATATATCTAAATGTTCATATATTTGTATGTACAGAGTTAAAAGAAGAAAGGGTTACAGCCAATATCCTTAGTGAAATATTTACTGATTTATCCAGCTATAGGCAGCATTAACGACTTATTAGTATTTTATTAGTAAGAAAAAATTAAGAGTGAAAAATGATTATGGGTAGAGTTTGAAAACCACATTAATATTCAAATATTTACTAGAAAAAACTTCACACTTAAGCCATCAGGAAATAAATGGGGGAAAACTTACCAAATTTAAACATGAGAGCGAGGTGTGATGGCATACAACTTTAATGCCAGCACTGCAGAGGCAGAAGTAAGAGGATCTCTGCTTGTCCCAAAGTTAGTCTGGACCACATACTCAGTTTCAGGCAATCCTGGTCTACATAATGAGTTCTAGGACAGCCTGGGCTCCATAGTGAGTTCTAGGACAGCCACTACTAAATACAAAGTCCCTGCTTTAAAAAATAAGTGAGTAAATAAGTAAACATTTAGAAAAGGTGAAAATGTTTCTCTGCTGCTCATACATGACTTTATCAAGTAAGGAACACAGAGATTCAGAAAGTCACAAGTTAAACACTCAACCAAATTGTAAAAATAAAGTAAGTGGATAATTTTTTTAAATACAAATCATCTACCAATGTTAAATCATTATCAAGTAAGAAATTTAAACAAATTCATAACCCCTAGTGAAATACAAGCAGTCATAAAAATTCTCCCAAACAAAAGAAAGCCAGGGCAGCTTGTTTCATTGCAACATTCTATCTAACTTTCACAGAGTTACTGCCAATACTCCTTAGATTAACCAACAAAATTGAAACAAAAGGAACAGTGCCCAATTTGTTTTATGAGTTGATGACTATCCTTATACCCTTATAAGCAAACCACATAAAGACCCAATTAAGAGAATTATAGACCAATTGTGTTTATGACCACAAAGGCAAAAATTTGAATAAAATACTTGCAAACTAAGTCTAAGAATAGATTAAAATGATTATCCACTATAATCAAGTAGGCTTCGTTCTCAAGAATCAGGGATAGTTCATAATATATAAACCAATGAATATAATCCACCATATGAAGAAATTGAGATATATAAAACACATCTCATTAGGTGCAAAAAAGGCCTATGACAAAACTCAACACTCATTCATGATAAAAAGTTCTGCTTCTGCTAAGATTAAGTATACAATGATTATAGCTCTGTATTAAAAAAGATAGCTTACAACAAACCCACAGCCAACATCAATTTAAATGGAAAGAAGCTCAAAGTAGTTTCCCATAAATTAGGAACAAGAAAAAGTTTATATATACAATACTTGAAGTCTTAGCAAGAGGAATAAGACAATGGAGGAAATAAATGGTGTTGAAGGGGGCTGCTTGTTTGTCCTGGCCACCCAGTACCAAAATAATAACACAGAAACTGTATCAATTAAATCACTGCTTGGCCCATTAGCTCTAGCTTTTTATTAGCTCACTATTACATATTAATTTAACCCATTTCTATTAATCTGTGTGTCACCATGTGGCTGTGGCTTACCGGCTAAAGTTCCCAACATCCATCTCCACTGGCTCCATGGCTTCTCTCTGACTCTGCCCTTCGTTTTCCCAGCATTCACTCTAGTTTTTTCTCCTAGTTCTGTTCTGCCCTTGCCATAGGCTCAAAGCAGTTCTTCATTCATTAACCAATAAAGTAACACATAGACAGAAGGACCTCCCACACCAAAAGGGAATACAGATTGGACAGGAAGAAGTCAAAGTATCTTTATTTGCAGATGTTGTGGTAGTATACATAATTGACACTAAAAGATTCCACCAGGGAATGCCTATAACTGTTAACACTTCCAGTTAATCAGTAGATTGCAATTTTAATTCACAAAACAAGTAACCATTGTATATATCAATGGCAAATGGACTGATGAAGATATCAGGAAAACATCAGATTTCACACTAACTCCTCAAAATATAAAATATCTTGGGTAACTCTAACTATGCAAGCAAAAGACTTGTAAAATAAATACTTAAGACTTTAAAGAAAGAAATTACAGAAGATATCAGAAAATGGAAAGATATCCCATAATCATGGATCTATAGTTTTAATATACTAAAACAGACATCCTACCTAAAGCCACCTACAGAATAAATGCAATCCCCATAAAAAATTCAACATAATTCTTCACATATCTTGTAACAATTTTTAGCTCCATATGGAAACATACAAGGAGGAAATCCAGGAAAGTTAAGACAATCCTGAACAATTAAAGAATGTCTAAAATTTTCATCATCCCTGTCTCTAAATTGTATGGCAGAGCCTTAGTAGTAACATTATGGTATTGGCACAAAAATATACATGTTGACAAATGGAAAAAAAATTGAAGAACCAGACATAAAGTCTCACATCCATTGACACCTGATCTTTGATAAAAAAAAAAAAAGCCAGAAATATCCACTGGAAAAAGATATCATTTTCAACAAATGGTGCTGATCAACCTGTATATCTGCATGTAGAAGAATATAAATAGATCCATACTTACCAGCCTGCACAAAACTTAGCTATAAATAAAACACCCCTCAACATAAAACCAGGTATATTTAACCTGAAAGAAGAAAAGTGGGGGATAGCCTTGAACTCACTGGCAAGCAATAAACTTCCAGTACAGAACATTTTTAGCACAGGCACTAATATCAACAGTTAAAAAAATATATCCCACGAAACTGAAAATTTTCTATAGGACAAAGGACATCATGCTTTAGACAAAGTGTCAGCCTAAAGAATTGGAAAAGTTTTTTTTCAACTATACATCTGATAGAGGTACTATATCCAAAATATATAAATAACTCAAAGAAAATAAATATGTAGAAAATATCAAGAAAACTAATAGCTCAATTAAAATAATATACAGATCTAATCAGAATCATCAAAAGAAGAAACTCAAATGGCTGTCAATACTTAAAATTGGTCAACATCATAGTCATCAGGGAAATGCTGACTATAAGATTTTGAGATTCCTTCTTATAATTGTCAAACTAAGTAAGGTCAACAAATCAGATGATAGCTTATATTGACAAGGATGTACAGTGAAAGGAATGCTCATTCATTGTTAGGGCACCTACAAAGTTCTACATTTGGCATAATCATAGCTGATGGGAAAGGCAAAAGTCATGAAGTCAGAACAATTGTTTGACAAAAATCCGACAAAACTGAGGCACGTGATGGCTCCGTGACACTTTTGGTTTTGATTTCTGCCTTTTGCATACTTGGGGAATTTTAATATTTGTACAATTTGTGGATATTGCATATATGGGAAATTTCTTATGGATCATTTATGCCTTCTCACAGAAGTACTATTTCTAAGCTTCCCTAGGAAAGTCCTAAACATATTACCTTTCCTGCTTTTAGTGAGATATCCTTATCTACTTGAAGGTCTTCCTTATGCCTTTAAAGTTGTAACATACATAAAGAAGCCAGAGGTCTATTTATGAGGCTATGAGATACTGAAACATTTTCCCTTGTACTTACTCAGGAACAAGACTATTTAATAGATAAAGTAAAATTTAAAATGGTCAACAAGATTCAGTGGGCTAGAGGAATTGGCCCTAGATTACATTACAAGCTTCTTCCTGCTCTACACTCAGGCAATTTTGTGATACACACAGCAACATAGTTAGGTTTGCTGAAGTTACCTCTGTCCTACACAGAGACTTACATTTGTGGGCAAAAAATGATGAAAAAATGAGAATTCAGTATCTCCCTTCCTAAAGTTAACTCATACAAAGAAGAAAAAATGACAGGAGTAGACATATAAACAAGATATATAAAGATATAAAACATAAGCATTGTTTTACGCTAGAATTTGAGTAATAACTGTAGCAGTTTTACCTATGAATTTTTGGGGGCACTCTTACCATTAAGAGGTAATAATACTCTGCTTTGGACATGGTAATCTGCATGGACTGGCTTGGAAATTTTATTTTGTCTAGCATCATTGAAGCCAAAAATGACATGATCTATGAATCTATTCCTATTTGCTGGATTCTGTATGAATAAAGAAACACTATGGATGCTAGTCAATCTGGATGCAATGTTCTCCTGACCATCATGCCTGATTTATCTTTCCCTCCCTGACTCTTTACCTCTTCTAGGGTTCTATCAACAGCTGGAGCTGGCCCCTGGCATTCAGCCACTATGGATATCGACATGCCAGTTCCTTAGGAAGATGACACTTGATCTACATCACAATCCTGCTATATCACCTTTGGGCATATACCCAAAGGACACTTCAGCCTACCACAGAAACACTTGTTCAACCATGTTCATTGATGATACATTTAAAATAGCCAGATATCGGAAAGAATCTAAGCATTTCTCATCAGATTAATGAGTAAAAATATGTGGCACATTTATACCATGGGCTATTAACCAGCCATTAAAAATATGAAATAAATTCTCAGGTAATAGAGGAAACTTGAAAAAAATCATCCTAAGTGAGGAAACCCATATTAAAAAAAAACAGATATGGTATATATCCTATTTTATGTAGATCTTTGCAGTTAAGACAATGATAGCCAAGCTACAATCCTTTGAACCACAGCAGTTAGGTATAGAGTAAGCGGCTATGAGAAACAGTTAGATCTCTCTAGAGAGAGAGAGAGAGAAATAGAATTGATAATTATGAATGGATGGGGGCACTGTAATGGACGAATCAAGTAGATAGAGGAAGAGAGTGGGCATCAATGAAGGAAATGTAGAAAGACAGCAACAGTTAAGGGCAATTTGAGAGTTACTATGGAAACCAAAACAAAGTAGAAGCTTCCTAAAACATATACATATGAGTGCAATCTAAATGAGATCTCCAAATAATGGAGGAGGTTGAACCTAACTGGATATTTTTTGTCACCAAATGAAGCTTCCAGTCAAGGAATGGAACATATCTAATTGAGTTGTTGGCCAAAAGGGTCCCATTGTAAATCACAACCAACCCAAGTGCCTGCCAATGTTATAGGATGCCCTTCACAAATTAAAAGCAAGGCCCTAAATCGGAATACAACATGTACATAACTCATTGAACATGGAGACATCCAACTGGTATCTACTTTGGGCTTTCACCCCTACAGGATAGTGTTTTTGGTACAGGAAGGTACCTTGCTAACAAAAGAGAAATGTGAACACCAACTCAGCTACAACAGTTCTGTTCTAAAATGTTACACCACCTACAAGATATGTTAGTACAACAATGACACAAAATTTGTGGGAGTAACCAACCAATATCTGATTTAACTTAAGACACACTGAACAAGATAGAACTCATACCTAGGGTGACCTTGATGACCAAGATAGCTGAGGTACCTAGGGTAAAACCAAATACTAATGTTATACTTGATAACTAGCATACTAGCTCATATATAGTAGAAAATCAATGAATATTTATGGAGCAATGAGTATCTCTCTTACTAAGAGACATCACACATGGAAAGAGAATATATAATCTTTATTTTGTATTTAGTGATATCTGGAAGACTAGTGAATCCTTATTACACACATTCCAATAATTTTAGCAAACACCTTTCTTGCTAAATATTAGAGTTTTAAACTCTGTTTTCCGTATAGTATTTAATAAAGATAAACTAATTAAGCAGACCCTGTAAGGAAGGTAATGTTTTTACCTATCTGCAAAATACGGAGGACAAATTGATATTATCATTGGCTTCTCTATTTCTTGTAATAAGTCAGCTGCAGCTTTGATAGTAGTATAAAAGAACACAATTTCCAGAAGATCTAATTATAAACATTGTCAACAAGAGAGGACTCAGGGTTTATTGAGCTGTCTTCAGAGTTCCATTGCAAGGAGGATGCTAAGCTTTCACAGCAATGTGTAAAATTTATAGTCATTTGATAAGAATCGTACCATTGCAGAGCTGACATTTTCAGTTTAGAAAATCATTGCTTCCAGCATCCTGCATTTTCCTATGAGAAAGTGAGTTATAGAATGTGTTCAAGTGAGTGTTCGATTGAGAGAATTCAGGATTTGGGGCTCACCATTTAATGAAGATACCTGTATGCCACATGTTGTTCATCATGTGACATGATACAATCAAGCCCAAATCAAATGTTAACTAATTCATCTGTTAACGAACTGGATAATTAATGATTTATGTGGAATCACACTAACACAGGAAGAAATGGGCTTTTTGTCATATTTTGTTTTATTTTTTTGAAGTTACAAACTAAATATATCATTTCCTGCTCCCCTTTTCTCCCTCCAGGTCCTCCTACAGCCCCCTCCTTGCTTTCTTTCAAATCTTTGGCCTCTTCCCATTAATCACTCTTATATTCATATGTGTATTGTGTGTATCACTTAAACCTGAGTATACCTGCTCAATTTTCTTATTGTTACTTGTATGTATAAGTATTAGGAACCTGTTTTTATTGATAGAAACCACAGCCTCTATTAAAGGTATATTCTTTGAAGAATTCTCTCATGTGGAGGATTTCAGTATTTCAGTGCAGGTGACAAGTCTGCAACAATGTAGGCTATGATCATTATTTTTGATTTAATTTTATTTTATATGAGACTTTATACATAAAAAGCACATATAGATCACTATTATCTCTATTCCTCCCAACTACTCTTTCCCCCCAACAATGATTGCCTTTTAAATTATTGTTTATTACATGTATATTTGTGTGTGTGGCATGTATGAATATATATACATATA
>NW_026067944.1:11826236-11915090 GCF_014885135.2 Alexandromys fortis
TTCCTTGAGACTTAGGTCCAAGGACTTCATTGTCGTGGGAGGTTCTTCCTAATTACTCAGGTAACATTATTTCCCTTCTCAGATCTTCGATGGGGTTGAAGACTATATAAATGTAGTTACAGTCCACTCATGACTTGGCCAAGCTATTTATTATACAAGACCTAAGCTAGTTAGAGTAGAATATTTGTACTTATTGTATATAATTTCATAGTAGGTTTAGAACTCTCTTACTTAAACAAAAGGGGGAGGTGTTGCGGGAGGTTCTTCCGCTCCTCCAGCCAATAGCCACTGAGATATAGCCCATTGGGGCGTGGTCTCTCTCCCTTTAAAAAAGCGGCCACTTCCCTTCTTGCTCTCTCTTACTTCCTGCTCCACTTCCGGCGACTAGACTCCCTTCCTGGTTGCCCAGAGGGCTGTTGTCTGGGACGGTTATCTGTAAGTTTTTCCCCTTTAAATAAATAACCATTCTATTAATCACAGTTCCGAACTAGTGTGGGATTGTTTGTGACTTCCGCCCTTGCCTTCACTTCATTGCACATATATCAGTTTCAGTGTGGTACCCCAAAGTCACTTATTCTCTGCAGTTTGACCTGTTGTGGACCTCTGTAATATTTTCTGTTTGATGCAGAAAAAGCCTCTTTGATGAGGGTTGAGCACAACAGGTATCTGTAGATATAAGGATAAATACTTATAATACAGTTAGAAATTATATTGGTTTAGGAAAATGGCAGTAGTGGGCTCTCCTCTCAGGGCTATGACTTTTTCATCCACAGATCATTGTTCAGGTTTGTGGTACACTGCATAACTTCCCTCCAGTTGATCTGGCCTCAGTTCAATTACACAGCTCTTGGTTACGCCGAAGGTAAAAGTACCAATGTTGCTTCATCATGTATATTTTGCCAGTCAAATTGTTACAGGGTTTGTATCTCAGTGGGACTGTTGATTGCTTCTCTCTCTTGGCAAATGGATGACCCCTTTTGATGCTATAAGAATCAATATTCAAGGAGGAGGCTTCTGGCTCAGTTGCAGTATGATTCTGCTTAGCTACCTATGCCAGGTGTGTAGTGTCTTCAGCTATAGGGTTTTGCCTTTAGCTTCACGTTCTGGTAGGCAACCAAGGACAATTGCAACAGATTCTGTTATTTTGGGAGTCTCTTAGACTCCTGAGAACAACATCTGAGAGTTTTTCATGTCTGACTTTAGGTGTTTTATTACATAGTTGATGGTTCTTGGAGAAAGCATTATCACCACAAATGGAATAAAGTCATTCAAATAATTTATACATGTATACATATATACTTACATATATTATTTGTATTTTTTAAGTAAACGTAAAATATACTTCCCTTTGGCTTCTTCAGTCATCCTTGGTGTTCTTTATCCTTTCTTCTTTCCATCTCCTTCACAGCTGTCCTCTTTCTCCTCAGAGGTACATACCCTCAATAATGATATTTTATTTTTGTTTTAATACATAAAGGTTTACTAAAGATCAGAGGGTAAATACAGCCACTAAAGGCCAGGCAGTGGGGCCATACACCTTTAATCCCAGGATTTGGGAGACAGAATCAGATGGATCTCTGTGAGTTTAAGGCCACTGTGGGCTACACAAGGTCATTGCAGAAACAAATCCAGGTGGTGGTGGCTCAAACACCTTTAATCCCAGTACTAGGGAGTCACAGGTCTTTAATCCCAGCACTAAAGGAGAGTACATAATGGGAGGAGACAAAGACTCAGGGCTCAGTTACCCAGTCTTGGTAGAGATAAGACTTTCCTAGTGGCTTGGCTGTTTTGCTTTTCTGATCGTTAGCTTGAACCTTAATATCTGTCTCTGGGCTTTTATTAATCATGCTACACCCACTCCATTTTTTCCATTTTTCCCTTTATACCATCTATGTGCTCCTTCCTGTCCCCCTCTCCACAGTTCTGCCTTCCTTACCTCTACTCGGTCCCTTTTTATTTTTCGATTTTCATTGGTTACTCCAGCTAAATATTTAGAAACAGGAATCACAATAAAAGAAAACATTTGAGATTTGTCTTTCTGGGTCTGGGTGTCCTCACTGAGTGTGATATGTTCTAGTTGCATTCGTTAACTTGAAAATTTCATGATTTCATTTTCCTTTGCAGCTGTATGGATATGTATATGCACCACATTTTCTTTATGCATTCATTTGTTGAAGGACATTTAAGACATTTCCGTTTCCTAGTTATTGTAAGCAACTAGAAATGAACATGCCTGAGCAAGTGTCTACAGTGTATGCTGTCCAGTATTTTGAGAATAAGTCAGTAGTGATGTAGTTGGGTCATATAACAGAATTGTGGTTAGCTTTCGGTGGTTCTCCACATTGATTTCCAGGATTGCAGCACCCCCGTCAACAGTGAATGAGGGCTCCCTTTCCCTCACATCCTCATCAGCATTTTGTTGTTAGTTGTTTTCTTGATATTAATCACTCTGGTTGATAAATGAAATCTCAAAATTGTTTTAATTTGCATTTCTATAGTCCCTAAGAATATACATGTCTCTTAAAGTCAGTTTTACTGGCTGTGTATTTGAATTTTTGTCTTTGATGCTGCTTTTTTTTTTTTATCTAATGTGAATGGCAGTTCTTAAAGGCCATTTTGTGCCATGTGCAAGTGACTGGAAGATTGTGTTTGGAAGGTTGAGGCAAAAATGTTATCATTGAATGTTGTGGGTAATTTGTTGAAGCACTTCAATGTTTGAAAAATTGTATGTGAATCAATAAATAATTAAAATAATGATGATGATGACAGAGGAAATCCTTTGGGGAAAAAGTCTTTCAACCAGAATCATTGAATTTATCTCTCAACACTTCAAGGTATCAACCAGAACGACAGACAATAGCACATATACAAATTAATATCTTGGTTAGGTGGAGAAGTTTAAAAAATCCTTTAATAGAACTGAAAGTGTAGCTATTGATTTCTTAGGAGATAGCCTTGCTAAAGGCTGAATTGCTTTATGATTAAATCAGAAGGTTCAGCTCCAGCATCAGTGTTTCCTTCAGTCAAAATCACAGTGGATATCTACAGATCCCCAGAGCTGTTTCTCTGAGTGAACAGTAAAACATAAGTATTTCCCTGAGGGGTTTTGATCCAGTGCTAGATTAGCTGCCTGAACTTGATCATTTCAGTTTTACTTGGAGAGATCTATACAGGCCATTTACCTACTCGACTTGCCCATCTGGATTTGAGAATTAAAAGAGATAAAAGTTGCAATCTATGTTTGTATTTTGTACCCTGCAGTGTAAGATGAAAATGCATATTTCTAATGTATTAGGCCTTCTAGGTTATGTGTTACTTTTTCTGGAAGTTGAATATATCGCATTCTACTAAGGAACATCATGTATTTATAGTTCAGAGTTCATTACCAATCATCTTTAACTCTCACAAGTCATGTAGACATTAACTTCATGGTCTCAGAAAATAAACTACACATACTCTAAAGTCCCCAAACCAAAAATGCAGTTTAAAGTTATGAGAGGAGATGAAAAGGTAGCTACAGTTGCAAATAATGTAAGATTATCAACCAATCTTAAGTGTTGTAATGCATACACCAGTAGCCCCCATTTTCCCCAATCATTTCTTTGAGCCATGTCCCCTTAATTTCCTCTTCCTACTCCTAATGACATCCTGGGAAATGTCATAACTTTCTTGCTACTTTCTGTTATTACAGTCTTATCCATTCTTTTTTTTTTAAATATCCATTCTTAAAGTGCAGTTTCATCAACTTTTCTCCTTCCAGAGTGGTGTCGGGAGCCATGTACTTGCACTATAGCAGGTTGCTTCCTCTCCCTTTCTTATTACAGATTCACACATCTCCACCAATAGTGATATGACAAAGGCTGAAGACTCAGGAAATAACCTCCCAGATGTTCGTGATTAGTGAGAATATGTAAGTATTAAACAAATGGCAGCTGTGGAGGCCCTCATGGAGTATGATTTTTTCAGAACACAGGTACAATATGATCCTTTCCATCTCAAAATCAAAGAGGGAGAAGATTCACTGGTTTTCTCCCACTTCTCACATTTCTTGTTTTTCACAGCAGCAACCTCACGGTTCTGTTGTCACACCTATCTTCACCCCGTAGACTTTAAATGGTTAACGGTTGGGGGCACCAAAGTTGCCAAACAATGCACAGAAAATTAACTTTGAGAAAACTGTTATATTGGTAAATGTCAAACCATGGACATTCACTTTGCCATGGTGTTTCATTCCTTCACTCTTTTTTTTTTTCAGAACATTCTCTTTCCCATATACTAAAATAGGTCACAGATGATGGGGAGTTGGCATTCATCTGACTCTCATCCAGGGTATAAGATGCCAGCTTTCCATTCTAGAAAGAATCTCTTTTCACTTGACTATTGAATAGGGTAACTAAGTATTTCTTTGTCCCTTTGTACATATGAGGATTATAGGGGAAAACGAGCATTAAGCTTTTTTATTTGGGGACATAAAATTATTCACCAACTGATGATGTGGATTGACGATGTATGTTTAACCACAACTAATATGTCAGGCCCTCAATTTTCTGTACTTTAGCTGAGACTATTAAATTTGGTGATCTTTTAAGAGCTCAGTCCTTAATTATCAGTTATTGGAAATAACAGATAATAACAGAGGAAATAAAAACACTTCCAATATCAAATTTGGTTCAGAAATTTAACTGTACAAATTACATGCTTTAGAAATAATGTAACTAAATTATAATAAAATAGCCATGTGGTCAAAGGTATACTTTCCAGAACCAGGATCTAGGTCTCAGCAGTTTGAATCTATTGACTATGTCCTTTGTTGCCTTTAATATTGAGTTCTCTGTTACTATTTGAATGATTGTCTTGAACACACACATATATATTGCAATATATTATCTTTCACTTTTAGTGCCAGCTACCATGCAAATTTTCTGTTCTTTTTAATCTCAAAATTGTGGTCCCAAGTTCTTGTCCCACCTGGTTCCATAGTCATTTAGTCCCAAAGAAATACACAGAGACATATATTATTTATGAACTGCTTGGCCTATTAGTTCGGGTTTGTTACTAACTTGTTCTTACAACTTAAATCAACCCACAATTCTATCTATGTTTAGCCATGAGACTTGGTACCTTTTCTCAGTGCAATATTCTCATTTTGTTTCCTCTGTGTCTGGCTGGTGACTGAATCTCTGCCTTTCCTCTTCCCAGAATTTTTTTAGTATCATCGCTCTTCCTGTCTGGCTACTGGCCAATCAACATTTTACTAAACCAGTATGAGTGACAAATCTATACAGTATACAAGAGAATTATCCCACAGCACAAAACTTCTCAAAATAATTGTCTATATGTGTGACCAAAGTACCTTTTTTATTTTTCTACCAATCCTCTAACATTTCTTTCCACTTTTAGACTTTGTTCTTGGAGCAGTTAATAGTGATTGCTTTCAGGTCCTCATCTTGCCTTCAGAAGAAGTTAGTACTGTCCTTCTTCCTTTGTTAATATGTTTCCACATCATGCTTTGATGTATACACTTCTGGTTGCCTGTTTACTGCAGTAATATCCCTTTTGAAGCTCCTTGAGAATCAGATTCATTCCTGAGTCCTCCACCTTTCTTTGGATGTTTCATGCTAGAAAACCTTCTCCTGTCAAGTGTGAATACTAAGGTAAGTAATTTTCAGTTGCATTATTCTAGTTTTCAGTTTTTCCAGACTCCTATAGATGATGGTTTTTATAATTTCTCCATTAAACATCTTAACTATTTCCTACAAGACAAGTTGTTTAATTTTTGTCTGCTCTGTATAGCTCACACCAAATAAATGAAGCATAAGCATATGAACAAAATCATGCTAGAGTTATGTTTGTAGAGGCTGCTTATTCATTTACGGCCACCAGATTTGAAATATCCACATAGAAACTGTATAATTTGAAACACTGTTTGACCAATAGCTTAAGCATACTTGTAACTAATTTTTTATATCCAAACTAACCCATCTCCATTAATCTGTACATCACCACGGGGTGGTTGCCTACTGGCAAAGTTTCAGTGGGCTCCGGAGAAGGTGTCTGTCTCCTGTAGTTGCTATGTGACTTCTCCCTGACTCTGCCTCCTCCCTCTCTACATCTCTGTTTGGATTTCCTGCCTGGCTATACTCTGTTAAGCCATTGGCCAAAAGCAGCATCTTTATTATACAATGGCAATAAAACATATTCACAGCATATATCACCTCCCACATCACTGTTACTCTTGCTTCTTCTCCCATTTCCCATGGCTACTCTACTTCCATTCTAAAGTAAGATGTTTATATGTTACTTTACCTTGAATGTTACCAACTCAAAACAGGCAAAGAATGCTTCCTTTTAGTATATTATATTCTCTGATTTCTGTTGACAGTAACAGAAGCAAAATCATTCTCATCAGTGAAATATCAGAGCCTGTAAAGTTGGCTTTATGGTTAAGAGCACTTGCTGCTCTTAAAGTGTCCACACATCCAGTTTGTAGCATCTACAGTGTGGATTACAACCATCTATAACTCCAGTTCCAGGTCATCTGATGTCCCCTCCTTATCTCTGTATGCACCAGGTAGGAGCCCAGTGTACATGAATATATGCAGGGAAATACTTATAGCAAAAAAATCTTTTAAATGTAAAATATTGTAAGGTTTCCCTGAGATAAACCTATGGCTAATTTACAGCTCTTTAAGATGACTTGTATTGTTAACTCTTCATCTTCCACACATTTCTAAAGTGTATTTCTTATTTACTTTGTGGAATAAAGCAAACAAATCCTATGAATAAAAATCCCAAATCACCTAAATCCAGGTTTGAACGTATAATCATTTAAGAAATAATAAAATCTGATTAATGCTTCATTATACTTATCATATATTCTATTGCATATACTATTAAAATCTCTTGGATACTAAGAACACCATGCTCTTAGTGCTTTCATCACACCATGCACTATTTTTACTTGTATTCCATGCGAAGTGGAGAACAATGACCTGGAGATATAAGAAATTCAAAACAAAAACACGGTGTTATGGTCTTTGTTGTTCTTCCTCAGAACCTGTTTTGCTTAAGTTTCCGCAGGCCTGTGAAGCCTGCATTTTTGATACACCTAGTTTTATCTCTAGATATTGGGTTCTGCCTCCTGATTTAGCCTTCAAGAGAGGCTCTTCTCTAGAGCGCTCATTCGGGAGCAGTTGCTAATGATTTTACCTGGCCTAATAAAATGTGAGAAGAAAATTGCTGAACAATTTGTGTGATATGCATTGACTCCCTTCTGAGAGGGGGTCTAGAAAAGGTTTATTTTTTACCAATTACTTAAGGGCAAGAAGCAGCTTTTTCCAAGAGCTGATAGTAAGCTTTCAAGTTCAGTTGACAAGAAAGAAGCAGAAATTCAGGGAGGAAAAATGATCCATGTTAGAAGAGAGACAAAACATCAGCAGAAACTAAATCAAGCACAGGGTCTTGGGTTCCTAACAAGATCATGCTATCATACGATTGTGGAATTAAGTCACATTTGAAGCACTGGATAGTTTTAGAATGCCCAAGTAGCAGAACCATCAGATCTCCTTTTGTTGATGGAGTCATTTTCTATTGTGTTATAAGCTGGCTCCATTTTTAATACATCTGAAGAGGTACAGTGAATTAAAAGGATGTTTCATTTTTCCTCAATAACCTTAGAAGTAAATTGTGTACCTGCGGGCAACAAGAAACTAATGGGCAAGCTCCATAACCGATAAGCCTTTACAGTGGCAATGTTCTCATTGTTGCATTAAAATTTATGAATCAACAATGAGAAATCCACATCTCAATGTTAATACTGACATTATTACAAAACACTGCAGCTAACAAAATCCCGTTTGAGATTCCAGTTAACATAGTGTAGGTAATCCAGAAAACTGATCAGAAGACAAAAGCCAAACACAGATACTACCAAAGATACAAGCCATAGCAAGCAATAGTTCAAGGGAAAACCTATCAATACGATAAAAGAATAGGATCATTAAAAGCACACCATAACCTACTGCCACACTTGACTGGCTTCTGCTAAGGCAGAATGCCTCAAGATCTGTGAAAGGAAATCACAGTTCTGCTGTCCTCATACCAGCTCTCCTCCCCCAGTCTGTGTTTACTTCATATCCTTGTAGGTGAGAAAACTAAATCATGCCTTTCCTTTGTGGGATCAATTTTAATTTTAGAGCCGTTTAGGACCAAAAACAATTTTAGTAAGAAAGCCGACTTGTGCAATCAAATTTGGGGTCTTTCAAAGCCTTTCTCTATTTTGACTTTAAGAGTCTATTTTAGGAGTCAAGTCCAAGAAGGAAACACTTTGTTTTCCTTATTTGATTCTCCTTTAAATGAGTGAATATCAGTTTCAAAATCTAGTTTTAACTCTGGAAAGAGCTGCTAAATGATATTACTGAGTATGACAAGAAATGAACAACCCCCAAAATTTAAAAAAAAATGAAGTCTTTGAGTTATTATTTCAAACTGGTAATTCACTGTGGGTCTTCATTATGGAAACCAGAGAGTTCATGATCCTCATTTTTACTTAAGTTTTCAGAAGCATGCTTCTCTTATTCTTTTGGGTATATAGACATTTAAGCTTAACTGTCTCTTGCTGTATCCTTCCCAGAATGTTTTGCTATGTCTGTCTATTGGTCTCTGCACCGATTCTTTTGGGGACTGTGTTGGTGCCTGGTAAGTATAATTTGCTTACAGGATTAATGGCTTTTCTTTACAGGATCTGGGAAATAAAAGGATAGAAATAGTTTTTAATGGCATTCTGCTACAGATCTTCCTAAAGTCTGTAAGTGTATGTGATCAGAGATGTTACAATGTCAGGAAAATAATCCCTTTCGAATGTGAGTTTCCCTGTGATTGCCTTTTCCAAGAATGTCACATTTTTTAAGAAGAACTGAAGACAGACCCCCAAAAAGAAATCCCACACTAGCTCAGAATGGAGTATAATAAAGGGTTATTTATTAAGCGGTAGACTCACAGATCACAGTCGTCTGCTTGAATGGAGAACAGCAACCGAATTCCGTAGCCAGAAGAAAGGCCAGATTCGAGGTACATCAGCATTTATAATATGAGGCCACGCCCAAGTGGGCCGGTAACTTAAAGGCTACTGGCTGTAGGAACTCCTACAGCAAAAACAATGAAAGTGTTGAGAACAGGATGCAGAAACTCATCAGGTAGGGCAGGGACGTTAAAGCAGCAGAATGTCAGTTTTAGGGGCCAAGAAAGAGATAGTGGAGCTCTGGGTCCGGGTTTCTTTCCAGCTCTCGTCCTAAATAAATACATGTGTGTAGAGACTGTAGGATGATGTGGCAAAAACTTAGTGGAGGCTACTACATGGTTACACGTTATGCCCACTGTACTGACTAGCTGATCTACCCCATTCCTAGGCTGGGTTAGTGTTTTAAGTCTTCTAAAAAGGCCTAAGATGAAGCGAGGTATTCCATGCTGTTCTGCGACCTCGCGTCTGATCAGGACTCTGCTCTCTTCTCCTCCGTAAGTTTCCACCTATGAATCTATAACTAATTTCTTAGTAAAACGGACCTTTTGTGGTTTCTGAATCCCAGTCTTTAAATTCATGAGAAAAGAACTTGAGATCTTTTTTGGAGGTGAACGCAGCTACTCGTATACCCTTGACAAAGACCGGTCCTTCTCTATTTGGTGGAAGGCCTTCCTGTCCTCTTTGAATGAGCCCCTGCAGCTTTGGGAGCATTGAGGGAGGAAGGGGACACCCGCCAAGCCAGGCAGATTAGAGGAAGCAACCCTGGCAATCACTGCATTGACAGATGTCACAGTCAGATCGCTCTTACATCATAAAGACAAGATCTCCTGAGTAAATTGGGAGCTTGGTGATCATCGGAGAGGGCAGAGAAGGGAGGGGAGTGGAGAAAAATATCTATCTCAATAAAAACAATAAAAAAGAACTTGAAAGCCATTGGCTTGTGATGGGTTTGGTGGCTGCAATATTTTATAGCACCCTAGCACCCCAAACTATGCTCAGCAGGATTCAAGAGATTCTCCACTTCTTTCAAAAGCACCCCAATATTCCCATAACAGAAGGTTACCATCTCTTTTCCTTTAGCTTTGTTGTCCCTGATCTTTACTATTTCTTTAAGTTTTTCTGTCTGAGAACTGCCACATACTTACTCTTGAAAATGATGACCTCCCTGACATGCTGAAGTCTTACTGTCTGTCTTTCCAGAGTCTATAGTCTCAATTCTGCTTTTACCCTGGGTGATGTGTGTGTGTGTGTGTGTGTGTGTGTGTGTTTATAGATTCTCTAGGCTACAATCCTGAGGAGGTTTCAAGTGGATTCATTAATTTTATCCTTCCATTTCTCCTTCATAATGACATTTTATTGGTAGGTGAATTTAAAAAGCTCAGAAATACAAGTATTCTTCAGAAGTCAGATTCATTTATAAATATGTACTGCATGGTATTGTATTGCAGGGTGTATATGGACAGTGATTTGATTGCTATAGTGAAAAGAGTTAACATGGCCATTAAAACATACTTAATAAATGTGAATGGTTGTGTGTGGTGTGTATGTGTGTGTGTAAGAACAGCTAAACTTTACTCATGGATCAGGTATCTCAAGTAAATTGCAACTTTATAATCTACTCATGCTGTATATTAATAACCTTGTTACATATATGTGCATATATTTAAACTTTTTATCATGAATGCAATCTGATTTAATATGAAATTAAAGAAAGGCTATTACTTTTAGTAGTGACGATGTGCTCTGTGGGTGGGTCTGAGCACTACACAAAAGAGCACTTGCAGCCTGGCATCAGCACAAAGGACCACGGTAGCTTGAAATGGCTGTTTTCTCTGCTGGATAGGGAATGGCATCAGTCTCAAATTAATTCCTGTGTTTCAGATGCTCCTCTAATATGAAAAGGAGAAGTTGTACAATCCTGTCATCACATCGAAGTGGGAATTTCTTTAAAGTCAAGCCAAAAGTTCATTAAATTTTGAGACCTTCTGTGTTTGTTTAAACTTTAAAGGTTTCTGAACTTAGGCAAATGATATAACTTAGAACATGATTTCATAATTAGTAAATAGAAATTTTACAAACTAACTTTTCCTCCAAGATTGGGAAACAAAAACGATAGCATTTTGTTTGTACCCGCAAGCTGACCTTAATCAAATTCTACCTTATGATGTCATTACATAATTAGTCCTCTGCTAAGGCTCAGTTATAATGCCATGTTCTCCTAAGCCTTATGAGGGAATAAAAGAAGCTTGTACATATATGTATATATACCCACATGTGATGATAACACATGCACACTTTGTCAGTTTCATTAGGTGTCTATCATAGAAAGGTCTTTGCTAATTTTTATCTCTCCTATGATATGAAGCATAAATAAAACTTTCATCATCAGTATCCAAAGCAGTTCAGAAATTAGCTATACATACAGGATGGGAAAATCTTCACAGGATTTGCAAGGTTATTACTGAAGTTTATATCCCAGTGCCCTGACCCTTTTCTCAAAATGATCAGACAGCAGTTCAGATCTTTGACTCTGGTAGTCTAAGACCTTGACATTTAACCAAGCACAGAGATTATGTGTCTTTTCACCATGCCTCACAGTTATAATCAGGTTGCAGAGTCATTACATCTGATCAATCAAAATTATTGCTTCTCAGGACCTACAGGTTGAGGGTTATTTTCTTTAAAAGAACTGCGTGTAATTTCTTTAGTGTGTTTGTCTCTTTTCTTTGTCTGGTAAGATATTTTCCAGAATGGATATTTAACAAATATTAAATGATAATTCTTTATTGACCTTTGTAGCTTTGGGAAACCTTGAAAATTTTTCAGAGAGATGTTTTAAATGTTTTGTGATCTTTAGGATTTTAAAATAGACTTGTAATGACCTTTCCAAAGGAATTAAACAGAAAGTTGTCTAACCCGAAGGTGAAGCAGCTAAAACTGTTACAGCTGGGTCTTTTTCCACTCACTAATTATATCTAAGTAGATACACTGAGCTTTTTTTTAATTCCTGGATATGATATTGCCAGAAAGGACAAGTTGCCTCCATGGCATAAAAGTAGAGTGTCAAGGAAATGTTATACTGACAGCCAAACTAGATACTCAGCCCCCATGTCCCCAGTGGGAGTATTGGCTCCAATTAGGATGTTATAAGCTGTTAATTTCATTACTGCCAAGACCACAGGAAAGCAGATCCTGTAAATATTTCCAAATGCTGTAAACACTGCCCAAAATATAGTGACTTACCTCTAATTCATCATTTGATGCTCCTGTAGGCTAGCAGTCCTATCCCAATACCTTATACATGGTCAAAAACCAGAACAAAACATTCTTCTGGAAACTAAAGGGTGGGAACAGGTTGCTAGGCCTTTCCCAGTTTCTTAATGCTTCTCTCTCTAATTCCTTTGCTTAGGGCCTCATTTCTTCATCCTCAGAACCAGTGGAGTAGAAATCTTGGATTCCTATAGTCTAATCTTAGACCTCGACATTCAAACTGTAACACAAATTTTGAGTCTTTTTTATGGTGACATATTCTATATATCAATCATATGTTATAGGAACATTGCCTTACCTTACCTTAGTCACCATGAATAAGCAAGCCTTTCCCCATCTATGGTCATGCCATCACAGATTTTGGATATTAGGACATGTGAACATCTCCCAGGAAGGGCAACACTGTTGTTACTAGTCACTAAAAGCGAAATTATGTCTTCATTGTGTAAGTACAGAATATCATTTCAATACCAAAGTAAGGAAATAAAAAGTGGAGAAAGGATACTGATTTGCAAGAAGCTAAATACATTTTCAATTGTCATGTTTTAATCATAACAGTGCTGTGTATTTGCTGTGTAAATTTCCTGATCTTCAGTTTTGTCACCTGAATGATAAGCTTAGAAAGTTTTCCTCAGAGGACTTTTGGGGAAGGTTTATGTTGATTTTTGTATCAGCACGTAGAATCATAATGTCTTGGCTCAGAATTCATTAACATTAAGGCAGAGCTGAGGTTTTAATCATTACCTCTTAAAACAGTATTTTTTTTTCAATGTAGTTTTGTGTTAGTCATTAAATGAAATTTAAGATAACCATTGTAAGTTACTTGTTGTGGCCCTGAGAAGAGGGTGCACTGATGTCTTGCAGTCTGCTTCTCACCTCTCATGATATGCCAGATGGGGTGAAGCAGCATTCCAAATGGAGAACTTGACCTTTTGTTGAGAAGTTGTACCATCAAATATCTGCTAAAAAAAAAAAAAAACCTTACAAAACTAAATATTGAATATCAGAGTATGTCAAGTCTATGATCTCACAGGTGGTGACAGGACATTAATTATATTACTGTCTTCAATTAATAGATTTGTTGAAAAGGTAAAACAAATGTCAACTGGTAATCTAATCTTTTACAAGTAGTTCGTTGTTATAGACAGATGAAAATGGATGAAAACTGAATTTGACATGGTAACATTTATTAACTTTAATCTTAAAGCATATTGGCTAGTACTTGCTGTTAAGAATTCTCTTATCCTAAATTTTTTCCTTTTTGGTTGCGCTGTGTAAATAGATGTGTTCTATTTCCTTTGCCTTCTGGTAGGCCTTCTCTGGTCTGAAGTTCTAATCTAATTGTGGAATTTTATTATAGAAAATGATGTCACAAATTATTAAGATATATTTGGAAATATATACTCTTTGGATGGTTGTTTTAGATAGTCTTTTAATTGAGATATTATTTTTTGTTTTGGAGAGTCATTATTTATCAATATGAGATATGCTACAATGGTGGAAATGATATGCACTCTTCCCTATTTTTTAAATAATGAATAAAATATTTCATCTTAGTAGATTTGATATAGAGCTTCACGTACAGGCAAATACTATATGACACATTTTGAATTTGTTACTCTACAAGTTAGATAAAATCAGTATTTTATACATCGAATGCATTTGTGTGTGTCATCAAATAACTAATAAGGTATAAAAAATCATTAGCCATCCTTTAGAAAGATATTTAAGCTAGTGAACTATAAAATTCCAAGTTCTTCTAAATGTCACTTAGAGTTCTGGGGGATGCCTCGCTTCTGAATTCAGAACTCGTAAATTGAATATCTTGATCTAGTTGAGTAAGCGGGAAATGAGCACTGCTTTCCAATCGACTGGTAGATGTGATCCTAAGTGGGAGGACAAGGATGGAGAGGGCGAGAATGAATAATAAATGCATCTGAAAATCGGGCTTAGCATGTAGAGAATATCAGCATGTCCTCTAGACTCTGGGAAGTCTGTCTCCTATCATTCATTATACTTCCTAAAGAATAGGTATGTGATGGCTAGAGCCTTTCAAGCTTAGCAATAATTATTTTTCTATCCTAAAATAAAAATGAAGTCTAGAGAAATATTTCTAACTGTAACAATATACTATAATGGTTAGAGTTCCATAAAGATGTCTGTCTTTCTCCCCTAAGATTTCCTTCTATGATTTTAAAAAATCAATCTACTTTTAAAATATTTGCAGAAATTAATATTGTTAACTTAACTCTGGTAATTTCAGTTGTAAAGAAGTGAAAATGGAAGCATATTTTATAGACTGGAAAGTGTCTTTACAACTTCAATTTCACTTTTGGGCTAAAATTTTCCTTTCATTTTTTTTTTCTCTAAGGATTTTGAAGAATTCCAGCCTCCCTACTGTTGTGTTTTACACAGATTCATGTTGAATATGTATTTCTCAGCATCTAGAGATGCTGATTCAGTGTAGTTGGTGACAGGTGTCTCAATGACAAAGGCAGGAGGCCTTTAAAATCTCCAGTTTGGGAGTGTCAAGATGGGTATGACATAGTCTCATGCTGACAATCTAAAATGAAGCTTCTTGGCATAATTGCTATTCTTTCAAAAGTTAAGAAGTGCAGCTGTGTCCTCTTCACCTCCAATTCCTGAAAATTCCACACAGGAAATAGATACTTGACCCCTTCACTTTTGAGGCTTTACCTTGTCCCCCTTTTTTTCCCTTGGATGGCACTAAAGATCAGTGGAAATAATGCTATTTTGTTCTGATTAAACTTAAACTGGCTCAAATTATTCATTAACTTGGGTGGGGATGGTTCATAATATACAGAGGAGAGTTTTTGTTCTGTTTTTATTTATAAAAGAATGAATGCCTATTTCTTTCCATCTAGTCCTGGGGTGGTATGGGGGCAAGAAGGCACTGTAGTATATCCTCAGGCAAAGCAGGAACAATCAATTAAATAAACAAATATAGGAGGGGGAAAGCAATTGTTCTTTCCAGAAATGACACGTGATATTTCTTGGGAATGAATTAAGAAGGAAGAATGAATTAGGTGTAGATTTACAGGACTCTATTAACTTTTGGGCATGAGCTGTAGGCTAACTGATCTATAAGAATATGTTAATTAATTAATCTCTCTTAGCTTTGGGCAGCAAAATTTATAGTGAACAAACATGTTAATTTCTAAAAATGGTTAAAATCAGAGTGTAATTTTATAGTACGTATGTCTTCACATGAGCTATTCACACGTTTTCTGCCTGTCTACAGAGACCTTTGAACAATTGACTAAGGTCTTTCACAACTTAACACGATCATTGTTCGTCAGGTTCACATCATTTTTTTCATGCATAGTCTTTTATTGATTCTATTGAGCTCTACATTTTCTCTCCTCTCCTCCCATCTTTTTCACTCCCCTTCAACCATTTACTATAGTCTCCATGATCCCAATTTACTCAGGAGATCTTGTCTTTTTCTATGTCTCATCATTTTATAAAGCTCTTCCATGAACTCAGTTCTTACTCTTCCCAACCTTATGGGTGACTCAGCAAATGCTCCAGGCTATAGACTTTCTTCCTTCAACCCTAGCAGCCAAGGACCAGGGAAAACCTTACTGCCAGCATGCATCATGGATTACCTGACAATCCAATAACATAAATTTCCCCTTCCTCTAAGTTCTATAAGAAGGGACATCACTGAGCAACTTAAGCCTGAACTTTGGGCCTGACTTGCCTTAAAGCCTCTGTCATGTTGTTGTCTGCCAGCCTGGCTATGGTCTTAACATCACTTCTAATCAATCTCTTCTAAAAACAACATCCATCTCTGTGTCATCCCCTTGAACTCTAAACCTGAAAGTTTTCAATGACAACTTTAGGTCTTCTGGGTAATTGGGCTTAGTTTTATATGCTGTGTTTGGGTGTGGCTCTGTGTCCATAGGAGCAACTTCACAAATGTTTCCCTTCATGTCTTCAAAGTGATAAACGAATCCCCTGACTTTGTGTTTCTGGGCTCAGGATGCTGTACATGTTAGGGAACACAAGAAAAATTTTTAGCCTAAACATCAAGTTTCTTTAGCTTTCTGTGGGTGAGTTCAAATTACTAACTCTTTCTGTAAAGCAGCAGCAGCAGCAAAATGTAACAACTCCTCTTTTGAGAGGCACATCATGTTTGTAATATATGAAATCAATACTACAGTTTACATTAAATGATAATTCTAAGCACCCCTTCATTATTTTCATTCCTTTGTTTTCTCTTCTTTTTCTTTCCTCTTCCTTTCTGGTTTGTTTTTTCTAGGAGGTATCAGACCTTAAGTGTTAAGACTCATGACTATGATTACCTTGTAGATGGAACTGTTTTTTTTCTTAAAATTTATTATTTTTTATTTTCTATCACATGAGTAATATATAGATGATGTAAAAAAACAGATTTAATAGCTGGAGATTGCAAGCAATGGTATGAATGTCAAATCATCAAGTTTATGGGCCAAAAATGGTCATGAACTGTGTATGTAAATTGAGTTTATAGATTTTGATTTTGCAGGTGTAGAGATATACCATTGTTCTGACCTCTGCAATCGTGAACTTAGAGGCCTGGAAATGACATTTGACTATTTAATACAAGTTTTCTCTTTGCCAAACATACTATCCTTTGAAGGTGATGAAATAGAAAATAACTTAGTTTCAAATGTAATACCACCAGTGAAAGTGAGTTAAGCCACAGGTCACCTAGAATTTTCTCAAGTAACTCCAGAAAACCAATTCATAGCCTCCATTCTCTTCAGTGTGAATCCCATAAAATGTGGCATTTGAAGCATCCTTTTGTAACCTATATTTTTTGACAAGCCAGCTGTGGAGTGATTAGTGAATTATTTTCGGACATTACATAGAGCTAAAATGACGAAGGCTCTTTCCTCTCCCATATTCCATCCCTTAACTCATCATTTTATGCTTTCACAATTTAAATACAGATTATCTAACTTTTGTTTTACTAACATGCTCACTCTGTTGAAGATCCATTTTGTTTCTGGGAGATATTCATGAAGATTCCCTGATCGTAGAAATCAAGGAAGACAAAGGACCATTAATCACCATTCTTGCCTGCAAGGTTGTAAGGTGAGGGGTGTGGATGAGAAAGGAGCCCACAAAGGAGGGGCAAGAAGATGAGGGCATGGGGAATGTCATGGCACGGTAGCTGAGTAAAAGTAATGAATGATTTGCTTAACCTGGGATTCTCTCTTGGAGATAAAATATCTACCCTACCAGAAAACAAAACAAAACAAAACAAAAAACAACAACAAAAACATTGAAATCTAAATACACAAAGTCATTGCTGGCTTTCTCTTCTATTGTAGGTAAACTTCTTCATGTTTCTACACAAATCAATAGTCCAGCAGACAAAGCAAGACAATTATGTATTTTGTTTAAAAAAACCTACTATTTAAGAATCATATTTTACCACAAACAGCATTTTTTTTTACACAAAGCAAGCTCAGAATCTGACTGTGTGTTCCTACAACTCCGATAACATCATTATTCATCTCCATGGATAAGGAAATGTTACTGCATTTTTTTGAGAGCAAAAAGGGGGGAGATCTGACTGATAAAATAGTCAAACAGGGCTTGATAACAATTTATTTCTGACCTTTCCATGCCTTCTGCTCCTAATGATTTTCTGTCATCTCTGTCTAGTCCAGACTTGAAGTTAGGTCTCTGAGGTACTTAGTTTTATGTTGCCACTTAACTTTCAACTTCCATTTTCAGCTCAGAAAGGTAAATCAGTAACTGTCACTCTGGCTTCTCAAGGTTTGTCAGGCACCCAAAAGGGATTATGACATAGATCTGAAGGGGATTTCATGGGACTTTTACTTTAATTTTGACATAATCATGGAAATGCCTTAGGACTCCAGGAACTTAATTATCCTGAAAGTTAACCTCCCTCTCTCTTCCTCTGCTTAGGTTTCTGGTTCACTACACCAGTCCTTTCTCTTCCCTGACTTATCAAAAAGTGATTAAGGAAGAAAGAAGGAGAAAATTAGGGGTATGTGCTCTGAGATGTATGCATGGTTGATAACTGTCTGTTTTCTCTAATTTATTTTTCTTTTATATTTTATCTCCACGGGGAAGGCACATAACTTTCCTAGTCTTGGCATTTTGACACTCTTTCAGAACCTTGGGAGCTACCCTCTACAAATTCTGTGCCTCATCCTTTATTTAAATATATTGTTGAGTCCAATTTTTAGCTTAGCAAAGGGAGTCTTGTGGGATAAGAATCTACCCAGAGGTCTTCTTTAGAAAAAAATGAGAAAAACAAGTTTAAGGAGATATCTATGGAGAATTCCTATCTTTAGATCATAAAAACTTTTATGGTTTGTAGTATATTCTTTCAGATATATTTCTCTATAGATGGGTGGATATGGATTTTTTCACACTATGCAGATATTCCTTGTTACAATGAGATTGACGCAAACTGACTTAAGCCAGGACACTTCTAGGTTTGGTTAGATTCAGAACCTAAATAAGTAAACTAACTCCTTGTTGTGTAATAATTTCATCAATTGAAACATGACATCCTGCGAGGGAACTCCTCAAACAGGAAAGTAGAAGACTCAAAATCGCTTCAGGAAGTTCCTAAAAGTTACTAGATTTGCTAGGCCACTTCCTGCTAGAATAAGCAATGAAAACTGAGAGTCCTTCTCAAGGTAGTGGAGTTAAGCTGCAAAGGAGCTCAGACAAACCAAGCTACAAAGAGAACTCTGAGACTAGACTGCCTGCCTGGAAGAAGAAGATACCAGCCATGCTGCCTGCAAGAGGCCCAGACCAACTGAAGAACCTAGAAAGGACACCCTTAAGCCTTGTGAGCTGTGTGCAGGATGTACAGCATGCATCAGGTGCCCAGAACTGTGAAATGCCACCTATGCTGGAGTGGACTGTGGTGGCACATCTGTCTTTGAGGCATTTCTGCTCCTGCAAGTTACGCCTTATTCATATTCCTGCATATGTATCCTCCAAAAAAAAATCTCACTCTTTTAGCAAATTGGACTTTGTGTGGTATCCTTAGTTTTGTCTGTTGTGGGTTTCCTACTTAGGGTGAGAAGATATGTATGTTGCATTTCGCCATGAAAAGTTTCTCATACAACACTCCTCCTTGTCCTCTGCTCTCCTTATTTTGTCTCTGCATCTTTCTTGGTATTGCATTTGTTCCCTCAAGCTAAAGATGGGGTAACTTGAGACAGAAGCATCTCTTTTCTAAATAGAATAGACCCCTTTTCTCTAACTACCCATGTGCAGTCTTCTGGATAAGCACTCAATCTGTCCATGGTCTATGCTTATCCCTGGCTTAGTTACGTGCTCATCTCTCCTGAGATGACTTTCTATTGATAGTTCAAACCTGGATCACTTTAGTATATTGCATGATGAAAAGGACAGGCTAGGAATGAAGATTATTGTTTCACTTATGGAATTGGAGGTGTAAGAAAGCCTGTGGAGAAAACTGTATTTACCCAAATATTGATCTTGATGTATATCTGAGCATGCAGAGATTTTTTTCTTAAACCATTTCATAGTTGCTTCGTTCAAGTTTTATTGCTGTGAAGAGATACCATGACTATAGCAACTCTTATGAAGGAAAACATTTAATTGGGACTGCCTTCCAGTTTCAGAGGCCTCACTAGGCCTGGTTTAAGCTTGTAAGATATTAAAGCCCACCTCCACAGCCAAACACTTCCTTCAACAAGGCCAGACCTCCTAATAGTGCCACTCCCTATGGGCCAAACATTCAAACACATGAGTTTATGGGGCCATTTCTATTTAAACTACTACATTCCATTCCCTGCTCACCATATAGTTACAGCCATATCATTAGCAGAAATACATTTAATTCAACTTTAAAAGTCACCATAGTCCTACCAATGCCACAATCTGTGTTGATACCCAAGGCTGCTGTTACCACCAAATGTCAAAAGTATAGCAATGCACAGAGTTGACCCTGATCCTCACTGGCTACAGCACTAGGGAGAACTGACCCAGCTCTTCATGGGCTGCAGCACTCAGGAAAGCAGGCCCCACACCATGCCTGGGTAACACAACAGAGCTGACCCTGTTGCAAGAGAGTGGGAGAACTGATCCTGTCCCCCTCATCTGCCATGTGGTGGTGAGGGTGAGAGAAAGAGGCCCTGCTCCCATCGCCTCTAGGTACCTGTGGGAAGCTAGAGTGTAGTCCCTGCCCCTCACCAGCTGTAGAACTAGGGAGAGTACATCCAGCACCTCACCTAGGCAACACAGTAGACGTGGCCCTGGTAGTACAGGTGTGGATGCGGCAGCCTGAGGCTCCGAGAGCAGGAGAATCAGCTTTGTCCTCTGATGCCTGCTATGCTTGGAGAGCTAACTAGTGGAGTGCTGGAGAGCTTGGCCCGGTGATGAGCGTGAGGGAGGATGGGCAGGCTGACCAATCCAGATACCATGGAGGCTCAGAACCAGGGTTGTGTTGGCCCACCCCAACATCCACCTCATCTATTATCTGCTGTGAAGGCCACAAAGAATCAATAAAAAGCCTTTTTAAAAAGTCACCATAGTCTATAAAAGTCTCAAACTTTTTTAACTGTCCAAAGTTCAAAGTCTCTTCTGAGACTCATGCAATCTCTAAGACACCATGGCCACAGCAAAACCTATAAAGAAAAACATTTAATATGGACTTGTTTATAGTTTCAGATTATTAGTTCATTAGCATCATTGCCAGAAGTATGGCAACACAAAAGCAGACATGGTGCCAGGAACGATCTGAGAGTTCTACATCTTGACCCACGATGCAAACTGCCACATTAGACCAAACTTGAGTTTCAATACCTCAAAGATGACCTCTACAGTGACATATTTCATCCAACAAGGCCACACCTTCTGATAGAGCCACTCCCTATGGGCCAAGCGTGCAAACACTTGAGTCTATGGGGGCCATTCCTATTCAAACCATTATATATGTAAAATGAAGAGTGGTTTGAATATAAAACAATCTTTATCACATTTGTTGGCTGTATTCTGTGGCATAAATAAGATAAATTGAACAAGTTCTTATAAATTTTTGCTATATTTATTTTGTTTTTAGGTGAATATGCTTGCAAGCTTGCAATAGAGTGGGCATGTGGAGGGCCGAGAGCAACATGCATGTGTCAGTTCTCACCTGCCACTGTGTTTTTTCCTAGGGATCAGACACAGAGTGACAGGCATTACTGCAAATTTATCTGCCTGCTGAACCACCTGCCGACTGTATTTATTGTCCCTCAAATACGTAAAGCATTTATTGTATAATGTTTCATCATACTGATGGAAAATTGTTCCTGTGCTCCTCTTTACTTAAGCATAAGTTTTATTTCCCTCATGGATTTATAGGTACTTTTAAAAGAATTCTTTGACAGATATATTTACTTCATTTTTTTATTTAAAAAAAGTCATGAAAGAGTTAGGTGTCTTGTTTATGATGATTTTTGCTCTTTTATCATGGTTCTAAAGGGGTGTTTATAACAAAAATGATATAAGATTTATTAACTATGCATATACACATAAATAAAAGTAATATTATGGGTACTAGAGAAGTATTTTATTATGGACAATACAGAAGTACCTAAAGATCTCTGTACTGAGCAGTTACTGCCCTTATTTCTAGACCTCATTGATACCTTGTTAATAAAAAAATAAAAAAAAAACAATGCTTTGTATGTGTGTGTGTGTGTGTGTGAGAGAGAGAGAGAAAGAGAGAGAGAGAGAGAGGGAGAGAGGGAGAGAGAGAGAGACAGAGAGAGAGNAGAGAGAGAGAGAGAGGGAGAGAGGGAGAGAGAGAGAGACAGAGAGAGACAGAGAGAGACAGAGAGAGACAGAGAGAGACAGAGAGAGAGAGAGAGAGAGAGAGAGAGAGAGAGAGAGAGAGATTCTCTGAGTAGATTTGGAGAATTTAAAGGTTTGAAGCATACTTTACCTGGAGCCGTCAAAGGTCAAAATAATAACTAAAATATTATTTATGTATTTATCTGCCTGTATATCAACTATTCATCCCTCCATAATTTCTGAAATATACCCTGTCTTCCTCACACATATACCAACTAATGTTATATAGAAGATATTTAAATTTTGTTTCCTCCAGGTTCTCCCAGGAAACAGCTGATATTACTGACATATGGCTCATGGTGAGTTTCGGTTATAATGGGGACAGCAGGCTTCTATACCTCTGGTTAATAGAAGGCACAATACCAGCAGAGATTTTCTAACTATGCATTTAAAATCTCTTTAATAGCTATTATTACTTTCTAAAACCATTTGTGCATTGGCACCAAGTCAAGTGAAATAGTTTCATTTAAATAATTTAAGGGTTTGACTGAAGTTCTTACCCTGGCCATAATAAATAATGTTACTAATTTCAAGAAAAAAGGAGGGTACAAATATTGTGATTTCCCTTTGCTTTCAGCTGAGAAGTATTTTTGAAAAGGATTAGAAGAGCAGATTTCCCCCAGTCTGGGTTTGACGCCCCATGTATCCCACCTGTGGTCCTTTCATAGAAGCCCCACCCTTTGTGTATGGCCCTGTTCACCTGCCCTGCAGTGTGGCATCCTGTGGTGGGAAGGCTTAGTCTTCTCAAACAAGCTTATTGATCAGCAGGGATTGCTCACTCAAGGATAAGGACATTTTCTTTCTTTCCCTTGGGTTTTCCTTTCTGAGAAAACCCATATGAAGAATTCTTTTACCCCTTTTATTGTGCTTCCAATCAATCTTTTATTTGATACTATATGAAAACTGGGAAGAAAATAATATCCATTTTAAGACTCCCACCAAGCATAGAACTCTAAGTACAGCGGATTCTCTTGATTGTCCATAAAACTCCTTTCTGTTTTTAAGAGGAAAAGTGTGACTTTTTGTTCTTTTCTTCAAATGACCATTCAAATGTCACCACTTTCCCAAAATTCTGACCATAAATGCTATGTGAACGTAAAGGTTTCTTTGTTTGTCTCCAATATTGTAACTTAGTAATTTCAAAATGAATTAATTTAACATCTCCAGGTAGCTTCGAGTGTTTTATGTGTGAACAATATCAATTATTTTCTATTATTTTAGAAACTAATGCTAATTCCACATTTTGATGTGACTATCTGAGTGGCTTGTTCTCTGTTCTTCTTCTTAATGTTTTGTACTTCATACTCACCAATATACTTATAGTTTCTTTTCATTACAGAATTGAAGTTTCCATTCCTTAAAGAGGATTTTTCTTGAGGTGACATTCGACGGCAACTGTTTACTCCTGTTGGCACTGAAGAGAGGAGAGGAAACCAACAGCAGAAGGGCAATGGCTAAAACACAGCTCAGCTAACACCGAGGATGACGACCAACAGGAAGTAACATGCTCTGATAAATGTGCACCGAAACATTTTCCTTCAGAGGAAACAATGCTAAAAGTGGCTGGGTGCCAAGAACATCTGTGTTCCTAGTATCCCAAATGCATGGAAGGAGCAGATGTGTGAATATATAGCAGAAACCCTGGCACGCTTCCTAACAACGTGGGGGGGGGAGGGATCTGGTTTTGTACAGAAGGCCTTCTGATGCCCTGAAAAATAAAAAAAAAAAATGCTGGGGAACTCCGGAATATTATTAGCTTTCTAGAAAAATATTATTAAAGCACTCAACAGAATGAAGACAGTGTATTCATAAGAGAGAAAAAAAGCTACCTATTGCAAACAATGGAGGAGACAGCTCAGGAAATACATTGTGTATGCATGTGACAATACAATTACATTGGAGTCTAAATATGGCCTGTAAAGAAAAGATGTTTTTATTTTTAATATTTGCTTCTTCTTATACTGCCTGTACAATCGTAAGCTCTTTCAAGGACAGAACATAATCATAGCTTCACTAAGTAGTCCTTCATTCGTTTCATGGGCTTAACGAATAATTCTAAGGATGTCTAGGCGGAAGTACCTATGAAATAGAATAAACTCTAAAATCCAATTTAAGAAGAGCCAAACGATAACAGCTGTTCTTTCCTTATTCCATTATATCAAGAAATTTTATTTTAAAGGTTTTTATAAAGTGAATGTCTGGGATGGCCACAGTAGTCGGCAAATTTTAATATTCCATAAGTAGTTAGAGTAAATATAGTCACCTATGAAGAAACAATATGTCGCTGTATATATACATAGCTGGATTTTTGTTAGCTGTTTTGTGAATAGGTTGACCATTCGCAATTCTTTGTAGAATATGGCTTGGCTAGTTGTCATTTTGTTGGTAAAGCGAATGGGCTATCTTTGCAGGTCTTTAGCCCTTCTTTCTCATTACTGCCTATATTGTGGACATCGTGCTGTGTAGCAGCAGCTATATGGCGACAATGAGGTGTTGACTGAAAAGATGAAGACACACAATATGAGCACATGGGAGCAGAAGGCTCTTGTTGTGATTTTTCCAATGGGCACAAGTACCAGCACAAGTCTACTATTATGTTTAAATTTTTGCTTATTTATGAGAGAAAAAGAAAAAATCAATTTAAGAAATTTTTATTATTTGGTAGCTATTTTATTCCAAGTCATTATTTTTTATTGGGAATCCAACTACAATCCTTTTATCCATTATTTAAAAATAGCATCATATTTAGTAAACATCATCAGCATCACCACTCTCAAATTCCTCAAAACATAAAGCTGTATAGATTAAGAGAAATGTAACTGTGGCAACCAACTTCAGGAGAAAGATTCTCCTGTTAGACCAAAGTACAGTGGGGCTACCACATACATTTCTTGATAACATCAAAGAATGAAATGGACAAATCAGACAAACCAGAGGTGAGACAGGATGGGGAAGGGCTTGGAATGCACAACTTTAAACAACTATTATAAATTCAGTGGGTTTAGCATGAATAAACAAAAACTGAAAAAAATTACATAAACATGATGGTTTGATTTTCAGATACTTGATAAGATTTTAAAATAGAAGATCTGAACTTAGTCTCACCACCAAAGTTTAATTCTAAGAAAAATAAATGTAATGATTGGAATGATTACTGCTAGGTGATAAAGTAATATTTCTGAAACATAAACCATCTAATAAAGAATGTATACAGATACCTTTTAAGACCAGTAGTCTACTGGGAAACTCTTTGCTGTAGGAAAAAAGTGTGGTATTTATTTATCTTTAAAGGTTGGAGACTTAGTACATGGTTTAGTAACTATGAAATTAGTGAAACTGCTCTGTTATACACAAATATCCTTTGAATATAAAGTTTCACATTGTTGGAATATATGTGTAATAATTGCATTTATATCAATGTTTTCTAGTTCTATTGATTTTTGTTGGTTTATATGATGAAGCTTATAGTTGTGTGAGATAAGAAATACAAACTGGAGAATGAAGAAAGCGAAGTAGACACCTCACCTCAGAAAAGTGCACTATTTGGCTAAGCAGTATACAAGCTGAGAATACTTACAGCAAGGCTAGAAGATAGTAGGTCTCTTTGAGGTCAGTGCTTCCATGTGTCCATCATGGAGATTAAGGCTTTGAAAAAGAACACCATGAGCCACTCATTTTGCTCATACAATCTACAGGATGTGAAACATAGCTTAGGCTGTTGCATCCCATCTTAGAAATTGATTCAAAGGATTACTTATGCTTTCAAGACATAATCCTCTGCAACAATTCTAGCATCCATTTTTTGTTATTGGGAGCTGTCTATTATTTGCTCTTCTGTCAACTGCTGTGGGACAATGGTTTTACACTGTAAAGATATGTTTCTTGTACTTGTTTAATAAAACACTTATTGACCAGTAGCCAGGCAGGAAGTATAGGTGTAGCGACCAGGCAAGAAGCAGAAGTGGGGTGATGAGAATTCTGGGAAGAGGAAAGATTCAGTCTGCAGTCATCACCCAGACACAGAGAAAGTCATACACAGAGGAAGCAAGATGTGACTACTTCACTGAAAAAGGTACCAAGCCGAATGCTAACACAGAAAAGAATTATGGGCTAATATTAGTTATAAGAGTAAATAAGAGGTCTGAGCTAATAGGTCAATCAGTTTATAATTTATATAGACCTCTGTGTATTTCTTTGGGACTGAATGGCTGTCTGACTAGGCAGGCCTGCGTGGGACAGAAACCTCTGTCAACAGTCAACCAGGCAAGATGTCAAATCATGTTTCCTGGCTTCAGATTGCTGCATATGATCTATCCCTTCGTGAACCTCTTTCCCACATGTTCATATTTAAGAAGGAGTAGAGGTGAATGCATAAAGTTGAATGCCTGAATTGTTTTTAAAAGGCCAATTCAGAATATGTTAAAAAGTATTTTAGTGTGTCAAATGTGAATTGACACACACAATATTTTGCTCACAGCAAGCTAAAAAATCTTTGGTATATGAACTTTTTATGTGACTTAGCAACTAACAATTCAAATTGTAAACCTGACTGTTCTGTAATGAGTATTTTCAGAAACATAGTCGAAATCTACTCTTTACCCAACAAGCTGAGAAATGAGTGTTTTGGGCATTAACTTTTCTTTTCTTGGCAAATGTAGCTGCAGACAACATTTCTACTTTTCCAAAGAGTGTCTTTGTTTAAAACAGCTTCTCACATTTTTCATTAGGAAAGCAGTGCTTTTGAAAAGGAACCCAACAGGAATTTAAAGCTCCTTTGTCACAGGGCTGATTTGTCATTAGGGTCAGTTTTTCCTGGATTTGTTCGTGATATCCTTTATATTGGAGTAAATAATATCATTTTACTGAAATGTAGTTTTGACAATTAAGTATAGGCCATTTTTCCCTCAGTGTAATATAGTCCAGTCACAGTTTAGCCAAGAAATGTATTAGAATATGCAGATTAGGAAGTTAAAGTGATTAACATAAGCATCAGTCAAAGTAGGAATTAATATTCTGCAGTTGTGTTCCGCTATATGACTGGAAAGTACTGAAATTTCAAGCATAGTTACAACTACCATTGCTATATGTAGGGATAAGTCCCACCCCTTAGGGGGCGTGTTCGCCTCAGGCTAAAGTTCTCCTATAAAATTGGTGAGCGTGCTCCCAGCGCTCTCTTCTGCTTTCCTGGTCTCCGCGGGAACAGTGGTTCTGTAAGTCTACTCCTCCATTAAAGCTGTCTATATTTTGACAATCTGTCTGCATTCGCTTACGCCGTTACAGCTATATGTACAGCAATATACATCTGAAAGGAATGCAAAAGCAACGATAAATATGACAATAAAAAAGGAAAACAATCACTCTCTACCAGTTGTTTTCTACACAGCTTTTGGTGCCTTTTGCTCTGTGTACAAGTGGCTGTTTAGTGGAACCTAATGAATCACTTCTTATAAACAAGGAATGGGGAAGCAAAAAGTAAGACTGCTTCTTAGGGTGGAAAGTAGGGAAAGGAAATGATCTACGGGTGAACAGAAACCATTCGGGAGAAGAGGAAGGAAAGACATGCAGCCTCTAAGTTGCATATCATACACAAATCTCAGCATAGTACTTTGCATTTTGTGGCAATGACCTTGTTTTCATGCACGCTTCAGTTCTTTAACTTGGAAAATTTGTTGCTGACTTGCAGAGCAAAAAGGCAAGACCTAGAGAGATGAAGGCACACATAAGGATTTCAAAGCCTATTGGGAAGTGAAGATAATCTTTGATGGCTATTACACATCTAAGTTGAAATGGCTAGGTAGGCATTTGGGTGTCTAGTCCCAAATGGGGTGAGACAAGGATACAAGGTAGCAATTTGGGAGATACCAGAGTAAAAACTATAATTATGCTTTATATCTTGAGATCACTCATGGTAAGGATAGAAACGGAAAGGAAACTATGAATTGTAGCTCTTTTAGTCTCTCAGAAAATGGTGAAGCTGTATAGTCTAAACTATAATAGCAACTTAGCAACATCAGAATTCTCATAAGGAATATGTAAATGTAATTTAAAAATACATGTTTTTTTTCCTTCTATTTTTTCCATAAGAGTCATATAAGATAGGTAAATTCCACACTAGGCCACCTCTTATGTAAAGAAAATTAGGGCAGATTTTTGGCATTGAGTATCTAATTTCACCATGGCTTAGAGGTAATGAAACGTAAATATGAAAGAGGGAAAATAGTGGACAAGCAAGCAGCATTCTTACAAAGGTACAGATACTTCTAAAAAACTAAAGAGATTTATTAGACAATGATTAGAGAAATCACAGTAACAGAAATAAAATCCCGGCATGTTCCATGACTCTCAGTAAGACAGCAGAACATCAGAAAATAAGCCAGTTCTTTTCAGTAAATATGAGACTCCTATATGAAAAGGTCTCCCAGCCTGGTCCTCTCATGCCACACAAGATGAGGAATAATGAAGGAAAAAGAGAAGGCAAACAAAACAAAGCAAACCAAAACCTTTTTATCTTATAAAACATGGATAGATGAACTATGCCAGCACTATCTGGAAAAAGAAAGCATTTAATCAGGTATCTGAATGAGCCAATTAAAGAGGATAATAAATGATTGCTTCCAATATTACCAAACAAACAAACACACACACACACACACAATCTATATAGAGATGAAAGTTAGATAGATGATAGATAAATAGATGATATTTTAAAAAATAGCTATCTATCTATCTATCTATCTATCTATCTATCTATCTATCTATCTATGATCTATGATAAATACCAGAGTTAAATTTAAAGAAATTCTTTTGAGAAAAAGTTGTTTTTTTTTTTCTAAGTTAATAAAGCAGGTGTAACAGGCAGGTGGTTCCTGGGATTTCCAGCACAAGACACTGAATATGAGTATATTTACCTGAGTGATTACCCTTGCTTTTGCCCTCTTTAGAGCTCCATCCTTAGGTATTTCTCTTTTATCTTTTCTTACTCTGGGTGCTGGCTTTGTTCCCTTTGGCTATCAACTTCCTAAGTAACTGAGTCTTATTATATTATTAAAAACAGAGTTAGTGGGTAAAAAGATTATTGATGTGAGACCATGAACAAATATTCCAGGTTCTGAATCTTGCTAAATTTTTGGACCTTGAGTTTTTAAGTACAAAGTAGAGAAGTGTGGTAGTCTCTCATATGTTAAACCAGAGCTTTCAGATTTCCCTAATTCTAAGATTAGTTCATGACAAACCTCTCCCTGTGTGCTAGTCTAGAGTGACTTTCCTTTGAAGGGACATTAACTTCATCTCTGGAATGGAAGATGCTTTGTATGAAAGTACCAGGGAACCAAGTCAAGACAACAGAGTAATTTGAAGGAAACTTAAGTGTAGGTTTGTGTAACATCATGTCATCTTTTATTGCTTTTCTTCCTTATATTTTTGAACTTGGCTATTCTAGTTCTTCTATGGCTCTCTTCTATGCCTTCTTTCCCACTGTGTGTGACTACACTCATAGAAACTCCTTTTAGTTGTGTGTGGTGAAACAGTCCTGTAATCCCAGTCACACCTTGGAGGCTAAGGCACAAGTCTGAGGCTAGTTTGGGTTATATAGCAATATCTTGTCTCACAAAACAACACAACACAACATAAAATAAAACAAGAAATATGGTTTCCATTTCAAGCACTTTTCAATAGGTTTGTTGTATATTATATTAAGTAAGTTTCATAGCCACGGGTCTTAATCATGCCGTATCTCTGCCTAAATGTTTAGATACCTTCTTATGCTTTACAAAGTCTAAACCCCCTGCTAATGAAGTGAATCCTTAAAGTTTTTACTTCTAGTCCATGATACTGTCTTTGCTGCTGTCTTTATTGTTCCAGTAGGCTTTCAATGCATCATGTATTCGGTGGCCATTATGCATTTATTTACTAGTGGTGTTCATTCTATTTGGGTTTCTCTCCCTTTATGCTTTGCCCTATATACTCTGTAAATTCCATTACATTCATCTTCATTGTGAAGCAATTTTCCATCTTTAATATTTTATTTTACTTAATTTTTATGTGAATTGTAAACTAGAAAGTATTCTACCCTTTAGCCCAGTAGTGGTGACACATGACTTTAGTCCCAGCACTTGGAAGTCAGAGACAGGCAGATCTCTGTGAGTTTGAGGCCAGCCTGGTCTACAGAGTGAGTTCCATGACAGGCTCCAAAGCTACAGAGAAACGCTGTCTTGAGAAGCAAAACAGAAAAGGAAAGAAAAAATTAGCAATAACATGTATATAAGTAAGGGGAGGGGATATGAGATAAGCAGGGGAGTCGTGACTGACAGAGAAAACAGCCAGAGAATGACCTAGAATTTGCTCAAATCAAAAGAAGATAAGCAAAGTTTCAGGCATCAGAAATGAGACATAATTACCACTTTTATAGAAAGAGGCTTGTTAGCTCTTTAGGCAAGAACACTTATTTGAAACTGAGAAATCTTCAGTTTCAGAATACCTTATGGCAAGTCAGCAGAAGGAGACAATGGGATGAGATTAAGTGAAGAAGAAAATGGGCTAGAAATAGAGGTTGATATCTTTTACACAAGGGAGAATAGCTCAGGAAACCTGTGTCTTGAAAAAAAAAGTATGTACCTAAGTCAAATTCATCATATTTGAGGATTTCCATGCTCTTATATCAGAACCATTAGATGTCTTTTATATATCTTCTCTGATTCAACCCATTTTATAATATACCTGGGAATCCCATGCTCAAAACATATTTCACAAATTTATTAGCATCCTGTTCAGCCTCAATATGCTGCAATCTTTAGAGTAACCTTGTTGTTCATTCAAGAAATACTGAGTGCCTCTCACAAGGTAGATCGGTGTGAGCAAAGGCAAGACTGACTCCTTTTTGGTAAATTACAGAGCCTGGTAGAAGAGACACAAAACAGTACTGTATTTTAAAATAGAAGGTGCAATTATAAAGCATGATGAGGATTAAGGGACATAGCACTGTGATATTCTGATTTCATCAATTCGTTGTAAATTTGTTTACCACTTAGTAATTTTTAGTGACGTTATTAGCTGTTTTCTTGAGCAACTAACACTTGTTGCCTTTTATTCCTAAGTTGAAATTAGACAAAACACATAAACTATCCCATATGGTGTTTAAGATGGCATCTGGCATATGGGGAACACATTACTATTACTTCTTTTCTGAGGGTATTTGAGCTGTTGCAAATGCGGTTATTTACTATGTTGCTTGAAAACCATCATGTTTCTTTCTCATACTTCCAGAGGTTGGCAAGGAAAAGATCAAAGAGTTTAGAAGCTTAGTGTTTGGTGAAGACTTTCTTTTTTTTTTCTTTCTTTCTTTCTACAAGATCGTGTCTTGATGTGATCTTACACTGTGGAAGGGATTTCTTTATATCCCTTTTCTAGAATAGCCTTAATTTTATCAAGAAGACTTTGTACTATAACCTAAGTCATTTCACAAAAGACATTCTTTCTAATATTACTGCTCTGGGGTTAAGTATATCAACACATACATTTGAAAGGAAGGACACGAACATTCAGATATTAGTCATATCAGCTATTGAATTATTGTCATTACTATTGCAGTGAAATGGAGTAATAGTCCTGAGAGTTATTCTTTCTCAGTAATCAGAACTGTACATCTTCCATGTTCCCTTTAATGGCTTCTGCGATTTGGATTCACATAAAGGTCTAAAACTGCTGGCATGAAAATGGTAACATTCAATCTATTAATTATAGTCTAACTATTTCCTAATTTGAAAAACCAAGAAAGAAATCTTTTATGTCATCTTTCTTATTCTCTCAATTATCCTTTCCCCTATCCATATAGCAAACATTCCTTGAATAAATAAAGCTAGATACTTAGGGAATCAAAAAATATAAATAAATTCTCAACACTTCCGGTTCTGTCTCCCATGTCCAAAGGCAGACAGACAAGTACACAAGCAATGAGAAAAATGTACTGAGTACAGTTCAGAAGCAAGTCGTAAGTTCCATTCAAACTGGGAGGTAAGCACAGGTACATTGCAGACTATCGACATTCCTCTGTCCTATTTCCTCTCTTACACACGCAGATTACAAGAAGCAAAACTCATCCGTTATCCCTATGGCTTGCTCCTTTTTAAAAATTTTCTCTCTCATATATTACAGCCTGATCACATTTTCTCCTCTGTCCACTCCTTTCAATAACTCCCTATCTCCACTCTCCCCAAGATCCACTCCTCTGTTTCACTTAAGAAAAGAAGAGGCCTCACAGGGATAGCAACTGAACATAGCATAACAAGTTACAGTAAGATTAGGCGCAAACCCTCTAATCAATGCTGGATTAGGTGACCCAGGAGGAGGAGAATACCAAGAAGAGGCAAAAGAATCAGAGATAGCCCGAACTCCCATTGTTAGGTGTTCTGCAAGAAGACCAAACTACACAAAATGTATGCAGAGGACCTACGACAGACCCATACAAGTTCAATGATTGCTACTTTACTTTCTGTGAGACCCTATGAACCCTGCTTAGTTGATTCTGTGGGACATGTTCTTGTGGTGCCCTTGAACACTCTGGCTCCTACGGTCTTCCCTCCCCCTATTCTGTGGGACTGATATTTGGCTGTGGGTCTCTGCATCATCTATCCATTGCTGGGTGAAGCTTCTCTGATAATGAGTATGTTACACTTACGGCTGGCTCTTATTTGCAGATTATGCACTAAAGATGGGCTAAGAAATTTCTTATGGCATTCTATTAATCATAATATAATTCTGTTTGGAAATAAATAGAACAATGATAAGACTTTTGTGATAGATTATAATAGCTGTACATAGTGCCTCTGGCAACTTAGTATTACTTTCTTCTTTAGTTTATCAGTATGCCTCCCATGTCAAAGAAGCTCACGAACTCTTATGCTCCCAATTTATGTGTTAACACATTCTTTTCCTTAAACATGCTTCTTACTTGTTTAAAAACTATTATTTTTGCAGAATTCTTCCACCCTCTGCTCTCAGTGTCACTGCTAATCCTCTTATCGTCCTGTCATTTTCAACAAAGAACAGAAATGTCATTTAAAAAACCCTCTATAGTCATATCACAGAAACTGGGGAAAAGGGTATGCTGTGTGGCACTATTCTATGGGAGGGTTGAACAAACATCTGCTCACCTCAGCTAGAGGACCAGTAACAGACTGAAGCAATGATGCGAAGGACCGGCTTAGTGAGCTAGGGAATTATATTGCAGCAACTTACAAGAATATGGTGGTGTTTACTTATAGCAGTATTTTTCAATCTGTGGGTCTACCCCCATTTGAGGTTGCATATCAAGTATCCTGCCTATCAGGATTTACATTACAATTTATAAGAGTAACAAAATTACGGTTATGAAGTAGCAAGGAAATGATTTTATGGTCAGGGGTCACCACAACATGAGGAACTGTATTAATGCGTCTCAGCACAGGGAGGCTGAGAAGCATTGACTTACAGGAACAGAAATGGCTCAGAGATAGATAATCAGCAAGAGTCCACCTCAGCACCAGCGACAGCTTTAAAAGTTGGAGACTTAGAGCTCACTGCAGGAGCTGCAGGCAGGTGAACAGGTTGGAGGGTGTTTCTTCCAGGGATCTCTGCTGGTCATTACGACTTCAGGCAAGCTGGTCTGGTCTGAGTTATTTTCTAGGCAACAGCTTGTCTGACAGTGACATGCCTGCAGTCCCAACTGCATATATAGGCTTGGGGAAGAGAGAGCCTACTTAGTCTGGTTAGTATCGAGGACTTCATGGGGGCCTTTTCATTGTTTGCTTCCTGAGTTTGATGAGTTCCCTTGAAGGACAGAGTTTTACATCTATTTAGAGCACCCTGAATGTTAAGGTGGTTCTTTCCATAATGGAATGTTATATCTCTGAGGAAACTTTTACACAACAGAGCAGAAATTGATGAGCTCTGTTATGACAAGCTGTTTTAACATATATAATAGATATGAGGAATAAGAAAGCCAGAATGTGGCAAAAAAAAAAAAAGCACTTGCAAGCAAAGCAAGTAAGAACCACTGAAGTAGGTTCCTAGGTATTATCCTTTCTTATGTCCGTCTTGTAAACATCTTGCCTGCATAACGTAAATTACCAATAGCAAGCTCATATTTGTCATTTGATGAAGAAAAATCTATTTTTTAGCAATCTTTAGAAAAGCTATTTGTTTTCCAATTATGTAAAAGTAGGGAAGTAGAACAACGTTATGATTGTATTCGCAAGTATCAATAACTGGTTAAAAAAGATAGGAGATACTATCTATAAATTTAGCAAAATAGATGTTAAAGTGAGAAAAGAAATTGAGAATATGTTCTAAACAAAGTAAACTCACTAGTAATACATTGGCCACAGTGGTTTATCATTTATTAAACTCAAATAAGTAGAATGGATGACTTTTTAAGAAGATAAATACTATGAAAAGTAGACAACATGGTGATGGCAAATGCCCTGTGCTGGGATAATAAGTTACTAATATAAATAAATACCTTTTGTAGACATACAATATTGTCCACAAAACTTTTACAGAATAGGGTCCACAGCCATGTTAACGTGCCTAAGGAGCTGTGGAGAGAACTTTTGGAGGTATAGCAATAATGTAGGAGAAAGATCTGGGTTGTCCATAGTTAGAAATTCTATAAAGTACAAAAGAAGAGATGGGAGCTAAGTGGAAAGGGAAAACGAATAGAAATGTACCTGAGGAAGTAACAAATCTTTACATTTACAAGCAAGGAAATGCCAAGGGGAGAGAACAATATGAAACCTAAGAGAAATATAGCCAAGTCAGAAACTGTGGAAAAGACTTATGTGTGTCACAACCCACTGCTTTCCGCTACGGTCCACAGCCATGCCTTTCTTGGGCTCCCTTCAATCCTAGCAGAAAGCTGGCTCTGAGTCAACATGGCAGCTGAAGGAATCTTGATACGCAATTCATTTAGATTGGGGAGAAGTGTAAATAAAGAAAGCATAGAAAGATTTCATAAAATGAACTGTTCATTGAAAATCCTGGGAAAGTAAAAGACACCCTTTGCAATTGTCTACATGGGAGCATCATTGTCCTGAGCATTAGGAAATGAGGATAGAAACAGGGTGTTTGGACAAACTGATTTTTCAGACTAATTTGTCAGTTGTGAATTATTGTAAAATATATGGTGATTGCAAGATTGAAATGTTAGTAGGGATTTTTTAAAACTGTACTAAACTGTCATTTGTCCGTTTAGAACTTTGACAATGTTACAGGGCATGTTAATTAATTAGCCAATGAATGATAATTAGTGGCTTTCTGCTGTAAATAAGCTGAAGAGATTCGATGAGAATAAACCAAGGAGCTATAAATTTTCTTCAAGTCATTGTTATTGTTGTGATGACAATAGCAATGATGATGATGCCAGAAGCAGAAACTTTACAACTTGCATCTCCCATGTGTCACTACTCCTCTGCTCTTAAAAGTCCCACAGAATTGTAGGAGCCATACCTTTCAGTCTTTCCAAATGACCTTGGGAAGCATTTTTAAGGGCATACACTGTCTTACCAATTGTTTACTCTGATGCAATTTGTGCATTGTTTTAGGAGATTCAGAGCTGGAAGATATAAAGGCTGATTTTCTTTCTTTGCCTTTTCCCAGGAATAGTTTTTCACATCCTGAACAGGAGAACAGGACTGCATTTTTAGTTACACAATTAAGGAGCTGAGTATCTTAAACTGTCAGCACTGAACTATCATCTTCATGGCCTGTCATTTTGATGAAATGTCAACAGTGGAGCAAATGTGTGAGGAAACGACAGCGACAACAAGGACAAAATGTAAGCGATGAGATGCTATACTGAGAAAGAGCCCCACAATGAAATGTTGTATAACAAGATGACCTTGTGATGAAATGGTCAACACAATGTGACCAGCACAAATGTGTAGCACCCTCTGTTATTCACACCCTGAGAGGAAACAGGACTTGTTGGGTGCCTCGTAGCTTTATGATTTATATTGATAGAAAGTCTTTATTTTTTTAATATTTGGAACCAGAGACTGCGAACACATTTAAATGCGGAAAAGTTTTTTTTCCCCTTTTTCTTTCCGGGACACTGCAGGTAGTCCCTTTCATCTCCCTGCTTCAGACTCTGTGGAATGTTGCCGAGCAGGTGATCCTGGCATCTCTGAGTCAAGAGAGCTAGTTCAATCAGCTTTCCCCTTCACTGCCTCTCCCACCTCCTTCCCAGTTGGAACAGTGAGTTCTCTGTGAAAGCTGCTGCAAATGATGACAAGAAGGAGAGAGTTCTCAGGGCGAGCAGCTGAGCTTTAATGCCAGTGAAACTGTTCCAAATGTAAAACACATTTGAAAATCTAAATGGGTGCCCCGAAACAACATCAATAGAACCTTTAATGATCCTTAGAACCAGCCTTTTTTTTTTCTTCCAGTCAGTAGGAAGATTGTTTCAAATCTGTTTGTGCCTGAAGCACTTTTGATTGTGACGGTCTTCTCATTCATGGGCTAAACATGGCGTCCCACTGGAAGTGACATCGAGGTTCACAGCAATACAGTTTGATATGAAAGTATAAACAGAAGTCATCGCTGCGTTTCTCCTCTGAGATAGCAAGTGCAACTCGATTTTCAGACCACCTATTATGCCATAAAAATAAAACAGAAAGTAATACCTGCTCAATGTCAGTTGCCTGGTTCATGAGAATGAAATCTGCCTAGTCAAAATGGAGCCTCAGTTATGGCACCTGGCCACTTGCTAATATTTCTTTCATAGGACAAATGGCTATTAACATTGGCTAAGTTGTCTTTATCCCAGTTCAATAAATGATGGGTTGGTTTCCTTGTAAGATATGTTTTTATCCTTAATGATGTCATGTTCATGTGTCTGTGTGTGGGTTTGTGCACTTGAGTACAGGAGGTGGTGACCATGAGGAGACCAGAAGAGAGCACTGGATCCCCTGGGGCTGGAGTTGCTGACAGTACAGAGCAGGCCAACTTGGTTACTGGGAAGGGAACTCAGGTTATCTACAAGGGGGCTTTCTTAACCCTGAGCCTCATGGACTGTTCTATAACCAGACTTAGTTTTCCCCTCTTAAGTCTGTGTCCACAAATAAGGGTTTAGCCATATCTAATGATCAAGATTCCTGCGTATGCATTAAGATCTCACATGCTTGTAGCTCTGATGTGGGAGTGTCATATATCAATCTGTTGATTTCTTGGTTAAGTTATAATAAACCAGCTGCTTGGCCTCATGTCTTGGAACATAGATGGGAGGAGTAAACAGAATAGAATTCTGGGCGGAAGAGGAAGTGAGGTCAGACTCTGCTCTGCTTCCGGAGAGACGCCATGCTCAGCTCTCCCGGGTAGGCGCGATAGCTCTGCACTCTGAGGCAGACGCATGAAGCTCAGATCCACGGTGGACGGAGGCTAGAATCTTCACGGTAAGTGCACCTTGGGGTGTTTACACACATCATTAGAAATGGGCTAGTCCAGGTGCAAGAATTAGCCTGTAAGGGCTAGAGTTCATGGGCCAAGCAGTTCTTTAAATGAATACAGTTTGTGTGTTGTTATTTCGGGCATGAGCTAGCCAAGCGGCCGGGGTGTTGGGGACGCAGCTCCACCGCTCCTAATTTCAACATAGCTCTGTTTCTTGTAGTAATGGGCTGACTAGATAAAATAACCCTAGTTCTCTGTATAGATAGATATACTCTACCCTCATTATAGAACTATTTTCAAAAGCCAAGGATATTGAAAGTTATAACAGTAATGTCAGCCCTCATGATTAAATCATGAGGCACATGAGTTTTCCGTTTAAATTTGATGTTCTCATGATCTCAATATTTTTCATGCAAATCTTGTTATTTCTGCATCCCTTCACACTCCAGCTTAAATTGCTTGTCAATCGCCTTGCTTTTCTTGAGTGCAGCACTTCTGAGCTTCTCCAATACGATTTTATACATCTATTTATATCTCCTTCTTTGGTATATTTTCCGTTAAAGAAGACACTGGTACAGCATTCCAAATCACATTTAATGAAGTCTTTTGAATTGGGAACAGTGACTTTGGAGGCCAAAGGAGATGAGGCAAGAGGATTGGTTTGGCTAGCTAGCAGCTCGCTATGCAAAGGAAATGTAGGTTAAGAGAAGAGGCTTTTCTATATTTTTAATATTTATACATTTCTAAACATTTATAAGTAGAGTGCTTACACTGCGGTTGGTTAGAGCAGGGGCAAAGCCTCAGAGTAGCAAAGAGAAATAGGAAATACATTGTAAGTGTAGTTAACAAAAAGGCATTTAAAATCACTCTTGATAAATAACCCTTGATAAGTTAAATCTTTCAATACAACCCACTTTGTTTTATCACATAAGTTGTCAATCACTAATATTTTAGCAAAGCATTATAATTTTTTTAGTGAGCAGTACTTCTAATTTTCATATCCTTTCCTATTATCAGATTTAATCTCATCTAATTAGTTAAGGGTAAAGGAACAGAGACAAATAGTGCTCCATCACAACAGCTGTGCTCGTGTTACTGAAATTACAGGACTTGTTCTGTGGAGATGGATAATTTCCCAAGCAAGTTTTGGTCCCATGTTCCCCCAACCTCATCAGTGTTCCATCTCCTCTTCCAGAGTGAAGCGTATCACCATGCATCTTGTAAAAATCAGCTACTTTGCTTGCACAGGGCTGGAATGTCACTGATATAACAAGACATGCAATAATGTGCACTCATGTAGTTGAAGACACTTCTAATTGATTATACATTTATTTGCCACACCACTATTCTCCTTGGAATATTGCTTAAGGAAAAAAAAAACTGTTCGAATAATCACATACTGTTCTCAGGATTCCTCATGCTTGCTAATGAATACACACAATGCTTTATTTTTCAAATATGTTCTCAAATGTGTAACCTACTTATTGCTTTTTCTATGCATTTTTATATTCTGGAGGATCCTCTAGTGACAGAGCATTTTCAATCATTACTTCTCTTTCGTGGAATCAATTACCTCCTGATAGATTCTCTTTCCAAGTTTAAAATTGCATTTAAAAACTCATCTCTTTTCAGAATTCTAATTGGGTGTACTTTGAACTCTAGATTTTTTAGTGAACATTTGTTTATGAATCTTTCTGTATTTAAAGGGCTCTCCAACACATTTCAGGATTGAGAATAATATTTGACAAATAATAGGTAATGTCTTTGGGAAATAACATTTATTAAGACAAAGTTTTCATTTTCAAAGCAAAAGCCCAAACATAATACTGACAAACTTAAAATTGAGAAGTAATTATATACTTTAAATGCATTTATTTTGTCCAGATGATTTGTTTAAAGTCACGTAAATGATAGAATTGCCTGTGGTTGTCTCCTTATATGCAGAATCATAATAGTAGGTCATTTATATTCCTGTACAATCAGCCCATCACTTTTTCAATGGTTATTATTTGACATGCTTATCAATTTGCAACACAACCAAGAAGTGAGAGAATAAGCAAAACATCTCTCTGTAATTATAGTACTAACACAGAACCCTGTCCTGTACAAAACATCTTATTAATGAACCCAAATCAATTGCTTGTACTCAGCCAGGTAGACTAAGAGATTAAATTAAGATAGTAAAAACACAGAACATGCAATTGTTGAAGGATAACTAATATTGACCCTGAATCATAAAGAGTGGGAAAATTCAAATAAAAGATGGGGATATTTAGTTCTACTTACAAATTAGTAATATAAGGGAAATGTTACTCATAAGGATTGCATAATTAACAAAAGAACTGTGATTGGAGGACAAGTGAAACTCACTTCAAAGCTATTAGTATTTCTTATCAAATGACATTGTATTTCACAGAGAAGATGGTAAAATGATTTGGGTTTAAAATATGCGCGGTTCTTTTTATAGAAAAAGACGGGGTTTTCATTCAGAGCCTTTTCTTTCATTTAAAAATAATTCTTTCACTTACTTAACTAATTTTGTTTTTTATATTGAGTAGATACATAGAAAGAATATATAAAAGCTAAATGAAGGTCTGGAAAGCTCCTTCATCTCCAAATCACATAGGAAGCAAGCCAAGAAATGCCTTTATGATATTCCAGGATGCTGGAGGACTCAACATTATTATTTATGGTGTCAAAATCCAGCTACAGAAGCCAAATGGCGAAAAGTTTACATACATAGTTACATACCTACCCACATTTATTCATTCATTCATTCATACATATGTGTATGTCTTCAAATTTAGTGAGTTGAAGGTTCATTAAACCAACCTCACACCCAGTTTTATTTTCTCTTACCTAAATGTTTAAAATCTAAATTTGATTGGTTATATTTTTAAATGTTTGCTTCAGGGTTTCTCTGTAGCTTTGGAGCCTGTCCTGGAACTAGCTCTGTAGACCAGGCTGTTCTCGAACTCACAGAGATCCACCTGCCTCTGCCTCCCAAGTGCTGGGATTAAAGGCGTGCGCCACCACCGCCCGGCCATTCTTTGGTTTTTATCACACACTACTATTTTATGTTAAGCCTACCTTGCTCATTTAAATCAACTTCATTCATTTAATATATATATATATATATATATATATATATATATATATATATATATATATATATATATATATGCTTTGTCTGCATGTGTCAGATGTACCACTCACATACTTGGTGCTGAAGGTGGTCAGGAGGAAACACAGCCCCAAGAACTGGAGTTATGTGTGGTTGTAAGCCACCATGTGGATGCTGGGAACAGAACACAGTCTTTTGCAGGTGTTAATAATTGCTGAGCCATCTCCAGACCCTTTATCAACTAGTGTGTTTGAAAAGTTTTAAGAAAAAATATTTTAAATTTATCATTGGACAGTCACATACATGTATACAATATATTTTGATTAAATCCACCCTCCTTTCCCCTCCTCCACCTTTTTCTTATCTCCTCTGCACTCTCCTATCTAAACCACATGAACTCTTTTTTTTTTTTTTACCCATTGTTTTAGCATTTCTGTTCCTGTAACAAAAGACCATGGCCAAAAGTAACCTTTGGAAGGAGATAAGGGTTTTTTTCAGCTTACTTGTTCGGATCCCAGTATACTCTGAAGGGAAGTCAGGGTAAGAACTTAAGTAAGAAACCTGGAGACAGGAACTGAAGCAGAAGTCATGAAATGCTGCTTTTTGGCTTTCTCCTCATGGCTTGGTCAGCCTCCTTTCTTATAATACCCAAGGCAACCAGCCTAAGATTGGCTCCACCCGTAATGAGCTGTGTCCTCTTAGATTAATCACCAATCAAGAAATTGCACCACAGGACAGTTTTACAGAGGCATTATCTCACTTGGGGCTATCTATTCCCAAATGACTCCAACTTGTATAAAGTAGACATAAAACTGCCCTCATACCCACAAACTTCATTTAGTGCTGTCAGTATGTGCATTGCTATAGAGCCATCCATTGTACTTGCACAACAACCTATAGGAAGCTGCATCCATAAGAAAACAAAACCAAAACCTGATTGATTCTGCTCCAACAGTCATCAGTTGTCAACAACTCCCCAGCTATCTATGAGTCCCTCCCACATATATGATGGAATTTTGACTGGGTTGATCATGTGCAGGTTTGTGCATGCAGTAACAACTGCCATCGTTTCTTGTATGCAATGTCCTGGTCATATCTGCAAAATGCTGATATTTTACTTTGGCAGTAACCAGCTTCTTCCTCTTACAATCTTTCCACCCCTTCTTTAGCTGTGATCCCTATGCATTGGGAAAGAGTTATAACACAGTTATCACATTTAGGACTGAACATTACATGGTCACTTGTTGCATGTACTTTGACAAATTGTGATTCTCTGTATTGACATCTGCTGCAAAGAAAAACCCCAAACTTTTATTGATGAGGGTTGACAGCTAGCTAGCTATACTAATCTCTGTGTGTGTGTGTGTAAAGGTATATATTTAGAGTGTTGTTGGCTACTATGTCCCTTTAACAAACTAACAAGAGTCATTATCTAGGGTCATTGACTTATTCAGGCACTAGGACTAGGCTTAGCTAACCACACCAGGCATAAATTTTCTCCCATAGAGTGTGCATTAAATCCAATTCAAGAATCATTGTTTACGCCTAAAAAATTCATGTCATTATTGTACCAATAGGCATATTTCATGATTTCATTTTTTTTACAGCTGAAGAGCATTCCATAGTATATTTATACCACATTTTCATTATCCATTCATCAGTTGACGGATATTCAGGTTCTTTCCATTTTCTAGCTATTGTTGATACATCAGTCATGAACATGGCTATCTGGAGTAGTATATCGACAACTTTGGTATATGTCAAGGAGTGGTATAGCTATGTCAGATGATAGATTTATTTTTAGGTCTTAGGATTCTCCACACTGATTTCCAGAGTGGTTGGATCAGTTTTCATTCTCACCAAAAGTATATGTGGGTTCTCTTTTCCTCATTTCCTTTCCAGCATTAGAAATTGTTGTACGTTATTTTGTTGATCTTTGTCATTTTTGCCTGGGGTACAGTGAAATCTCATAGTTGTTTTGATTTGCATTTCTCTGATTGTTAGGGATAAATCTCTCTCTCTCTCTCTCTCTCTCTTTCTCTCTCTCTCTCTCTCTCTGTGTGTGTGATTTTTCTTAGCCATTATCATTCTATATTTTGAGGACTCCATTCAGATCCTTAGACTATTTTTGAAATGGGTATTTTTTGGGAGAGGGGTAGGGGAGTGGGGGGAGGGGAGATGTTTGGGAGGACAGGGAGGGAAACGGGGAGGAGGCGGTAATTTTTCAAAAAATAAATAAATAAATAAATAATCTTTTTTGACCTTTATTGCCATTATTGTTTAGAAACGGGTGCGCATGCTGCCAATTAACATCACCTTATTTACTTCCTTTATATCATTGCGACCAAAATTCTACATCAACAATGTAAGGTGGGAAAGACTTCCCTTGTATCACAGCTAAAGCATCTCAGTCCATCATAACAGTGGGAGGGAAGAGGATGATCCTACAGTAGTTTTGCCAACAATATGTGGGTCGTGACACCCTCAGGGGAATCAGATGATTCTATCACAAGGGATATCTAAGACCATCAGGAAACACAGATATTTATATTATGATTCATAACAGTAGTAAAATTAAAGCTACGAAGTAGAAACAAAAATAATTTTATGGTTGGAAGTCACCACAACATGAGGTACTGTATTAAAGGGTCACAACATTAAGGTTGAGGACCACTGTCCAAGAGGTTTTTTACATCATAGAGGTCAGACAGAAGCGCTCAGTTAATCATCTTTAAAAGCCTGTTCCTACTGACCTAATCTGTCATGAAGATGTCATCTCCTAAAGTTTCTGAGCCTCTCAAAATAGTTTCCCAAGCTAGGAAATGAGGGCTCACAAGAGGCTGTGTGGGATGTTTCAGGTTCAAACCACAACATTCTTTTTATTTTGAGGAACAATGGAAGAGTTACCTTTGCAAGTCTGGGATTTAAAATTCATCTTTTACATTCTAAATCATGTAATTGCTTTGACTGTTACATATTGGAGTTTAAAGATACCAGATTAAGTGAAATCCAATCGGAAAGGGAAGGAGGATACTTTTATGATTGAATGCCAGCACTTATCTATCATCTTCTCTAGAACCTCTAAGGCTGTCAGGTTAGATATGATAACGTTTTGCTCACAAATCCACATTTATTTTCTACCTAAAAATACATTCAATAGTGTATTTTTACGGGGGCTTAATGTATTTCTCTTCCTAAAATGAGATAATATTTAGGCCTTTAGTATCACACTAGAAATCATTACAGAGAAAACAAAGAAAATAGAATAAACAGTGTCTAGTCAAAGAAAAAAAAACACATTTTTTGCCATTTTTCCAAAACACAAACATTTATGAATATTCAAAAGTATATCCTAATATTTTATTTTATTTCGTTTTATTTTGTAAGACACTCAAGATGAGGAATTTCATCTCTGTGAAGGTATGTTCTTTCAGCATTCATGATATCTGCGAGGGAAATATCAAGCATTCTAATCAACAGAAGAAAACGGAACAATTTAAGGAATCTGTAGCAGGAAGGTTCAAAGAAAATGCTACCTCTTGGCAGTGATTTACAGATCGAAAGATATTATCTTGGTCTACTGGGGTACTCCTCCCATATATTAAAGGAATGCAAACCCACAGTAAGGAATATATGGAAACTAAAGAATTTAGTAAAGACAGGTTTTTTTTTGTAAATCAAGTTAAGCTACCTTAAGAAAGTTTGCTTTCTTAAAATACAGGTAAAACCACACACTCTCTTAATAATTACTTGATAATTAAAAATGCTGAATTATTTCATTTCTTATTTTAAGTCAACCAACGTATTATTTCACTTTAGAAGAGCAATATAAGACTATCCTTTCTCTACTATATTTTTAGGAATAAACCAGCTATCTGATAGAATAATTATTATTATTTTGATTTCTAAATTAAAAGCAACTGGCAGGTAAGGGTGCTGGGAAGAAGGCCAGAGAAAAGTTGAGTTAGAAATGGAAAATATGTGCACAAGTTTGTAACAGGAAAAGCAAAAGTGCTCTGTTTGAAAAAGGTTGAAATCTCATTATGTTGCAAGAGGTACATTAACAACTGCAGAAGCTTTAGGAATTCCAGGTAATCAAGAGCCTCAGAAGCTCAGTGAGCCAGCATGCTACTTCCCACGAGCAGATTTTTCATTTTCACGTTAATAGCATGGTTGAGAAGCTCTTGATAGAGTACCTTCTGGGGGAATGGAATTTGTCTGAAGAGGAAATAAGCCTGGAAAAGTTAGAGTAGCCATAACTAAAGGCTGAAACGTACTTCCCTACCAGGCTTTTAAAATACCATCTCCCACCCTCCCATTATTTTTTTTTTTATTTTATTTCATTTTTTTGTGAGAGAGATCTTTGTTCGTTAAATGTTCATATTCTTTTGCCAATCTAGCATTTTTACTGAATTATTAAGGGTATGAAATAAAAAATGATTTTAAAATATATCTTGGCAAAAGTTTTTTCTCTCTTGTATTAAATATAAGGTTTAAAGGCATAGAAACATATGGCTGGTGTATTGTCAGGCTTCTCTGCACATCTCTTGTCATATGAATCAGTACCTTCCATCTTCTATTACCAGCATCGCTGGTGACAATCCCAGGTAATGTTCCCCTCCCTTCTTTCGTATCCTTTAACTTTGTTCCTTGATCATGGCTCTACAACCTTCGCATCCTTTCTGTCTTCATTTTGTCATCACATCATTTTTCTCTATGCACAGAAATATCATATCCTGGAAACAAAACATTTAGACTTTAAGAGTGATGTAGATAGACTATGTAGTTTGGCAAAACTTTTAAACAAAACCCTCAAAACCTCAAAAAGGAGAGACATGAGGATGAGATTAATGGGAAACAATGCAAAGAGGAATAAAGTCAAGTCATAGCTTCATTTTCCTTAGACTTCAATTTATTACAACCTCAAATCCTATTCCACAAATGCAGAAGAAAGATTGTTTAATTGAATTAGGTTGAAAATTATCTTCCCCGGGTGATTTATTTGCTTGCTTTTATTCATTTATTCTTGTGACAAGCTCTCAAATAGTCCAGTCCGGCCAGCTTCCAGCTTGACATGTAACCAACCACTTCCTTGACTATCTCATGCTCCTCCCTTCATCCTCTAAGTGCTGGAGTTACAAGCATGTACCGCTAGAGCTGGGGATTGAACTGCTTTGTGCTTTTTAAGCAAGCACTACACCCATTAAGCTACATTAATAATCACCTTTAGAGGTTTGAGAGATTGTTATATTTGGTCAAATTCCTTTTCTGACATGATATGATACAATATTTTTGCATTTTATTATTATATTTAATACACAAAGGAAGAAAGATTCACAATCTTTATATCTGATGATAGATGAAACTTACACTATATGCTCCCAACTGTCTCTATCCACGTCTTTTCCCCTGCCTATGAACTAAGCAAATTATTGCTCAAAATGTTTTGAAAATTAAATTACTTTTTGTATTGAATATGTACAGACTTTTCTTATTACTACTATTTCCTAAATAATCCCATGGGTCTGTATTTTATTGTATTAGGTACAATGAGTAACATGGAGGTAATTTGGCGTGAGATGATAAACATCTTTTAAATGGAATAAGTCATCAGGATAAAGCAATTTTGAAATCAAGAGTTTTGTTTCCATGTATACTCTGGAGCCAAGCTTCCATGCTTCAAACAAAACAAAGCAAAAACCAAACAACCAAACAAAAACCTGTATACAGGCTCATGGTTTTCTTATTTTTAAAATAATTCAATCAAATAAGTATTGCTTCTAATACATTATAATATTAAAAAAGTTGTGCCAAACTCTCTTAAGTCTTCAAACTCTCGTCTTATTTCACTGTTTTGGCACTACTTACTGTACCTTGCTCACTATCACAATCATTCGCCACTCCTTTTAACTGCTTGCTTTGAATGTGTGCTCAAAAGGATTTTCACACACATAGATGTAGCAGCAAAAATAGCACAATCAAGTTACTTAACATACCCATCAGTTTACATTGATATCATCTATTTGTATTGATAACAATTGTCTGCTTTCAAGGTCATTTTATACTAGTTAAAGGAGCAATCCATAAAGAGGACGTTAAGATTCTAAATCATATTTATCCAACTCAGGCTTGCCCAATTTCAGAAAACAAATAAAACAAATATAAAGCTACAGATTTAACCCCAACATTGTAATAGTGGTTTGATACTGTGGAATATTACTTTAACTATGTATGTAAAAGTGTGTGACAGTTGTTTATGCTGTATTTGTTTAACATGTAAAGACATGTTGTTTTGCCTGACTAACACCCGATTGGTCTAATAAAATGCTGAATGGTCAATAGCTAGGCTGAAGAGGGATAGGCAGAGCTGGTGGGCACAGAGAACAAGTAGGAGAAGGAATCTGGGAGAAAGGAGAAAGAGAATGAGGGAAAAAGAGAGGTAGACTCTTAGGGGCCAGCCAGCCAGACACCAGCCAGTCAGACATGGAGGAAGCAGGAAATGTAGAATATAAAAAAAAAATAAAAGAGGAAAAAAGTTCCGAGGCAAAACATAAGTGAAGAGAAACAGGTTAAACTAAGTTATAAGAGCTAGCAAGAAATGAGCCTAAGGTGAGGCTGAACGTTCATAGTTAATAATAAGTCTCTATGTCATGTTTTGGTAGCTGGTTGGTGGCCCCAAAGAAAGCCCATTGCAGGTTGACTTCAGTTCCTTACTCTCGCTAATGTACAGGGCATCTGGACAATACAATAAAGAGAAACAATAAAGTTAAATGACGTCATAGATCAAATGGACATACCAAACATCTACAAGACATTCCTCTAAAACACCGCAGCCCATGAGAACTAAAAGTATGTCTAACTAAAAAGGATAGTTAAAATAACTTTTCATTCTTTCTTATTACAATGATGTCAACAGGAAGAGAAACTATAGACAATTTACAAATTTATTGCGATTAAATAGCACTCTGTTGCATGGTGAGTCAAAGAAGTTAAGAAGGAATCTTTTTCCTCAAGTTTAATATAAATCAAAAAACAACATACCAAACTGATGGGGAACAAGGAGGGCAACCCTAAAAGGGAAGCTTATAGTAATGAGCACCTTAATACATAAGAGAGGTCTCAAACACAGCACCTTAATACATAAGAGAGGTCTCAAACACAGCCTAAGATAAACAAGAGGAGCCAATTACAAAAGCTGCAGATGGCAAAAATAACTAAAATCATAAAATAGAAATGAAAAAGTATAGGATCAATGAGGGTGATTATCAGAAATACATTGATTGTATGCATGTATGAAAATCTTACAGTGGAAAACATGGTTATATAGTTAGTATATGCTGACAAAACCCACCAAATAAATAAAATAAATTATAAAGCAAGACCTGCTTTCCTAAAAATCTTAAACATATAATATGCCATTATGAATTGTAGTCACCATGCTTACCATTAGTTCTCCATTGTTTACTCGTAACTCAAACTTGCACAAATGACCCAGACTTTCTCCTGTTCTCCCACTGCCCCTTTAAGTAGTGATAACCACGTTACACTGTGTTGAGGTAGATTTTTAGTATGTGTGTGTATATGCATATGTACACACACATATATACATATATATAAACAAAAATAGTAATATTCATCTTTCTCTGGGTTCTCAATCTATATAAAATGCTTCAAGTTCCTCCTTGTTGCAACAAGCAAAAAAAAAATTTCTGTACTTTAAATCACTGAATAAAATTCTTATATATATATATAAAATATAGGTGTACACATTCAACATTCATTCTTTATTCATTACACGTGGATACTTAAGTTACATACATGTCATGACTCTGTGAACAGTAGTGCAATAAACACTTGCATGATCACATAAAAGGCCGCAAATTTACTTACTTGTTTTTTACTTCTAAGAGTTCTTTATTAGCCCCCTATCATACAGACAGTTCACCCATAATTAAACCAAATTTTTGTTTTTGCTAAAGATTTGGGGTTGAATTTGTTTTGTTTATTTATTTTTTATGGTCATATCTAAAACATCCTTGTCAGAGGTGTGGAATTTGCTGCTGGTTTCTGGGCTTTTCTTTTCTCTTGGTTTACTATGTCTATTTTTATGCTGTTGTCATAAAAATTACTACACTTTAGTATAGTATTGCTATGTATATTTATTACTAAAGTTTTGTTATATATTTTGAGATTCGGTGATGTGATAGTTTTTATTTCTAAGAATCACGGTGGCTACATGACACCATTACTTTTCCGTACAAATTTGATAATTGTATAAGATAGACTTAAAATGTTAATGGAACCAAAATTCCTAAATAATTCTAAAATATTCATTAAAATTATAGAGACTGTACTTAAATAGATATTACTCTGTATGTTAACTCTAATTTATGAGTATGAAAAACCCTTATAATTACTTATCTTTATAATTTATGTCATTGGTGTATAGATATTTTACATCTTTAGCTAAAATTATTCCTAAGTATTTAAATTATTTTTAACACTACTATAAATTCTTTTTTCCTTTATTTTTCAGTGAGTTAACTATCAGTAGAAAGATACACATTTCATATTCTGGGTTTTCCTTGGAGTAACTTTATTTACTTTGTTCTTATTATTTTTTTTTGTAAACTGAGTCTTCAGTGTTTAAAAATATATGTAAGATCATATATCTGCCAACAAAGTTGTTTGTACTGCTTCTTATATGTATATGCCTTGTCTTTCTAAGGCATTGTTGCTGGAAATTCATTACTCTGCAATAAATATGATGAGAGTGGGCACCTTTGTCTTGTTCCTGAGCATAGATAAAATAGTTTGTTTTCCCCATTGAGCATGATGTTATCATACACGGCCTCTACAATGCTGAAGTACATTCCTTCCATATGCAATTTGTTTATCATGAAGGAATGTTAAATTTTGTCAAATGATTTTTCTAATATATCGAGATATTATTATCCAGCATTCAGCTAATATGGTGCTTCACATTTACTGATTTATGAATGTGAAATGTCCTTGCATATCAGAGGTGAATCTCACTTGACTATGACAGATAATGCTCCTAATGTGATATTGAGTTAGACTTTGATTTTGCTGTGAAATTTGCACCTGTAATTTTCAGGGCAGTTGACCTGGGATGCCCTGATTTTCACTTGGTTTTGGTATCAGGGTACCACTTGTCTCAAAGGATGATTTTGTACACGTTCTTTCCTCTTGAATTATTTATCGTGGGGGAGTTTCAAAGAGTTGACATTAATTATTTAAATGTTTAATTGATTACTAATGGTTACCACCTACCTAATGCAATAAGTATTGCAATTCTCCAATTTTTATCTTTCTATTTTCCAGTTCCTTTGTTTGTTTTCTCCTGTCTTGCAATCGTCTCTGTGAAGTGATGGCTTTTTGTAGTGTCACCCTTTGATTCCTTTCTTTGAGTCTTTTTGGGTATCTATTATGAGCTTTTTCTTTGTAGTTACTGTGAGGGTCTCATAAATCATGTTACAGTTACAACACAGTATTTCAAGTTAACAACTTAATTTTGATACAAAAAAAATCCAAAATTTTATTCTCCTTATGTATTATATTATTTATATTGGAGTTTATACTTTCAAAAGTTTGTTTTAATTTCATCTTTAAGTTCTTTTTCAGTATATATTATATATGAAGCACACCTGCACGCTCTCTTACTCTCCCCCCTTTTCATCCCCCACTGGTCTCCTTTATTCTTTCTCCTCCTACGTAGCTGCACTTCTGCTTTTCATGTACTGTGTACATTCCTGATCTGATGCATCTGTAGAATAAAATCTAAGAACTACAAATAAGAGAAAAACCTACAATATCTGTATTTTTGAGATTGGCTTAATTTACTTAATATGATTATCACCACTTGCATCAGTTTTTCTGCAAACAACAAAACTTAGTTGTTCTTTATAGCTAAAAAGTTGCATTGCAATAGCATACACTGTTATGCTGCCTAGCCTTTCATTAATTGCATTATTATAATTGCAGTTGTTTTAATGCATCACATTTAAACTTTAATATTGGAACTTGAATGTGTTTTATACATGACTATTACAATTGTAGAGAATTCTGAAGTGGTCCTACAGTAATTTATCATTGAGTTTAACATGTTCATGTGTTCCTACACTACCCATTAGTAAAGCTTAATCTCAGCTTATCAAACTTTTGGCAAGTCAAATAAACTTCTTTCCACATGAACAATATTAATAATCTTCTTGCCCTCCATTAAAATCCCCAAAATAGTATAATGTTAATGTGTTTTTTGTTACAAACATGCTTAAAATTCCACCACTGAAATAATTTGGAAGGAATTGCTGTTTCCTATCATGAAGTATCACATACAACTGTCTTTTTTTTTTTTGCAAGGGAAGAGGAATAAATTGAAAATGAGTAGAACTAAGCCTTTATCTGAAGAAGATCCAAGACTCGCAAACATGCTTGAGATGGAATGTTGCTGGATACCTAGGTGGGAGTGTGCAGATAAAAACTTGGCTGCCTCTCAACTTTGTCTAGGTCTCGTGGTAAGCAGGTTCATTGTTTTGTAATGCCATGAAAGCCCATGAAAACCTGGCTGGGTTCTGACTAAGCCAGTGATTTTCTTCGTGAATTATCAGTAGGTATGGACTATTGCAGTGCAGAGGAGCGTTTAATTCTTGGCTAAGTCGCTTCCACAGCGCAGTGGCCAAGTACAAACTATGTACAGTGAGGAACTAGCTCCAGCTCAGCTGACAACTCTCTTTATTGTGATTATTTTATCTTAAGGATATAATTCTCGATTGTCTTTTGACATTGTAGTTCATCATCATCTACCTGAAGGCTTCTGTAATGTTGAAAATCTCCTGTCTCACAGGGCCAGAACGAATCACATCTCACTTGCTACCCTAAAAGGCACAAAATCAAATTACACCAAAAGGCTCCTTAGAGTACAGCTCTTTGCCAATTACCGGAATTATTTTCAGCCTCTTTGGCACATTTGCCCTCCAGATGAAATGAAATCTTTTAGTCTGCACCACTGAAGGAGTTCATATTCCTTCGTGCTTCCACATATCCGGTATAATGAAGGTAAAAGCTTCTCGGACTCACAGATCTTTCCTATGGTGCCATAATGTAGGGAAAATAACATCCATTTCTGACACAGGAAGCCTGCATATTTCCTAAAGAAGAAGAGAAAGGCATTAACATTACACAAGAAAGCTATTTGCTCTTTGCTTTAGATTTCCAGATTTCTGCACACTGGAGACTTCATACTTCAGAACTACCTACATCTGTGCTGAGACACAGGCCCTCCAAGGTGCTTCATTATTGGCACTTAAGGCTGGATTCATGAAACACCTGGTCTGAGTAAGCAATGTGATCAGAGAGCGTCAGCAGGGCAGACAGATTTTAAATGGAAGGATGTTACTTACCCCAAAGCCATTTTTGCAGCTGAAAACAGCAGTATCAGCAAACTGGAAACAGAAACTTAAATATCCCGAGTCCATTATTAACATTTTCAGCCTAACGATCAGATGATGTGGCTTTAAAAGTCCTTGCATCTCAGGAGAACACGTTGTTTTGCCTCATTTATTATCTTCTAAAAATATTCTTTTTCATTGATGGTCTTGCTTATCTTTTGTGATTCCCAGGTGCGTCTTGTTCTCCAAAAGACTCCAGCAGGAATCCCTGACGTCGCTACCTGCTTCTCAGCATTTTTGCCTTTTCTCAACAGCACAGCCCTTCGAATCGAATCCTTTGCCGAGAGCGTGAAGAACTGGAGAGAAACTCAGTACTCACTGATTTGCTTGCAGTTCTCGTTTGGAACAGTGTTTGCAGAAACTTTAAACTTTCTTCGCTGTCACTGCGTCTGTAAGGTCATTGCTTAAATCTGTCGGCCAACCGGAGCTGCTGTTCTTGAGTTTTGTGAATGTGGGGGAAATGGAGGAAGCAATTAGTAACACAAATGTGCTCGGTCCTTCTGTTACCATTTCAAGCTTTGGTTCTTTTGACAGGATTGGGTAGACACATTGGAAGCACTGCATTCCAGAGTTCTTTTTAAAAAGCTTCAAACTTTGCTGCTTCAGAGGGGATTTTATTCATAGAACTATTTCTGTTGCTTAGTTCTTACATTAAATGAATGAGACTTGTAACTCTTTACTCATGAGTTTTTTGGATTGGATAAGTTAAAAAAAACCTACTTCAAAAGAGGGAACATATACATACACAGATATGACGGTGAAATAAAATGAAAAGAGAAATATCATTTTATTTTAGTGGTACAATTAAAAAAACATTTTGACATCTGAGTATAATGTGGAGATATTTAGAAATTCCTCTACTACTGCTTTCTGTGTTGGGATGAGAGAATGAGCAGGGAAGACAAAGGGACAATGGAAGTGAGGGAGGGGAAATGAGGGTGAGACAGGAAGAGAGAGAAAGGGATGGAGAGGAGAAAAAGAGAGAGAGGGAGGGAAGTAGGACACACACATACAGAGAGAGAGAGAGAGAGAGAGAGAGAGAGAGAGAGAGAGAGAGAGAGAGAGAGAGAGAGAGAGAGAGAACTTTGTTCTCTTGTTCTGGGGCAGAGTCAACGAACAGATTATGTGTTTATGTCTGAACTACATGCCTATCATTGATGTAAATTTTAAAATCCTTTCAGAGAAGGGAAGACATTGCTGTGACCCAGATGAGTCTTCAACAAACGCTTAACTAGCTAAATTATCCTCTTCACATTTGATGTCATGCTTGTCATTGTTTCTTCAAAGAGAGAATTACTAAAGCCTACTTCAATTTTTAAAAACTCTAAAACAGTTTTTCCTCTCCTGCAGAGCAATCATTAGAGAGAGGGGGGGGGAAGAGAGAGAAAATAATCACTTCTAGAAACCATAACTCCACAGGGTTTGTTGCAAATATTTATTTGTAGTTTCATGCTTTTCTTGAAAAAGCCAGATTTTTTTTTTAAAGCACATCCTCGACTTATGTACTGACTTGGTGACCGAAGTATTGAATTGGGACTCCGGGAAGAGCACTAAGAAGTTTATTTATTTTGTGACAGTAAAAGGGACTGAATTTACAAGGGTCTAGGGTTATGTGAAAGCTATATTCCAGAAGGGTGAGCGTTAAACACAATCAAGGTGGACCTGAAGACAGGTAGAACTTGCTACACTGTCATCAACAGTAAGTGGTTGAGGTAGTTCAGTGTGATTTGGCAGCTATAGTAGCTAATAAGTGTTTATAAGAAACCTACACTTAGGTTGATGAACTATAATAATGACAGATAGGCCAACCACCTTGTGCTATGGCTCAACATCTGGGGGTTTTATAAGGGCTATCTATGCACTTACAGTGAGTTACAGATGTTGTAAGAAAAACTGGGCTGCAGAGATAACATTGAAAGTGCTTTGCTGATTTAACCATTGTTTTTTAAATACTGTTTTCCTTTTTTATTAGAAATAGATTTTTCTCACACAATATATCTTGATAACAGATTCCCTTCTTTCCAATCTCACATCTTCTCCCCACCTTCCTTCCTGTCAAGAGCTACCCCTTTTCTGTCTCTCAATAGAAAACAAATAGGCTTCTAACTGATAATAATATAATAAAATAAGATAAAACTGAAACTAATACATTTGAACCGGACAAAAAAAACCCATAAGGAATGGATCTAAGAAAAGGTAAAATAAGTAGAGACCCTCATTCACATACTCAGAACCCCTATAAAATCACCAAACTGGAAGATATGATGTGCATAGAAAAAGATGAGAGAATAAAAAGAGAAAAAGAAAATGAATAAAATAAAAATAGTAATAAGATAAAATTTAAAAAGAATGAAAATGGAAAGTCCTGATACGACATTATAAGACAAGGAATCTCCAAAGGCATGTTTAGAGTCCCTTTCCTCCTGGCATGTGGCCTCTACCCCTCAGGGTAGTTTATTTCCCCAGTGAGCCTTCTTGGATAACGATACCTTGATCATGGCTGTAATCAGTCTGTAATCAACTCTCATGGCTTTGCCACATATCTAAGATAATGAGTTATAAAAAGTTAAGGTTTATTTTGGCTCTTGGTTCTAGAAGTTTCAGTCAGTGGTAAGGTGAGGCTATTTTGTGCCTGCGGGGAAAGAGTAGATCCTAGCAAGGGGCATCTGGTAGAGCAAGCCACTCCATTTTAGCCTAAAGTAAAAAATAGCAGAAATAAGATGGCCCTGATCTCAAGGTACCGCTGAAGGACATTCATTACCTTGAGACAGGAAGGCCTTCCATTAGGCTCCATCTCTGAGCAGTTCTACGTCCTGTATGAACCTCCACATTCAGCCACCAAGACTCTCAAAACTGGGCTTTTAAGGAACCCATGTCCAAACCAGAGCACCTATTTTACTACTCAAAAATGATGAATTATGACATAAAAGGAAAACATTTATTACCATGATCTATTTTATTGTCTGAATGATCATCTGTCAGTAAAACGTTATTTTTTCCTTGAATAAACTGAAGTATTAGATATTTTATTTAATAAAAAGAGAAAAGAAAGCATTTTTAGGTTGATCTCTATTATCCTTAATACTCTGTGTTGTGTGAAATGTTACTCTACATTTTAAGATAAATCTGTATAATAGCAAGGATGCGTTATATGGCTTTTATTTTTAATAACGTTTCAATGTAATTATGTTCTATTTATTTATCAGTGTCTTAGTAATACATAAAACAGACATTTATGTACAGTTGTTAAATAGAACACATGAATGTACTTGAAAATAAATGAATGTACTTGGAAAAACTTAAGGAGACACACTGGTGTAATGGGTAGTATTAACTATTTAGAATTTAGGTTTTAAAGATCAGCAGAACTTTCTACTAACAGACAACATTTGTTTCCAAATATGGTAAATGGGATAGAAGTTCTTTGAGAATGCTGAACATTTTGAGGGATAACAAATTCTTAAAAGCACTCCAAACAGAAAATTGGATGGGTAACTAAGAACTGACTTATGTTAGAGAGTACACAAGAAGTTAATAGAGGATTTGAAAATCTGTCCCGAATTCTGATGTCAAAAGTCATGAAATTGAAGAATTTTCAGAGATATGAGGAGAGAGGAATATAGGCATGCTTCCAGAGGAAAAATTGCCCTCAGAATGACCTGTGTAAGATGGAGAGACATAAAAAAGTAATTAAAAGCATAAAATTTGGTGTAAATTTCTTCTACAAAATCACTTCATCTATATTTGTAAGATTCTCAGTCCTGACTAACTGAGGAAACTCGAATGCTAATTAGATTGTTGCAGTGACAAGATTTTATTTTGTCGCATAAACATACTTTCCCCCATTGACTAAAAAAAAATATTTTCTTTTCACTTTATGACAGTCGCTCAATTTGATTACAGCCCGACCTCAGTGCATCACCTACACCGACCCAGTTAATCTGAGTAATTAAAGAAAAATGATGCATGATGCATTTATATTTAAGTGAAATGAGTATAAATCTCACGCCACAGCTGGATTTCTGTAGCTGGCAACATGGCATGATTTGAGAAAAGCAATCATCTCCTTTCCTGTTGGCAAAACACTTCACTGGTCTCTCCAATTTGAGTCCTCTTCAGGATTTAGTAGCTTCTCACGTTGCAATGCACAGAACACTACTTCCAGATGGACAGTCTTGTCATATGCTATTTTTATGCTGTGCTTTCGAATTTTAAATTGGATGCAGTTCCTCACCAAACATGAAAAGTATCACTTATTGTATATATCAGAGCAACGTTTCAAGCCAGTGTCCTCTACCAGCTGCTGATGAGCTTAAGGGAAAGCAGGCTTAAGTCAGACAGCAGACAGCAAGCAGAGTGTGGAGCTGATGGGGATTGAGGACAACACAGAAGAGAAGGAAGGACAGTAAGAATTTGAGACTAAAACAAAACACAGATATTTAACAAGACCTTGAAGAGAAACAGCATCTTGGCAAATGAGTTCCAGGGAATAAAGAACACTAGCACTGCCTCTCTGTCTCTATCTTGCACTCTGTTTTAGCACTGGGGTCTGTTTTCATTCCCCTCTTAACCTCCCTTTCTCCTCTCTGCCTCACCCTCCTTCTATCACACGCACATGCACACACAGCAGAGAGATGCAAAGTAAAATTAAAATCACACTGCTATGTTATAGAATGCTTCCAGAGGCAGATAAATGTTAATCAAGTCTTGAAGGAGATTATATTCATGTTCACAAGGAAGTTTTTATTTGCAGTGTGAAAAGGAGATCATATAAAATATACACAAAGATTGTTTGGAGCCTGTGCATGATTGTTTTGATTGAGGTGAAACGTGGTGTGTAAAGAACTAAGATCTGGTATTACAGATCTGGGTAAAGAACAGGATGTTCATATTTGATCTGGGGAAATCTTGAACAGCCAATGCACTTAACCACCGAACCATTTGTACAGCCCCTACATGTATTAATTTTGAGTCTAATCATTTTTCTAAAACCACAGACTTGGAAATTATTAGGATGCTTTGGAGAGTATGTGTAAAGGTTCTTCTTCTCAAACAGCTTTGTTGTGAATCTGGAGAGGTAAACTCCGGATGTAAGCTAAGGCTATCAATGAGACATGGATTTAAAACTATTCATTGGATTTTTGCCTGGAAATCTTATATATTTCCAGTATCCAGGAGGATAACTACATGTTTTCTGGGGGGGGGTACACCTTCCTATTTAGCTTCTATAGGATCATGAATTATAGGCTCAATGTCCTTTTTTATGTCTAGAATCCACTAATGAGTGAGTACATACCACGTTCATCTTTTTGGGTCTGGATTACCTCACTCAGGATAGTGTTCTCTATTTCCATCCATTTACATGCAAAATTCAAAATGTCATTGTTTTTTTACCGAGAGCTTGGGGATGGGGGTGGGACGGAGGTAAGGGGAGATGGGGAGAGAGAAGTGAGAAGGGGAGGATGGGGAGAACTTGGGGGAATGGGACAGTTGGGATGGAGGAGGACTGGATATGGGAGCAGGGAAGTATGTATCTTAATTAAGGGAACCATTTGAGGGTTGGCAGGAGACTGGACTCTAGAGGGGTTCCCAGGTGTCCAAGAAGATGTCCCCAGCTTGTTCCTTGAGCAGCTGAGGAGAAGGCACCTGAACTGGCCCTATACTATAGCCACTCTGATGAATATCTTGCATATCACCATAGAACCTTCATCTGGATGAAGATAGAGACAGATGGAGATAGAGACACTGGACTGAACTCTCAAGGTCCAAATGAGGAGCAGAAGGAGAGAGAACATGAGCAAGGAAGTCAGGGCCGCGAGGGGTGTGCTCAACGGTGGGGCCGATCTAATGGGAACTCACAAAGGCCAGCTGGACTGGGACTGATGGAGCATTTGATCAAACCTGACTCTCTGAATGTGGCTGATGTGGAGGGCTGACTGAGAAGCCAAGGACAAAGGCACTGGGTTTTTGATTCGACTCCATGTACTGACTTTGTGGGAACCTAGTCTGCTTGGATCCTCACCTTCCTAGACCTAGATGGAGGGGGGGAGGACCTTGGACTTCCCACAGGGCAGGGAACCCTGACTGCTCTTTGGACTGGAGTAGGAAGGGGAAGGGGAGGGGGAGTGGGGGAGGGGATGGAAATGGGAGGAGGTGAAAATTTGTAATAATAATAATAATAATAACAACTATCCATTGGAGCTCTTTGGGCTCACCATAGGCTAAACATCTGAAGGCAATGACTCCTACTTGCTCACGTGTTGCAGAAACTAATAGTTCAACAAGGATAGCAGGGTCCCTATGAGACCCTTCCCAATCCCTTACTGATTATTAACAGGGCCAGTTCTGCACAGGCTCAGTGCAGGTAATTGCAGTTGCTGTGAGTTTGGAGTGCCATGTCTGTGCAGGGCAAAGGTGGTGGTATAACACAGCCCTACTCTTTATCCTCCAGCCCTTATATTCTTTGTGCACCCATTCTGTCACATTCTCTGATCCTTAGAATATACCTGCTCTGTTTAGTTATGAACACTGTTACTTATTGGTGCGTGGACTCCGCACCTGAAACAGTTGTGAGTCTGAATTCACTGTTGTTCTCTGTAAAGACCATGCTGTCTTTCAATAAAAGCTTTGGTGATAGTAGATAGTTATCTGGGTTTGGATCTTTTTTTAACTTTTGTAGCTAGTCAGTATGATGATCTTAGTCAGCTTCTTTATTCATTTATTTATTCATCACCAATAAAAGCAACAAATACACGGAAGGACTTCCCACACCAATGGTCATTTGCACGCACATATACACACACACTCACAAATTGAAATAATAAATTTTAAAAATAGATGAATAAGCGACAACAATAATTCATTCCTGCTAGCTAGGCAACAGTTCCAAAGGTCTATGATCTTCACAAACAGTACCAACAACTAGGGACCAGGTATTCAAACACATGAGTCTGTGTGAGTATTTTATATTCAAGCTGAGATATTCACCTTTAATGTCTTCTTTTCAGGAGTCACATTAATGAGTTTTTTATGTGACATGAAAATAATTAGTACTAATATTTTCTTTCAAAAGATACTATTAGTATCATATAAAGATGATATTACTTAATAAGGATATTCTATTTTTCATATTTTATATTCTTTCTAATTAAAATAAAATTTAAATTTAAAATTGTTGACTTTGAGAATTTTGGAAGGGAAAGGGGCTTTTTTATATCTGGAAGTCTATCAAGTTAACACAGAAGAGGAGATAATCAAAATCACATAAATACTAACGCCACATATTTTGTGGTCAGTATATTACAGGAACCTTAGTGTAGGAAACTTCAAAATATTGTACAAGTGTATGAGGGGCATCTTCCATTGTACAGGCAATGTGGAAGGGGCTTTTTAATGCTCACTTCTTACTTTTCTTCTTTCCAGTAAATGTAGACTCACGATACTTGGTTATAAATCAATATATTCCTGTTAATATTTATAACACTCATTTATTTCTCAAGTGAGTTTTAGTTCAGAAATGAATTCAGTGTTCACCATATAGACACACACACACACGTGTATGTGTCTGTTACAAACCTTCAGGGATATTTTAAAGTAAAAATATCAAAGCCTGCTTCTTTAAAAACAATACTAGTATATGAGGGAAGGGTACATGTGTCCAAGAATGTGTGTGTGCATGTAAACAGAAGACAGAGGCTGACATCTGGTGTTGTCTTCAGTCACTCCCATCTTACTTTTGGAGGAAATCTGTTACACTGTGGCTAGTACTGGTCTATTTGGCTAGACTGCCTGGCCAATGAACTCTAGTGATTTGCTTCCCTACCTACTTGCTCCTGGAGATCCAAGCACTGCATCATCATGCTTACATAGTATCCCATTTATTAACTGAAACATCTCTTCAGCCATTGCATCTCTCTTTTTTTTTTAATTAAAAATTTCAGCCTCCTCCCCACTTCCCATTTCCCTCCTCCTCCCTCTCCAGTCCAAAGAGCAGTCAGGGTTCCCTGCCCTGTGGGAAGTCCAAGGTCCTCCCCCCTCCATCCAGGTCAAGGAAGGTGAACATCTAAACAGACTAAGGTCCCTCAAAGCCAGTATATGCAGTAAGATCAAAACCCAAGGTCATTTTCCTTGGATTCTCAGTCAGCCCTCTTTGTCCGCCACATTCAGAGAGTCTGGTTTGATCATGGGGGTGGGTGTATCTCTCATTCTTTTTCTATCTATGGAACTCTTTTCCTCCTATTGCATTGTCTTGGCCGCCCACAATATGAGGGCTTTTGCTTTGTACTATTGTATCTTGTTTTGTCTTTGACAGTCCTTTCTTGGTGTTCTGCTCTTTTTGAAGGGAAATAGAGAGGGAGTGGATCTGGGTAGGGAAAGGGGAGGAGTGGTGGGATCGGAATCTGCGGTTTGGATGTATGGAATGCATGAGAAAAAATATATTTTCAATAACCCAAAAGAATATTTAACTTGGTTTGTATTCATTTTCTTAGAGTGCATAATAAGTTAATTTATAATTATAGAATATTTGAAATTATAGAACACTAACTATATCCTATTCAGTTTTATTTATTTTATGTTTACTCCTTCTTCTGACTTCTGTTTTTATTTATTTTTTGAGTTGTGTCTTTTCTTTTGATAAATTGGTTAATCTGTATCTACTTATATGTCTCATTGTGTCACAAGGGGATTGTTGATGGAGGAAGATCATTGGTTAAAAAATAAAGAAACTGCTTAGCCCTCATAGGTTAAAACATAGGTGGGAGGAGTAAACAGAACAGAATGCTGGGAAGAAGAGGAAGTGAGCTTAGAGGCCATGCTCCCCTCTCCAGGGCAGACGATGAAGCTCCAACCCAGGATGGATATAGGCTAGAATCTTTCCAGTAAGCGCACCTTGGGGTGCTACATATATTGTTAGAAATGGGCTAGTCCAGGTGCGAGAGTTAGCCGAGAAGAGGCTAGATATAATGGGACAAGCAGTGTTTAAAAGAATAGTGTCCCTGTAATTATTTCAGGGTATAAGCTAGCAGGCGGCCAGGGTGCTGGGGACGCAGCCCCGCCGCTCCTATTACACCAGATTGTCAGTTTAATGGCTTGACCAAATGTACCGATTGTTTTTGTCTCTGCAGATATTTATCAATTGCTAAATGTAAGATGCTGCTTGAAATAAATATATTTTTTACAGGATGATGTCAAGAAAATATATAGTATATCAGATATTAGTTAAAGTTATAATAAAAACAAATTTGATATATTTATTTTATATGACTTATTAATTGCTGAATTAAATAATTAAAATCCCTTCAATTTTTAGTATACTTCCAAATCTCTAGAAATTGTTTTCACCCCCAGCATTTTATAAATCAGTTATTGGGGAAAAACACATGATTATTAAAAATTGTTGAAACCCATAAGTTGTTAAAGTCAGCCAGTTTAGGCTTCATGTAATTTCTGTATTTGTGTGAGGAGTTTGGTTATGTGTACATGTAAAGTCTTATTTTTTTTAAAAAAAAATGGTGAGGTATTAATGACAACTGCTTTCATTCTTTTTTTCTGAACTTTAATAGAGACAAAACAATAATAATGGTGAAATAGAGAACCAACCCAGTTAGCTCCTAGTTAATAAATATTTTTAGCTAAAAAAGAGAGTAACTTTATTCTCCACAATACCATACTACAAAACCGTCTCTGCCCTTAGAATTGGCTTGCTAAGAATCCAGGCTGGTCCAATGCAAAGACTTCAACCACTTGGGAATATTCTATTCATCATAACCAATAAAGTCCAAGCTTATTTCCAGCTGAGACATTTTGAACAAATTGTATGTCAGGTTTTGTGTGGAGTACAAAAGTTCCAAGACCTTTTGACAAATTCTGAAGTTTTCATTTTGTTTGAAAAGGCCCAAATCAAGACAATCAGCTGTGTGTGTGCATGCTCATTGTGCTGTAGCTGATGCAATCCTATACTGGTAGACAGAAAAAAAATCTATGTTTTGAAATTCCTATACAGGAAGAAATAAATAAAAAAATTAAAAGCATCAAGTCTTTCTGATGAATACTTTGAATTAAGAGAACAATGGTCAAGCTGAGATTCTGCACATTGAAATTGTAGGTTACTCATTCATTTTCTTGTCAATAAAACACAATGCACTCTAACCATGAGCATTGTTTTTTAATACAGCTGGAGATATTAGGATTCGCATTAAATCGATGTATTTCCTGATCCTTCCCTCTCTTTGTACCTTTAAGGTGTAACTGCTTTAAAACCTCGTCTTAGAAGTCACAATGCAATTCACTTTACTTGGCCCTGTGTTTATGACATGATTGGTATCAGGTCAGAGAATTGAGAAACTGTTCCATCTGACTGTGAACACAGTGCATGTTGATTACAACGCCACCGATGCAACAGATCTCCTTCTTCTGATTCGAGGAAGACCCTATTGCTCTTGTACTGACACCAGGAATTGTTCTGTCTTTTTAACTTTCTCTAAAGATCAGATTATCCCTGGTTCTGGGCTTTGACAATAACTCTAGTGCATTATCAGTCGTCAAGGCATGCTCCCTGTGACCTTAATACATCCTGACAATCACGGACGAAATGATCCTCTCTTCTATTCATGGGAAATTGCCGTTGTTGCCACATTTAGCGAAGATTTGCAAGTACACGTGCATTAATGAGAAGAACTTAAGCCCAAAGCTTTTAGCTTAATTGTGCATGCAACCATGGTAGGAGGGTCAGAATGCGGCATCTTTTACTGCAATTGCTTTTATTTATTTATTTTCGTACTTAAGCCCTAAACCTTCCTAGATTGTCCTGCATAAATAAGAAGATAAGGGAATTAAACATGTGTCTTGAAAATAGAATCCAAAATGCTTACAAAAGATTGGGCAGAAATCTGTTTATCTTTGCAAGCTTGAAGAATAAGGTGAAGGTCTACTAGTTATAAAAAAGATGGAGATAAGAACAGGTGGGAAAAGTATAAATGGCACTTTTCTTCCCCCCCCCCCTCTCCCTTTACACCTTTTTCATGGCTTTATTTCCCTCTAAGGATCCATTTCTGAAATCAAATGAAGAAATATACCTGAGATTTCAAAATATGCTGAAAGTACTAAAGGGTGAAGATATTTTACAAGGAAAAGAAGTCTTTTGTCAATACTCCTTACAGTTTTTTTATTACTTTTTTACTTTCTGTGTGTGTGTGTGTATGAGAAAGAGAGAGAGAGAGAGAGAGAGAGAGAGAGAGAGAGAGAGAGAGAGAGAGAGAGAGAGAGAGAGAGAGAGAGAGACATGTGTGTGTGTGTGTGTGTGTGTCTGGGAACATGCTTATGCCAGGGTGCACAAATGGAGGTCAGAGGACAACTGACTATTCATATCTATTCTTCTACCATATGGGTCTAGCCTAGAACTTAGGTTATCGGACTTGCCATAAGCACCTTTACCCATGTCCTGTTTAAAATGATCACCCTACCTTAATTGATATTCTATGGGTAGGTCTAAAACTATTTTTGGAAGGAATTCTTTATGATCTGAACATTTGTTTTGGCAGTGTGAGAGCATCTTCTGGACTTGGAAACACCTTTGATAGTTTCAGAGGACCAGACAGTTCTATATGCAAAATGATTTTCTAGAGAAACAAGCATTTCATTAGGCAGCTGCCTGGAAATGTTAAGAGCTGCTAATTGCTTGGCAGACTGTGAGGAACTGGGAGCTCAGAGAGATGCTTTTGTTACCCCCAGTTCCTGGAAAGCAGAAGCTACATCCAATAGAATTTAAAAACTCCATTTTCTGGTAAGGATGCCTGTGTCTTGTGTATTTAAATGGGTCTTATATTGCTTCTAATGAGATACTGGATAAAATTTAAGACAGAGCACAAAAAACACATCCCCTCACATTGTAGAGCCTCACATGCAGAAATTGTACCACAAGGAACAGATTATCATTCTTACCATTAAGGTAATACTCACATATTAGCAATCAAATCAGACCACACTTAGAGGTGGCGTTAATTGCTAGTCACTTTGGTTCCTTTCAATGACTACCAATATCCGCATCCATGTGTGTGTAGATAATAAGCTCTTAGTAAATCCCTTTTTAATGGTAAGTGCCCCACCCCCCACATCATTTATAACCCAAACATTTCTAGCTTTCTCATTCATGGTCTTACCTAATACACTGCAGCACTTATTGCTTAAAAATAGAATAGCCTTCTGAGCAAAATTCAAATTATTAACCAAGTTTTAGATTTTGCAGTGTTGTTTCAATACTTTCAGAGCTATTTGTTTTAAAACAAACTTTTTTTTTTAAAAAAAAAAAACAGTTTACACCTTATAACAAACCAAATGCACATTTATTCTGTATTTTTATTTGTCAGGTACTTTATGCCTAGTGAATTATTTTTATACTTTCAAAAATCATCCAGGTTTGTGCTGCTATTACAATTACCCCTATTTAATGAGGAAGGCAATATTCATATATGAGCAAAAACTCAGGAAGAGAGTGGTGGCTGCAGAGACTGATAGCCTACTTTACGCTGCACAACTGTGGAGTGTCCTTATCTTGGGTTAGTCCTAGCCATTTAAAATAGCCATAGTTGCACACATCTGTTTCAGAGCTAACATCTTTTGACTTGTAGATAGAAAGTTTTTAGAATAAATGAACTTAGCAGACACTTAGCTTCCACCAACCCCTAACGCAAGAATGCATGTAGCATCTTGGCCCTATTGAAAAGCTTCTCCCATCATTCTGTAACCATCTCTCTGATGTGCCCACAAATGTATTTTAAACTTGCCTTGATTTTCTGTCTTTATTTGTTCTGTAAAACTATCAAACTTTATGAACTGCTTTTACATTGGAATATGGAATTTGGCATAATGTTTTCCGGCCATTGTCACTCAAAATAGCTCTAGAATAAACTATCTCTTATTCCTTATAAGAACAAAGCTGTGATATTTTTTTCATTGACCCATCTAAAGTACTTGTCTAGAATCATACAACCAGCTGATTTAGGTTTAAACACAATTAGTCTGGATTGAACAACTTCATCTTAAATTTTTACACTGGTTCTTAAACAATGGTTGCATCTGACTCAGACTGTTAGAATGGAGGCTGGTTTCCAGCTCCAGGGTTCCTGACCCAGTATGTACAAGTTTAATATCATGTTAGTTAAAAAAATCTAGAAAATTTGTCATGATTTTTCAGGTAATGTTGCTGTCAATCAGGACGCTAAACTTTGAGAAGTTTTGGTTTGCATTATGGTTTTGTTTTTTTTTAAGGCTTACTATCATATCTTCTAATAGACTAGATATTGCCTCCTGAGACAGAGACCATATATTAATTTTATATTTCAATGTCCCTTAACCAAAGTTTGTAATTTTCAAGTACCTGTTTGTTCTCTAGAGTCACTTTTAAAATGCAAAATACCCAAGGAGTAATAATTAGGAAACCTGCCATGTTGCAAATAATTTGTTTAGTGGATTCATTCATGATTGTTAGATAGCTAGTTAGACATTATCAAGTTTGGAACATAGTGTGTTGGAATTTGAGGTGAGAACCCTCTCTCAGTGACGAGAGCTTTTAAAACAAAAATAAAAAATAAAAAAAATATTTAAATTATTGTCAGAAGAATAGGCTCTGGCTTGCTTTTGTCTGGACAGCAAAGTGACTTCACAAACTGCCTGGAAAGTCATTTATGGTTAAATAAACCTGGGTCCATGAGCCTTAAGCATCATAAGATTAATATTTAGTAGAAAGTTATATTGATTGTATTCTGTTCTCATTGCAAATATACTATCAAGGTGAATTAATGGGAAAAATTTATTTCTTATTAACTCTATTGCCATTTGTTGAAGGCAGTGAGGGTACAAGCTCAAAGGCAAAAGCTATGGAGGAATTTGATTGTTGGTTCTATTCTTCCCTGTGGCATACTCCCTGGCTCCCTTAGAGTCCTATTCTGCTCTCTTTATATATCTTAGAACCATACTCAGGAAATGGCATTGCCCACACTGGGTACTGCCCTAAATTAACAGTTAAGATAATCCCTCACAGACATGATCACAGATGAACATGATGAAGACAATTACATAGCTATGATTCCTTTGCCAGGTAATTCTAGGATGTATTAAATTGGCAGTAAACTAGGATTGTTACTTTCTGAAATACATCGTGTTTCTTGTTTCTGCATAAGAATCAATTTAAGGGGCCTGGAGAGATGGCTCAGAGGGTAAGAGCACTGGCTGCTCTTCCAGAGGTCCCGAGTTCAATTCCCAGCAACCACATGGTGGCTCACAACCGGCTTGCCAGCAGTACATTGTATGCTTAATAAATAAATCTTTAAAAAAAAGAATCAATTTAAATAAACCTATCTATCACCTGGGTGGGACAAGTCTAGCTAAGAAATGCTGCTTGTTCTACAGATTTCAGATAAAGTAAAAATCATATATAAAATGTAGATCAAGGCAAAGGTTATTCTGGCCATCATCCACTCTCACCCTAAAGAATGCACTGTGAGTTAAAATAAACTGTCTTTTATATTGTGCTCTGTGTATCATTGAATTCAGTGCACAGATCACCTGGAGATGGAAATCAAGGGAACTGAAGAATGAATGTATGATGATGTAATGAAACAAAAAATTAGTTACGTAAAAAATCATAGAGAAGCTTTTCTTATGGAATTGTGAGGAATTGCCAGGAAAAGGATAAGGAACATTCTTGGAGATGGGAAATCCCAGGTGAAATATTGCAGTCAGGAATGAGATTGGAAGCTTAATGACAGTTCAAGCTTGGGAGGTAGTGTACTAAACCACACACACAGAGAAGGTGGTTCTTTAGTTTATATCAGTCATGTAAAGAAGTTTATGGACTACTTAGAAAGACAAAACTGAGTTGGGCAATGGTGGCACACACCTTTAACCCCAGCACCTGGGAGGCAGAGATGGGCAGACTTCTGTGAGTTCCAGGCCAGCCTGGCCTACAAGAGCCAGTTCCAGGACAAGTAGGACTGTTACACAGAGAATCCCTGTATTGAAAAAATGACAACATAAAAAGCAAAATCAAAGCAAATAATCCCTCCAAAAAAAAAAAAAAAACCCAAAAAGAAAAAAAAAAGACAGATAAAGCTGTGGTTTGATATTTTGATAGAAATCTGACACTCCCAAGACTGCCAATACAAATTAGCTTTCAATAAGAAGATAGAACTATCTAGCTGCTAGTGTACCAAAATTAATCATAGATGTTTTTGAAGGACTGAGGACAGAGATACAGAAAGTAGCAGGGCAGGGCTAAGATAGGGGCTCTGCCTTTTTTGGATTAAGGAACTAAAGAGGAGGTCATTGGCATTTCTCCACTGCGTCTTTGATCATTCAGGTCTTATCCTGATATCTAACTCCCGAGTTTTTATTGATAAAGAATAATTAGATAAATGCATCACAAAGCTAAGCATTGTATATTACTCACCTTGATAATATAGTTGGATGGGCCAGGAAAAATTTCTCTGATTCCCAGTTCATGGCAATGATAAAAACTCTAATACTTGAAGAAATAACATTAATATATATGATATAAGTTTAAAAGAAAACTTAATGAAACAATCAAAACATTTTAAGACTCCTCCATATATTAGGAGCTATATACAATTCATTCTTGTTCCGGGTCATTTTCCACCACGTGCCAGTGCTGTGGAACACTGGATAAGAACAGAGTTTTTGTTTTTTAAACCAGTAATTGGTCTTTAAGATTACTATGAAACTCAAGTAGCTTAACATACACCAATCTTCACACTAGCTGTAGCTGTGTCTACTGTTTACAAAGCTTATTTTGATATTTTCTATAGCACTCATAATTCATGTCATCAACAAACAGCACATTTTCTCTTATGCTATAGTGTTAGGGTTCTGAAAATAACACTTCAAAGTGTGATTCTTGGACATGTTGACATGTTAAGCTGAAGGAATAGCCTTAAGGACTGACTTTGACTACCCTCTTTCCACACTCTTCTTTTTCTCTCAGAGTAGATTGGGACTTTTTTCTAGACTTTCCTTATCTGCTTCAAAGTGACACCTAGTAGAAAGGAACACAATGGCCTCAGTGTTCAAGGTAGATTCCCATCGACCGAAGATTTTCTTTTTATTTATTTATTAAAGATTTCTGCCTCCTCCCCGCCACCGCCTCCCATTTCCCTCCCCCTCCCCGGATCAAGTCCCCTTCTCTAGTCAGCCCATCAGCCCAGAGAGCAATCAGGGTTCCCTGCCCTGTGGGAAGTCCAAGGACCACCCACCTCCATCCATGTCTAGTAAGGTGAGCATCCAAACTGCCTAGGCTCCCTCAAAGCCAGTACGTGCAGTAGGATCAAAAACACATTGCCAAACTTTGTGCAACCACTTTGGAAAGCAGTGTGGCGGTTTCTCAGGAAATTCAGGATCAACCTACCCCTGGACCCAGCAATACCACTCTTGGGAATATACCCGAAAGATGCCCTATCATACAACAAAAGTATATGCTCAACTATGTTCATAGCAGCATTGTTTGTAATAGCCAGAACCTGGAAACAACCTAGATGCCCTTCAACGAAAGAATGGACGAAGAAAGTATGGAATATATACATATTAGAGTACTACTCAGTAGTAAAAAACAATGACTTCTTGAAGATTTTCTTTATACCACACAGGAATAAACTGAAAATTAGACTCCACAACAAGAGCCCAAAGGAAATTTGTTGCAGGTCCATCTCCATATGAATCATTGATAACTTTTACAAAACCTCCTACAATTCCTTACTTCTCTTTCCCTGAAAAAAAAAAAACACTTAAACATCAGTCATCTCAATATATCGAGTTTTATATAGTATATGGCCCTTGTGTGCATGTGTGCAGTACTGAATTCATTTACTTTTTGTCTTTAATTTGTCCATTGTCTGTTTGTTTTAACAAAGTCTAATATTAAATGTTCTATAAAATTTAACCATCCTTACAGTGGGAAATGGACCATAAAAAGAATAAATTGTACATAGGTCCTAATATATGAGGAGTCTAAGACTGTTTTAATAGTCATTGTTTTCTTATTTTGAAATTATACCATATGTATTCATGTTATTAGAGTCTTTATCATTGCCATGCACTAGGTACGTATCAGAGAAATTTTCTCTTGCCCATCTAACTATATTATCAAAGTGAATTATACTTAAAGTATCAGAAATGTAGCATTTTTTCTTAGAGTGTATTTTTAGAGTATGCCAAGAAAAGACACATCTTTTTTTGCCTTTCAAAAAGAACTGATAAAGGATGGATTGTGTGGAATGTTTGGAAAAGTCATATGTTGCTAGGATTCAGCATTTCAATGCCCACTTTATTGCTTCTATTTGTTAGGTATTGCTGGCTTCACTGAATCCCAAATAACAGAACTGACAAATTCTAATTTATTCATATCAAGTACACTAAAAGTTTTGCTATTATCATATTATAAGAAAGTTTTCACATATTAGAAATCACCTATTCATCATGTGTCTTAAGCACATTTGATGCAATGCCTAACTTAAGAAACCACCTTCCTTTAATGTCTACCACAGTTCACCCTTCCCTCCCTTCTGCCTTTACTCTACAGCTCAGTGTACAGACATCTTCTACATGGCTTAGTATATGTATTCCTTTGTTCTTTAATCTTTTTAAAAAAAAACATTTTCCTAAGAACATTCCTAAGATATATAGCCAGGTTTAAACAAAAGCATCTTTTGTCTTTAGTTCTTTGAAAAAAAAGAAAGAAAATTAAAGAATGAACCAAACTGACAATAACCATCAAAATAAGCTGTATGAAACATTTGCTGCATTCTACCCAATTATGCAGATAATATTCATCATGCATATATTATCTCGTTTTCCTTGAGAACATCTCCTTCCCTCTGGGTCCCTGTTTTCTTGTTGTACACTGTGGACTGTTTCTGAGAACAGGGCTGGGAGGTGATCTCTGAGCACTGTGGAGCAACTCAATCATTGCTGCTACAGTGGTGGTTGGCACATCCCTGTAGTCATACATTCATTAAGAATTCTTGTGTGCACCTTTCCCATTGTAAATGATTTAAAACCCTCTGTGTGCCTTTATATTTTTAATGGTACTTGCTGAAAAACCCTGCAGCCTTATGAAATGTCATTTATCATGAGATCCCATTTTTTAGCATAAACATACAAACATGTTTTAAAGTTGGATAATAGATAATGAAGATTTTTACCTTTTAACAATTAGCTACAAAATAGCATAGATTAAGAGCAATGGATTATTTATTAAATATCAATTAAATAATTACATTTCAACAAAACAACAGAATTCAAAGTCTGCCAATAAGATTCTCAAGAGATTTTTCCATTTCCTTCAATAATAGCAGGCATCTGCTACTGGTTCTGTGCCCTCCCTCAAGCCCAATAGAGCTGTGGTGTATGATACAACCTTATTTGTCATGCAGACAACTTGAGTGAAGAAATGCACACACACACACACACACACACACACACACACACACACACACCCCAGAGTGAGGAAACAGAGGCTGAATAGGCATAAAATTCCATGGAGAAAGAAAGAATGTTATCTGTGATAGTTTGAATAAAATCCATAGTCCTCTTGGGCTTACATATTTGAATGTTTAGGAAGGATGAAGAGGTGTGACCTTGTTAAAGTGAGTCTGTTCCAGTATGATTTTAGCTTTCAGAAGCCCATGCCAAGCCTTTTCCAGCGTTCTCCCTGATCCCATCTTCTTGAGGATCAGGTATAAGTTCTCAGCTATTGCTCCAGCAACATGCCTTTCTGCCTCCATGCTTTCAAGCATGGTAATCATGGACTAAACCTCTGAATTTGTAATGAAGAGATTTATGTTTTAAGTCACCTTGATTATGTTATCTCTTCACAGCAATAGAACAGTAAAACAGCATCTTTGCAACCTACAGTATTCACTATTTCAACAATCCTTAGTGTATCTAATAAGAAGACTATATATGGTATTACTTGGCAAATGAATCAAATTCTACTGCCGTGCAATTGGTAAGAATTGGTGTTCTGAAAGTCTTGCTATTGGTTTTGATGAGGGAATGAGTGTCATGCTGATGAGACTTCATGGGTACAGCCATTTAATATTTGTCTTGGCCTCCACAACCATCTTCCAATAGAATGTAAACCCATGTGATCACCAATGTCCACAAAGAACATAGTAATTAAACTTAAAATGCTATACTATTTCAAGAAGTAACTATTACTATACTACTTAATTTTATTTCCTGTCCTCTGATGTTAATGTAAATGGTCATAAGAAGAGAAGTGTAGATGAATGGAGCATTCTCTAAATACACAAATCAATGCATCTTGTATTGTGTTGAATAACAATAAATATGGTTATGAATGAAAAGGCCTCAAAGAGTTTGTTCTTTGTTATAGAAGGAATATTTTTGAAAAGGATATTTTAATTCACTCTAGTCGACAAATTACTGTGTACAAAGAGCTTAGTGACTATTGTAATTTCCTATCATGTGTTCTCTAGGAAACATAATAAATTGTTACTCAAGGGTATTGGGTAGGATTGAAAATCTTTATCATCCCAATATAGTCCCCATCGCTATAAAAAAAGTTTCCCAAGGCATTGCATGGCGTAAGCACTTCTGAAACATGAGTATTGACTTGGATATGCTTCAATTTACCCTTCCCAGGTGAGGTTTCTTTGCATATGAGGATTAAAGCAACAAGCAGGAAAAAAATTTAATAGGGTTTCAAGGCATCAGCAGATAAAGGAGAATTTTGAGGAGGTTCTTAATATTTTAGCAGCTAGTAATTTCATTTGAAAGTAGTGCAAAATCCCTTAATTGCAGAGATTGGAAAAAACTTTTACATTTTTGTGAACTTGATTCAAGGTCAATTTTTAATATGTATCTAATATTCATTTGTCAAGTACTCACTATTCACAGTTAAAACTTTTTACTTAAATTATTGAACTAATTAAGCAACACACACACACACACACACATACGAGAGGGGCAGAGAGAAGAAACATATGACAGAAAAATCAGAAACAAAGCCTGAGTCCCACCTCTTCAATAGTCACTTTTTTTTTTACATGTACGTAATAAGTTGTCAGCATTTGCAGTCTTTGCAATGCTTTACTCTAGTGGTGACTGATCCTACTCCAGCTTACTAAAAGAAACTTTTATCCATAAGAGAGTTTTTCTATTGAATGAATCAGAAGACAAAACCAAGGCACTTTAGAAATATATCTCTATCATTTCTTTCCCAGCTTGTTGCTCCAGACCTTGAGTTTAATCTAGTTCAGAATCAATCAACTGAACTCAGAAATAGAATGAAAGACTTCTCAGAAGCAAGTGAGAATGAGGGAAAATATATATTTTAAAATTACCTATTGTCCCATGTATTTCAGACAGAATGTGTTACTGTTTCACACCGGATTGGGACACACAGGGAAGTACTTGAAAGGCAGCTGCTCAGGTCAAGCAGCCATTATTGTCACATAAATTGCAAGGTGGGCTGAGAGTTATCAGATGAAACAGTCAAACAAGGAGAACAAAAATATGTGGCTATTTTATCGAAGTAAAATATCATCTGTGTTTCATGCATTTTTATGCTGCATATAATGCTAGAGGGAAGAAATCTGAACTGGCCTCAGAAGAGCAGTCTTTATAATTTTCCCACACAGAGGAGCATGATGAAATAAGAATGTAAACTCCACCCCCCTTCCAGTAGACAGGAAGCTTTGCCCTGCTTTCTTTTGGAACACCCATGGAGCTGCATTCATACAGGAACATAGAGAATTCTTTAGAAATGAGGTATTGGATTAAGTTTGTGAAAATTCATTTTATTAAGAATGATGAGACTATGGATTCTCAAGCTCAGATCTTTATTGCAGCTCAGAGAATGACCTCACAAAATATAATGTGTTGTCATGCTGAGTACTTTGAACTGAGGGACAGTGGAAGGGCCTCAGAAGCAGCTTATTTTTGACATCCTGACCTATTTCCCATTTCCCTTCCCCCCTCGTGCAGATCATAGAAATAAGAATCTGTCCTTTTCTCGTTGAGGAGTAGAAACTCGATTCCCCCTACCTCAAAGACAGCTATACCATTTATAACTATTACTCTAACCTTCCCCTGCCTTTCTCTGCAAGTGCTGGCCGCAAAGAACTTCCCTGACCTGTCTTGACTGACAGTAGATCAGAAGAGTCAATCCAGAATGGGTTCTTCTCCATATGCAGGGAGCAGGAAATGCCATAGCGAGACAATGCAGAACCCCAATAGGCTTGCTGCATCCCTTTTTTCTGATACCATTACAGTCTACTCTTTTGCTCACCCATATTTCTACATGGCTGTCTATTCTTCACCATTGTTAAGAATAAAAAGCACAGATTTTCCTTGGGTGTTTGAGTCTTTATTCTGAAGGTTTCCCTGCCATGTGAAACTCTGGTTATATGAATGTATTCTATTTTCTCTCTCGTTAAACTATCTTTTGTTGTAGAAGCCTGGGTATTAAAAGGTACCATATTTTTCCAGTCTTACAGTTCCTTACCTTTAGCATTACTATTTCTAATGGAGACTTAGTGCCAACCTTGATACGTAGTGAATAGTCCCAGTAGGAGTTACTGCATCCTGTAACATTGAAAATGAGTGTAATATTTTAAGAACATTCTTAGGAGACGTAGTCTAACTGTTTACTCAGTATATCTGTAAAGGCTTTGGGCTAGTGATGTTTGTGTGTGAGCTCTGTCAGGATGATAGGTTAGCATATGAACCATCATGCTTTCATCCAACAGTAACACAGAGGAAGACTTGACTTAGAGTAAAGGAAGATTGATTGAAGTCATATATTACCATTAACTCAAGTGGAGAAGAACTCATTTTCATCGTTTCTGTCTTCTGACTGGCCATCCTTAATTTTTCTCTCTTTTGTTAACTTCACTTTTAAGAGTGCCCTGAAAATATTGGTTATTGATTTTGCAGTTGTCATAAAGTTGATAAATGCTCAGACTTTCTGCCCTAGGAAAATCTTTTAAAATAAAATTACAGAAAGATTAAAAGTTGCTGTGAGAAAAGAGTCCTGCCTTTGGATGCTTGTTTTCATTATAGTTACTTATTGCATATCCGTTTCTAATTTCTACTAACGTTTTTTTTAACTTATCCATTAATGACATTATTCTCAAACTTGAATTATGTGTCTGTTATGTGCCAGGTATATGGCTCATTCTATTTTCAATGACTTTATTTTTCAGGGAAACTAGCTGAATCTCAGATGGTAATAAAATGTTCATGGATGTTCTGGTTCAGGCTTTATAGAATATAATATGGAACTTGAGAAGCTCAATGTATTTCTTTCCCAGGAAAATGAAACATATAAGTTGAATCTTAATTCAAACTGGAACTAACCTGGCAGAAGAGTGCTACAGATCAAATAAACTAAAAGACCAAAATATAAAACATGCACCCTATGAGTCATGGTATTATTGCTTTCTGAAAGTTCATCTTAAGAAACTGTTTAATCACATCTCAGAAGGTGTAATTGAGAGAAGATTTAAACATTAGTGGAAAAGAACATTTCCAAATATGTCTCTAAGTTATGAGAACAGGATCATATTCACTGAACTAATAGATAGCTTCTCAAAGTTATTTGTTTTTATGATTATCATGCTTCTATCCTTGATGTCTGTGATATATATCACATATATATATATATATATATATCACTATATATATATCACTATATATGCTTTTTCGAGACAGGGTTTCTCTGTGGTTTTGGAGCCTGTCCTGGAACTAGCTCTTGTAGACCAGGCTGGTCTCGAACTTACGATTTATATTTTTTTCTGTCAATTTAGTAATAATAAGTATATGGTTCTCGAATATCAAGGAGTTAGAAAATCACAGAGCAGAAAAATGCTGTTATGTAAGCTATAAGAAAGTTAATTTAAATATGATGAGAACTTTGAAAATCACCAAGATGACATCTTGGAATTCTTTTATAGCACACAGGTTTTCTATAATTAGTTGCTGGAAACTTAATGGAAAATAGCATAAACAATGATCAACCCATGCTATTACTGTTTCCAACAAAAATCAATAGTTTCGATCTATAAAACATATATTACATCATTGCATTATGTAAATCACCAATGGAGATTCTTTAGACTTCCACTAAGGTACCCAAGTGAATAAATACTTGCCAAAATGACATATAATCTGATTAACTTTACTAAGATTGTTTAACCTTGTTCATAATAATAAATATGACCAACTGGACATAGCCAGTAGAGTATATTAAAAGAAAAAAATAGCATTGGCCCAAGTAAGAAAGATAATTCACTTTTTAAAATATGTTTCATGTTTTATATTAAACACATTTCTTATAAAATGTGTTTTCTATGCTTTGGTTTAGAAAGTTATGACTATATATTCTCAACTAAAGAGAAACCTTCATGTTTATCTCGTAATGTTACTCTGCCCTATATGATTGTATCTTAGGTAAGAATATAGTAATGAAAAAATCAGAAAAAAACTTTACGCTGGTGGTGTTCTCTTAGTAGTTGGCCCTGCTTTAAGAGGATAGAAATTCTTTTTCTTGTATGTAATACATGTTTTGCATTGCTGATGGATTAGTTTGATTCAGTCATGTAAATAGTCTGGGGATAATTTTTTTTGTAGATCAAAGAAATATTTTATTCTTACATACTCACGCCATTCATTAAGAAGGCAAATTTATATTAAAACCGATACATTTTCTTCATGATGTTGAAACATAGTCTACACTGTTGGTGTTTGTTACTTTTTTATTTATTTAGGATTCTTTTTTGTGTATTTTATGTTTTTTTTTAATTTATTTATTTATTAAAGATTTCTGCCTCCTCCCCGCCACCGCCTAACATTTCCCTCCCCCTCCCCCTCCCCCGATCAAGTCACCCTCCCTCATCAGCCCAAAGAGCAATCAGGGTTCCCTGCCCTGTGGGAAGTCCAAGGACCACCCACCTCCATCCAGGTCTAGTAAGGTGAGCATCCAAACTGCCTAGGCTTCCTCAAAGCCAGTACGTGCAGTAGGATCAAAAACCCATTGCCATTGTTCTTGAGTTCTCAGTAGTCCTCATTGTACACTATGTTCAGCAAGTCTGGTATTATCCCATGCTTTTTCAGACCCAGGCCAGCTGGCCTTGGTGAGTTCCCGATAGAACATCTCCATTGTCTCAGTGTGTGGGTGCACCCCTCGCGGTCCTGAGTTCCTTGCTCGTGCTCTCTCTCCTTCTGCTCCTGATTTGGACCTTGAGATTTCAGTCCGGTGCTCCAATGTGGGTCTCTGTCTCCTTTCATCGCCTGATGAAGGTTAATATTCAGGAGGATGAATATATGTTTTTCTTTGGGTTCACCTTCTTATTTAGCTTCTCTAAGATGGCGAATTATAGCCTCAATGTCCTTTATTTATGGCTAGAAACCAAATATGAGTGAGTAATCCAATGTTCCTCTTTGTGGGTCTGGCTTACCTCACTCAGGATTGTGTTTTCTATTTCCATCCATTTGTATGCAAAATTCAAGAAGTCCTCGTTTTTTACTGCTGAGTAGTACTCTAATATGTATATATTCCATACTTTCTTCATCCATTCTTCTATTGAAGGGCATCTAGGTTGTTTCCAGGTTCTGGCTATTACAAACAATGCTGCTATGAACATAGTTGAGCATATACTTTTCTTGTATGATAGGGCATCACTTGGATATATTCCCAAGAGTGGTATTGCTGGGTCCATGGGTAGGTTGATCCCGAATTTCCTGAGAAACCACCACACTGCTTTCCAGAGTGGTTGCACAAGTTTGCATTCCCACCAGCAATGGATGAGTGTACCCCTTTCTCCACAACCTCTCCAGCAATGCCTATCATTGGTGTTTTTTTATTTTAGCCATTCTGACAGGTGTAAGATGGTATCTTAAAGTTGTCTTGATTTTTATTTATTTATTTATTTATTTTTTAAAGATTTCTGTCTCTTCCCCACCGCCGCCTCCCTTTTCCCTCCCCCTCCCCCAAACAAATTCCCCTCCCTCGTCAGCCCAAAGAGCCATCAGGGTTCCCTGCCCTGTGGGAAGTCCAAGGACCACCCACCTCCATCCAGGTCTAGTAAGGTGAGCATCCAAACTGCCTAGGCTCCCACAAAGCCAATAAGTGCAATAGGATCAAAAACCCATTGCCATTGTTCTTGAGTTCTCAGCAGTCCTCCTTGTCCGCTATGTTCAGCAAGACCGGTTTTATCCCAGGCCTTTTCAGACCCAAGTCAGCTGGCCTTGGTTAGTTCCCGATAGAACATCCCCATTGTCTCAGTGTGTGGGTGCACCCCTCGCAGTCCTGCAAGTTGTCTTGATTTGCATTTCCCTGATCGCTAAGGAGATTGAGCATGACCTTAGGTGTCTTTTGGCCATTTGAACTTCTTCTGTTGAGAATTCTCTGTTCAGTTCAGTGCCCCATTTTATAATTGGGTTGATTAGCCTTTTACGGTCTAGTTTCTTGAGTTCTCTATATATTTTGGAGATCAGACCTTTGTCAGTGGCGGGGTTGGTGAAGATCTTCTCCCAGTCAGTGGGTTGCCTTTTTGTCTTAGTGACAGTGTCCTTTGCTTTATAGAAGCTTCTAAGTCTCAGGAGGTCCCATTTATTCAATGAGGCCCTTAATGTCTGTGCTGCTGGGGTTATATGTAGGAAGTGGTCTCCTGTGCCGATGTATTGTAGAGTACTTCCCACTTTCTCTTCTATCAGGTTCAGTCAGTGTGTTCAGACTGATATTGAGGTCTTTGATCCATTTGGACTTGAGTTTTGTGTATGGTGATGGGGGATAATATTTTATAAATTAATTTCTTCCTGTACTAATTAAACAAATTCTCAGAAATCAATGTCTAATGTCACAAGCCTCGAAACCAACAACTTTTATGTTTTATGTCTTATCTCCATAATGCTTGTGTGAGGTGGGTATGTTTATTACTGCCATGTTGTAAATGGGAAAATTGAGGCTTATAATTTGTAAATAAAGTCCTAAAGCTAAGAATAGTTGAAAAGAAATTTAAACTTTGCCCTATATCCCAAAGAAAATGCTCTTAATTATTGTGCTGTAATAAAGTATATTTTAATAGTATGCATTCCATTCACATAATTTTGTATTGATAAAAAGTATGTTTAAAAATATATCCCAGTAGCTAAATTAATATTTGTTTACTTATAATCTTAGCAAAAGTTGAAACTATTTCTATAGGTGGTGAACTCACTGCTGATATTCCTTTTGTTGAGCCTTGATTCTAACATAGCTATATATTTTCAACTTTTTTTTAGCAAAAACTATAATTAGTTGGACCTGAAAGAAATTAAATACTTTGCTTTTGACTTTGAGAAAAGGATGAATGCACACAATGTAAAAAACGTCAATTAAATTTGCGAGGTAAACTGATCATTTCTTGTTGTCTGTGTTATATATAAAGTACAAAGCATGCTCATGCTATTGCTCTTTGGGAGAGCTTTTTCTACAATGCGACCGGTTGAAGATCTGTGGTAAAAAGAAATCTGGAAAGTCAGATAATAGTTGTGCAAGTCACCTCTTGTCTCACCTAGTTAATAGCCACAGTATTTAAGAAGGGCTGACAGCTGGATGTGATTTGGGGAATTTGGATCAAAGAGATTCTTCTACAATCTGACTTTGCCTTGCACTCTCAAGTGTACCTTGCTCTTGCAAATCTATTTTTTATTTTCACCACCTGAAAGGAAAGCTTGTTTTTTAACTGGAGGCAATAAAACATGGAGGCAGAATCAATAAGTCATAATTTAGCAATTCAAATATTCTGTAAGTGTGAGCTAGATAGGATACCTCTTTAGGACATGGCATTTTTACTCCCTAAGTGTGAGCTACATAGGACACCTGCTTAGGACATGGCATTATTGCAAGTTAGTGGTTGTGCTCATAGATTTTCTGCCATCACAATTCATGCTATGAGAAGTAAAAACATGAATTAAAATAGTTCATGAATAAGTCTCTGGAACTCTTGCATAGGCATTTTGTCTAATAATGATTGCAATTTGGTCTTTGAGATGCAGAACTTAAGTAAAATTTCTGTTCTTCGTTTCAGATAATACAGAGTTTCCTGCCACCTGGTTCTAAACCACTGAATGGCATCTAAGAGACTAAGATGGGCTAAAATGAATGAGTTAAACAAGAAAGAAATCAAGCGACTGAACAGTACTTTTAGGGGAGGCAAACCATTCACAGGAATAGTTTGGGTACTTATATAACATTTTGTTTATAAAATACTTTATAATAAATTTTATTTTATTTTTACAGGCTTTCACCAGCAATGTCAATTCTATGACACTGTTTTCTCTGACATTTAAGTGGAATATTTTTGCTTTAATACATGGGAGAATCTGTAGTTGGACTTTTTCTTCCAGACCATTTGCCCCCCAGTAATGACACTGAGGACATTGAACTTATTAAATCTCAGCCTTAGCTTAAGTTTGTGTCTAATGAACTCTTATAATAATTTAAACTAACCAATTTCTATTTATTTATCTTCTGTCTTGTGACTTTAATACCTCAGCACTACACTGCTGATCCCGCATGTTGTGCAACTTTAAGCATTTCTATCTTCTTCTTTCCATAGTCCTCATTGTCCAGACCTGGAAATCCACCCTAGCTATTGTCCATTCAGCGTTTTATTAAACCAATCAGAGTGATACATCCTCACAGTATACAGATGATAATCCCACAACATTTCTACTTTTTGTCTAAATAACAAGGAAAGTTTTCACCTCTAAGATAGCAAAACCATATTCAATAAGAACAATTTTCAGGTATTGTTTAAATAGAAAGGAAAGGCCTTGACTTTCACAAGTGAAACTATCATTGTATCACTGTGATTGGTGTAATAAAAATTAAATGGCCAATAGCTAGTCAGGAGGTTAGGCAGGACTTCTGGGCAAAGAGTGAGAACTCTGGTAAGAAAAAGGCACAGGCACCAGGAAATGCAGAGCAAGCAGGATGGGCAGTACAGAGCTGAAGTCATAAAGTCAAAAGTCAGAAAGTAAATTAATAGAAACTACTTAATTTAAATTACAAAAGCTAGTTAGAAACAAGCCTAAGATAAGGCCAAATTTTCATAAATAATATGTCTCCATGTCATTGTTTGTGAGCTAGTGGCTCAAAGAAAGCCATACAAGAATCTTGTTGACATCCAACTGCCATTAAAAAGAAAGAGATAGAAAGACTCTAAAAGGTCACACTAAAGAAATTAGACATGATCTCCCATCCCGAAAGACCGAAACAGATGCTAAAAAACTTCCTTTCCATTATTGAAGGTTATACAGTAACTGTTCTTCCTGTTTTCAAAGTTAAGGGAAGTTCATACCTTTTCCATTTTAGGAATTAATACTATTAATACTATCAGTAAGTTAATGAAATGAGTATCTCAGGTTGAGACAACACAGTTTTATTTTCCATTTTTGAACTCCTGTGTCCTTACAAGAAACACATTTCCATACTCTTTTATAGCATTTTATTGTTGTGGAGAGACACCATAACCATAGCAACTCTTACAAAGAAAAACATTTAATTGAGCTGGCATATAGTTTAGAGGTTTTGTCCATTATCTACATACGGGGAGCATAGTGGTGCACAGGCAGGGATGGTGCTAGAGAGGAAATTCAAGAGTTCTATACAGGGATCTGCAAGCAGGTTCTGCAGGAAGAGACATTGGTCTTGGACTGAGCTTCTGATATCTCAAAGTCTACCCTCAGTGACTCACTTCATCTGACAAGGCCACAACTGTTGTGAGATATTACCTTAAGATATGTTACATTCATTTATACTGTGACATATTTGTTTAATGGAAAAATGTGTTGCCTTCTTTTATGTTGTATTTGTTAACTCTGTAAAGCTGTGTTACTTTGCCTGCTTAAAGCATCTAATTGGTGCAAATCTTTTCCTATTCTGTAGGCTGCCGTTTTTGTCTTCTTGACTGTGCCCTTTGTTTTACAGAAGCTTTTCCGTTTTAGGGGGTCCAATTTATTAATTGTTTCTCTTAGTGTCTGTGTTGCTGGAATTTAGGAAGTGGTCTCCTGTGCCAATGCCAATGCATTCAAGTGTACTTCCCACTTTCTCTTCTATAAGGTTCAGTGTGGTCGAGAACTCTCAACAGAGAAATCTAAAATGGCCGAAAGACACTTAAGAAAATGTTCATCATCCTTAATCATCAGAGAAATGCAAATCAAAACAACTCGGAGATTCCATCTTGCATCTGTAAAAATGGCCAAGATCAAAAACACTGATGAAAATGTATACTGGACAGGTTGTAGGGTAAAGGGAACACTTCTGTATTGCTGGTGGAAATGCAAGCTGGTACAGCCTCTTTGGGTGTCAGTGCAGTAATTTCTCAGAAAATTAGAAAACAACTATCCTCAAGACCCAGTAATACCACTTTTGGATATATATCCAAAGGATGCTCAATCGTGCCACAAGGACATGTGCTCAACTATGTTCATAGCAGCCTTGTTTGTCATAGCCAGAACCTGGAAAAAACCTAAATGCCCCTCAACCGAAGAATGGATAAGGAAAATGTGGTACATTTACACAATGGAGTACTACAAAGCAGAAAAAAAAATAATTACATCTTGAAATTTTGCAGGCAAATGGATCGAGCTGGAAAACATCATTTTGAGTGAGATAACCCAGACCCAGAAAGACAATTATCACATGTACTCACATAAAGCAAAGAAAACCAGCCCACAAATCATAATCCCAGAGAATTTAGACAATAATGAGGACCCAAGAGAGACATACATAGATATAATCTACATGGGAAGTAGAAAAAGACAAGCTCTCCTGAGTAAATTGGGAGCATGGGAACCTTGGGGGGATAGCTGAAGGAGAGGGGAGAGGCAGGGAGGGGAGTCGAGCTCAAAAATTTTTTTAAAAAATCTAATTGATTTAACAAAGAGCTGAACAGCCAGTAGCTAGGCAGGACAGAGAGATACGAGGAGCTAACAGGCAGAGAGAATAAATAGGAGGATAAATCTAGGGAAGAGAGAGAAGACTGAGAAACAAAAAAGGGAGGAGAGCAGGAAGTCAAGAGACAGCCACCCAGTTACACATTCAACCATGGAATAAGAAAGAAAGAAAGAAAGAAAGAAATAGAAAATTAAAATAAAGTCAGCAGTCCAGAGGCAAAATGTAGAAAAGCAGCATAATTTAAATTAGGAAGAATGGCTAGATAGAAGTCAAGCTAAGGCTGGACATTCGTAATAAGAATAAGTCTCCTTGTAATTATTTGGGAGCTGGGTGGGTGGTGGCCCCGAAGAGTAAGAAAAAAAAAAACCCTACCTACCGCTACTGTAGCAAGGGCACACATACTAATAGTGATGCTCCCTAGGACTTCATGGGGGTAATTTACATTCAAACCACCACACATACCTAATTCTAGTCATGTTTTTAGACGGTCTGGACAATAGAAAGAACATTTTAATGTTTTAAATACTACATCACTTAGTTATTGTGGAATATATGAAAGCTTGAACAATTAATGTCTTTATATGAGTCATAAATACCTTACAGATATCCACAAGCTCTGCAGATTTTTAATGATATGTATGACAAAATTCCCTTGTGTTAACTCTATATTTTGCAAGTCAGTTTTTATTTCAATTTACATTGTTCATTTGGAAATTGTTTATGTCATGTTTCAACTGTAGTATCCTGAATAAACTCTAACTACCATAAACTGTTGGGAATAGAGCTGAACCAGTTAGAAACACATTCATTCCAATCTGTGCTGGAAATGTTTATGTGCTGCTTTGGGCCTATGATAGCACAGGTGAGTTCTGGTGATATAAAAATATATGGCCTGCAATCCTAAAATATAACATATCTGGATTTCTATGCAAAATCAAAACCAAAATCATTCATTGGCTTCTATTTATATGATGCATACAGGGAAAACAGTAATAATTTACAGGAAAGTAAATGGATTTTTATATATAAACACACAGGAAATCATGTGGGTAGCATTTACTGAACTTATATTACACAACAGAGAGTAGGTTTTGTACTTGCATGTACAGACATTAAAAATCAAGTTTAGGAACTATCCTATCAAAAGTTTCTTATATCAAAACTTTTTATTGATGTATTTCTCAGCACTCTGGAAAGCTGCTAACAATCCAACACAGGAAGGGGAGAAGTATTAACTCAGTAGAGATGGATTCAATTCCATTTCAATTATACATAGAGGATAGCCTTTGCATTTGCACATAAGCCAACCTAAGGTATTTAAAGTGAGACATGTATTACTCTCCTCAGAATTCATTTATCAAACAAGTTTTAGCAATCAAAGAGGATTAAGGGAGGAAAATTCTTTTGCTGTATGCAGTGTTAGTGCCAGCTAAGGAAAGGGATAGCAATGCTATAATTCCAAATCTCAAAATTATGTAGATAGCAAATAGATTTTTTAATTACCATCACATAGATATGCTACCCATTTCTAGAGTACCATATGCATAGTGCCTCTGAAGACCAGAGTAAGTTAGAATGTTCTGAGTTAAGACAACAACAACCACGAATGAACTGTTCTATCTTGAATATTATGATCTGCCTTGTTCATTGAATTTTTCTTGTTTGGTTGAAATGCAAAGATTAAGCATTAATTTTGTTTTACTTTTTTTTGTTGCTGATCAAAAAAAATCTCTGTTAACTTGAAAACTACACTGTGGACTGGGGCTATTTTTAAATATACAACATGCAAATAACAACTCAAGATGAATTCATTGGTCACCGTTCAGGAAACAGATGTGCTAAATTTCCCCATTTGAGCTACTCATTTCATATGCTTTGTAGATTAATTAAAAGTCAAAGGAAAGGTTTTCTAAACATTAAAACTATTAATTAAACACCATTGTAATATGTTATGAATAAAATTATCTTATATTCAGGTCATAAGCATAAAAGTTAATTTTCCAACATTGCAAAAAATGATTATAAACCATGATATAGATGCATGCAGTATAACATTCTCTTATTCAAAAATTTGCTCACCTGCTCTTATAGTAATCACATCTGTCTTTATGCAAAAAAACTGACCTTTGACTTGCATTTATTTTGATTTTATCAAGTTTTTTTTTCTACTGAATTAAATGTCTTACACTTAGTATCATAGAACTAATAAGGACAGTCATATACAGTCAATTATGATGCACAGTCAGAGGGGTGCTGTCTCTCTACCAAATGTCACTCATGGAGTATCAGTTTGAAAAGTCTGTTTAAATGACTATGATAGTAATGAGACAGTCTTCTTATATACATTAAAAATTAAGAATCTGCTACAAAACCTAAGAAAACAAACATCCCCAAACTTGTTACTTCAAAGAATATTTGTTCTGATTATCTGTAAACAAGTTTGTGCTGTGGGACAATGGTTTTACCCTGTAAACATTTGTTTCTTGTACTTGTTTAATAAAATGCTGCTTGGCCAGTAGCCAAGCAGGAAGAATAAGTGGGGCAACTAGGCAGGAAGTAGAGGTGGGGCAATGAAAACAGGAAAATTTTGGGAAGAGGATTCTGCAGTCTGCATTCGTGATCCAGAAACAGAGCAAGCAAGATGTGACTGCCTTGCTGAAAAAGGTACTGAGCCACATGGCTAACAGAAACAAGAAAAACAGGCTAATATATGTTATAAGAGTTAATAAGAAGCCCGAGCTAATGGGCCAATCAGTTTATAACTATTGTGATTTCTTTGGGACTTAATGACTGTGGGAACCAGGCAGGGTAGAAAACACAGACAACAATTTTGTTCTCTTGGTTTTATTTTTCTTTTAAATTTTCATTAGTTTGTACTTCTCATTTAAGAATTAATATAGTTCACTCACCTGCTCATTGTGTCTCCTATTAAATTGTAAAGCCGTGAGCACAAGAGAGTCAGTCTGCTTTGTCCCTATTGTATCTCAGGATCTGGAAACACACTTGACACAGTGCCAGTTCAGTCAGATTTATGAAAGAAAGTCAGACAGAGAGGAAAATTTTACTAAGGCAAATTAATCTCCATTAAAACAACAACTCTACAAAAAAGCACACTAGGAATATTAGGAAAATGTTAAGGTCACTCACCCTTTGTACTTTTGTCTTCCACCAAAATTATATTTTCTCTAAACATAAAGTCAGCTGAGAACAGGTGGAAGGTAAAATTCAGTTCACATCTCACTTGCCAAATCCTGAAACTTCATGTACTTTTCTTCTAGAGTGAAAACCTTTTGTCTCAAAGAAACACCAGAAAGGCCAGAAAAAAGCCTTTGAATCTGTATATTGATCCTGATGCTAATTCAGGACTGATGCTCTTTACAAACAAACAAAAGATTTGCATATTAACCCTGGCGGTTTGTTTGACTCACACTTAGTAGTTTTCTCTTATAGTAATTTGTAATTTTTATTTAAAACCCTGCTTTGGGGTTTGAGGAACATATATTCCATTATTATCTCTTGCTGCTGAATAATATCTGCCAGATGGTATGACCCAGTTAATACAGGTGTGCTTCGGTTGCATTCTGGGAATATGGACATTTGTTTCTGAAACAGAAAACAAATTGTTGGAGGTGATATTGTATTTTAAAATGACAGAACTAAAGATAAAAATCATAGACTTATCTAAATATATGCAGAAGAAGTACTTGACAAAATTTAACAGGATACAAAATTCATCAAAAGAAATAGAGAGCTTACTTCAACATAAAAAAAAAAAACATTATATGACAATCCCAAAGCTAATATCAGACCCCACTTGAAAAGTAAAAGTTTTTGTGTAAGATTAAAACCAAGACAAAGGTACTATGTCAGTCTGTTTGTTTTACTCTAATAAAATACCCATGACAGGGAGTGATGAGGAATGAAGTTTATTTGTTTCTCTGGAGGTAGCAGAACATGAAGCTAGCATCAATTTCCAGAGAGAGCTTCATGGTATATGGGTTCTACTAGGGGACAAGCACAAGAGTTGTACCTTGCATGAAGAATCAGGAGAATGAATGGAGGAAGTCAAACTATAACAACTTATTCCCATGGAAATAAATCCTTTATGGAAGACATAATTCATTCTATAAGACTACCATTAATCTCTTCATGATCTAAAGATTTAATACTTTCCCTTCTGGCATCAGCTCTCTAAGTGTCCACAGAAGTCATCCCTCTAACACCTGAAAATATAAGAAAGCCCACACTCAAACCTTCTTGTACTCACTTCTGATGCTGATTTTCAAGCACTGAAAGTGGTACTTAAAGCAACAAGTCAATAAAAGGAAACAAGGATGACCAGGAACCTGGGACAGGGTAGCCCAGAGACCTATAGCAAAACCAAACATGACTGACCAATAATAATAATAATAATAATAATATGCTATACTCACAGATTGGTGCCCTATCTAGTCAACATAAGAGAGGTTTGCTCTGGCAGCAGAGGAAGCTGGGTGCAGAGAACCACAGCTAAACATTATGGAAAGAGAATTTAAATAAGAGGTGTCCATCTGGTACCTCCCCTTAGAGTTCGGGATGCTTTTGGAAGAGCAGGGGGAAAGACTGTAGGAGTCAAACTGGATGGTGAACACCAGAAAAACATGGTCCACTGAATCAACTACATAGGAAGCATATGGGGCAAGAATGGGGTCTGCGTAGGTACGCAGCAGGTCCTCTGCATATACATAACTGTTAAAGTGCATGGTTTTTGGTACTCACAAGAATAGGAGCTATTCCTGGTACACTTTTCCTCCTATTGTCTTGCCTTGTCCAGCTTGATATGAGGGCTTTTGCCTTGTCTTAGTGTCTCTTGTTTTGTCCTGTTTGTTTCTTGTCTATTGAAGACTTTCTCTTTTCTGAAGAGGAAGCAAATGGAGTGGGAGTCAATCTGAGGGACAGGGGAGGTGGAGGGAGGTGAAGGGAGCTGGGAGGAATAGAGAGAGAGAACACTGTAGCCAGGTTGTGTTATACGAGAGAAGAATCTATTTTCAATAAAATAAAAAAATAGATAAACAAATTTAAAGGAAGATATAAAATTATGTTTTTTTTTAGAGATGATATCACCCTATGTATAGAAAAAAACACCCTGGACCCATAACATTGTTAGAAATAACAAAATAAATTTTTTTTTTGACCACTGCAAAATTTATTAAGCAAACAACAAACAAAAAAGATCAAACCACGTTAACACTGAAAATAGACAGATGCAAAGTCAGTTCAAGTGGATTTTCCTTTCTAGAGTCCTCTGGTAATAGAAAGTCGGTATTTTCATCATGTTAATCAGCCAACTATTTTTTAAGGAGGTGCAGGAGGTCTCATGTAGTCCAGGCTAGTCTTGAACTTGATATGTAGTGAAAGGAGTCCTTGAATTCCTGATCTTTCTACTTCCAAGTCCTGAGTTCTAGGATTACAGGTGTGCACCAGCACATTCCTTTTTATATAACGATGGAAACTGAACCAAGGCCTTCATGTACTGTGCCAACTAAGTTATGTCCACAACCCCTGATCAGCCAGCTTTAAGACTATTTCCAGTGGTTTTGTTAAGCAGGGTATCCCAATCTGTAATTTTTAGTGCTGAGGAGGGACTAGATCCTGGAGTTTCGTTCTTCCTCTTCATCTAGATACACAGCACCTGGGCCCACATACTGATTTATGAGTATTTGTGAAAAGTAGCATCATCATAGCCATAATAAGACATATGGAGGAGTTGGGAAATGAGTGAAATTTATTGAAAAAGGTGAGCATAAAAAAGCCAAGAGGTGTCATGTTGAAGGGATGCATACAGACGGATGCTCTCAGATAAGGAGGAATGCAGTGGAGCGAGGGGACTGTTAGATAAAAGCAGGGCTTGGGGAAACCCAGAAAAGTGCCCTCATGTTGTGCTCAAGTGCTCTCTCTTCCTCCCTTTTCTTCCGCTCTGCCTTAGTGCTCTGTTGCTCTGAAGAGACACCATGACTATGGCAACTCTTATAAAGGAAAGTATTTAATCAGGGCTGGCTTACAGTTGCAGAGTGTTTAGTCCATGGGAAGCATGGTGGCACACAGGCAGACATAGTGCTGGAGAAGTAGCTTAGAGTTCCAGATCAGGATCCGCAGGCAGCAGGAAGGAAGGCCATACTCTGGACTTGGGATGGGCTTTTTGAAACCTTGGAGCCCAGCCCTGTGACACACTTCTCCAACAAGGCCAGAGCTCCTAATCCTTCTCAAGTAGTACCACTTCCTGATGACTAAGAATTCAAAAATATTGTCCCCTCCCTTTCCCCTCCCTCTCCTTCCCTCCTGCTCCCCTTCTCTTCTCCTCTCTCTCCCTCTTGCTCCCCCTTTCCCTCTCCCCTCTACTTCCCTCTGTCTCCCTTTCCTTTTATCTTTCCCTCTGTCTCCATCTCCCTACTTTTCCCCTCTCTTCCCCACCCTACCCTCCCTTTTACTGCCCCCCTCTGTCCCCTTTACCCCTCTCTCCCCTTCTTCCATCCTCTTTCCCTCCCCCAGCCTGTCCTCCTTCCTCTCTCCCTTTCCCCTTTCCCTGTCCCACTTCCCTATCTCCACTTTTCTCTCTCCTCCCTCCTTTCTCATCCCTCTTCTCTCCTGCTTTGCCACTCCCTCTTTCTCCTTCCACTTTTATCTCCTCCCTCCCTCTCCTCTCCCTTCCTCCATCTCTGTTGTTGTAAGAGTA
>NW_026067944.1:11920364-11928993 GCF_014885135.2 Alexandromys fortis
ACCGGGTCTCCTTGCTGCTTGCCGTATCTCGTAAACAAAGGACCTACCTAGCTCGCTGCAGGCAGGCTAGTGGGGACAAAGGAGCTAGCACCCTCCCGTTTGCCCTGCCGATTCGGATTCGGTCCTAGAGCCCGAACAGGCTGGGCTGGGAGATGTTATGTGGTCAGAGAGGGAAGGGAGTCAGACTGAGGGGGGGTAGGGTTGTGGATGCAAGCTGGGTGGGATAGAAAGAGAGAGGAAGTATCGGGCAGAGTAGCCCCTGAGGATGACCAGGAAGTGTAGGAGCCAAAATAAATTTTGTAAGGTTGCAAGAAACAAAACTAAATGCAAAAAATTAGCAATATTTTCACATACTAACAATAATCATTTAAAAAAGAAATGAGTAAAATTTTCATTTCAAATAGCTTAAAAACAGTATAATTAGCCAGGTGGTGGTGTATGTCTTTAATTCCAGTAATCAAGAAGCAGAAGCAGACAGATCTCTGTGAGTGCAAGGCCAGAGTGTCAGTCTACAAAATGTGTTCCAGGACACCCAGAGCTCTAACGCAGAGAAGCCCTGTCTCTAAAAATCAAAATCAAAATCAGACAATCAAATAAACAAAACCCCCAAACCAACAACAAACAAAATAAAACAAACAAAAAGTAACTAATAAAATTATTACAAATAATTTTACAAAGAAAATAAAAGTTCTTTATGATAGAAATTATGAATCATTGTTGAAATAGATTGAGGATATAATCAAATTCAAAGACACCCTTAATTAACAGACTAGTTCATTTAAATGTTCATGCCAGCAAAGCTACCCACAATTTTAATGTAGTCAAATTTCCATGACATTTCTCACCTCAACCAATCCTGAAATTTAAAGGTGATGTGGGATTCCCCTCTGTATGCTGTGAATACCATTGGTTAATAAAGAAGCTGCTTTGGGCCTATTGTAGCAAAGACTAGGGCAAGGCAGGAGTTCCAAGCAGATAAAGGAGGAGAGAGTAGGCAGAGTCAGGGAGACGCAATGTAGCCAACAGAGGAGAAAGACATGCACTGCCAGTGAGAACCTTGTCAGTAGGTCACGACCTCATGGTGATCCATAGATTAATGGAGATGGGTTAGTTTAGGATATAAGAGCTAGCTAAAAATACGTTTAAGCTATTGGCCAAACAGTATTGCAAATAATATAGTTTCTATGTTATTATTTTGGGTCTGAGTGGCCCCAAATGATCCAACAGCATCCAACAACATAAAGGGGTAGCATAGAATGTTCAAAACTAAATGCAACCATGTAATGTCAACTGGTTTTCAACAATTATCCAAGAAAATGCAATAGAGACAGAAAGGATAATTATTTTAAAAATCATGTTGAGAAAGCTGAATGTCTTCTTATGAAAAACAATAGCATAAAGCATAAAAACTCATTTTAATATTTTAAGGAAAAACATAAGAGCAAAACTGCAAACTATTGGTATAAAATCTAAGTGTCTATGGTTTTGGTAATGATCTTTCTGATAAAACATGAAGAGTTAAGGTATGAATAGCAATGAAAAAAGGACAACTGGTATTTCATCAGACAGAAAATCTGTTCATAAATTAAAATGATGAATAAAATTGAGAAGCAATCCTACAGAATTGGAGATAATATCTGTTAATATCTCAATAAATATGCCAATATCTAAAATACAAAATCAATTCAAAAGTGAAACTATATCAACTCAAACAAAAACTGTGGTAAGAATCTGACCTGAAAGTTTCTCAAAGAAAACAAACATTTAGACAACAGGTATATTATGTAACGTATCACTAATCATCAGGAAATGCAAGCTTAAGCCATCATAAGATACTATAATCTATAGATACTATATCTAGTCTGACTGCTATTATTAAAAAAAAGACAAAAATCAAATAGTCTTATACATGTAAAGAAAAAGGACCCCTTGTGCTCTGTTAGTGGGAATTCAAATAATTAGAGTCATTATTCAAAAACAGTGTGAATAAAAATAGTAGATGAACCATATGATCCAACAATTCTATTTCTGATCATCTATAGAGCCATTAACATTTCAGAGAAATATTTGGTAATTTATGTTTATTCCATTATTATTCCCAATAGCAACAGTATCAAATCAATCTAAATACTTCTCAGGTAAATAGGCAACATTTTAGCTCAGATATATACACTCTAAGGAATAAAGGAGTAGTACTTATCTAGAGATCATGTCTTCTAAAAATGACAGGGAAGGTTCACTCATGATATCGCAACAAAATGACTGCCTAAACAAGATCTGAACAAGTAAAACACCAATATACAAGATAACGTGGAAGTAGGAAATCTCACAGGGCTCCACCTCTAACTAAAGAATCACATACAACTAAGGAATTCTGGGAGAGGGGAAATAGTTTTCCCAAGGGATTATCATAACATTGGTTATCTAATGAAAGTAAACCAACATCACCTACCTACATAAGTAACACTAAATGTACCAAGCAAGTTGTATTTATATATTTATGAATGTACATACACATGTGTATATTTAACAACAATTAAAGAAAGAGGCAATGAATTTGAAGAATGGGGTGGGTGGGAGAAAAATGTGAGAGATTGGATGGAGCAAAGGAAAGGTAAAAATTGACCTAATTATACCTTAATATTTTAAAATTGGAAGTAAAATTGTTTCTATTTGTCATTGTTGTTCAGATACAACAAAGAAATAAGTTTTCAATATACATCATGTGATTATATGTGTATATTTGTTTCATATGATATGTCTGAAATTTCAAAAAAAAATAAAGGGCAGGAGTGACACATGCCTTTAGTTACAGCACTTCGGAGGCAAAGGTATGCAGAACTCTATGAGTTTGATGCTAGCCTGGCCTACAAGAGCTAGCTACAGGACAGGCTCCAAAGCTACAGAGAAATCCTGTCTCTGAAAAAAAAAAAAAAATTTCAGAAAGAATAGATCTTAAATTTTCTACACTAAAACAAAACAGAAACTGTGAAGTAACAAATATTTTAAGCACTTGGACTAGTATAATTGTTTTATGATATATGTAGCACATCAGATTATAGAATGCAGTATTTAGAATGTATGTGTCAATGCAGACATGGTAATGCTTGTCAGTTACACACTAGTAAAGCTGAAGAAAAATATTATGTATTTTTGTTAGCTTTTGGTGCCTCTGGATTACCACAGTGAATAATAAAATAGTGCAGGTGGCAAGTTAACAAAAGTGAGAAGAGGACATGTGGATGTTAGTCGTTCCTGTGGCATGGTGAATCTCAGAAACCACTGGGGGAGTCAAGGGCTGAGCCAATTTTCTACTAATCATGCTCAACTAAACTGCAATTAAAAGAACAATCCATTTTTTCCAATCCTGATTTTGTCATAGTTTGTTTTGCAATATTCAGGAGCAATAGAAAAAAATCCAGCTTACTCTATCTTTAATGAATATCTCATAGCAATAGCTAAATACAAAACTTAAGGGACCTACCAAACACCAAATTAGGAGAAATTTGTGTACTACAATATTTCAATTTATGTATTCATACTGCATAAATTCATATCTATATACTTACAATATCCTTATATATTAGTATCTTGCCTGCCTGTATCTGAAGAGAAATTGGAGGAGTAGTGGATAGTGTGGAAGTAGGGAGAGAGGATGAGGGGTTAGCCTGGGATAGGGGAGGGAGGGGAGACTTAAGTTAGGGTATAAAAACAAGAAAAACCCAAACAAATAAAATATCATAATTATTAAAAACACAAATTGGAATAAATATTATTTGTCTTGTGCCTTTTCCCTGATATTTCTGTTCTTCACTATCTATGAAAAAAAAATTGTATTTACACTGGGCTTTTTACAGCCACTATAGCAATTATATTTGTTTTGTGTCTCATTTCTTGTATAAATTAATTGTCATCTCATTGTGATGCCATTAAAATAGACATTCCCATGGAAGATGCTTTCATAGAATTGATTTAATTATTTAGAGTCCAATTATCCTGTTCTAGAATACTCATGTTGTTTTTGTTTGCTCTCTTCTCTCTGTGTTTGAATATTTTTCAGTCCATTAAGGGTCCATTCGCTTCTCATTTAGGCCTCTGGTAAAATGTATACTGAACAAACTAATTGAGACTTTTGGAAATGATGAAACTTTTGAATTAACTAAAGTCTGAATATTTATTCTTACCTCATTATGACAAGTAGCTGAATTTCTTGCATTTTATTTAACAAGCAAAAAGACTAAGAAAGGTTGCCTAATAGTGTGCTTTTTAGTTGCATGAATATATAAGGCCATAAAAATGCCATGGTCTCATGAGACCACATATTGGAATGAGTGAAATAACAGTCTCAAACACATAGCTTACCCTGGCCTTCAGATTCACTGCGATCAAGTGAAAGTTACAATTTCATCCATCCTTCTGTGTTCTTACTCTTGCCCTAATGTAAGGACGAGAGTCTGATGACAAATTCAGGAGTTGGTTGTCTCTTTCCACCTAGTTGCTTCTGGAGCTTGAACTCAGGTCATTTTTCCCACTGAAACATGTTGCTATCTCATGTATTTATTTTTAATAAACAGGAAAAAATGCGTATCTCATGCAGAATTTTTATAGTGATATTTTATTTGTTTTTGAACAAACAAAGCATGCCTGGAGATCAGAGTGTGAAGATAGCCACACTAGTCAGTCATACAGGCCAGGCAGGGCTGTGTAGATGGAGGGGTGACTTGTTTGTCCTGGCTGCCGAGCCACAAAATAACCACTCAGAAAATCATATTATTTGCAATTCTGTTTGGCCAATAACATAAGCGTATTTCTGGCAAAACTCATATTCTAAACTAATACATCTCTATTAATCTGTATATAACAAAATGGCAATGGTTATAATTACTGGGTAATGTTCCAAGCTCCTCCTTCTATGCTATAGGCCAAGCTCAGTTTCAGCCATAGCCTTTGGCCACTAAAGTGGCTAATTCAATTTCTTTTTTTAATTTTTTTTTAATTTTTAATTTTTTTTTTATTTTTACTTAAAAATTTCCACCTCCTACCTTCCTCCCATTTCCTTCTCCTGCCTCCTCCCCCTCCCTCTCCAGTCCAAAGAGCAGTCAGGTTTCCCTGCCCTATGGGAAGTTTAAGGTCCTCCCTCCTCCATCCAGGTCTAGGTAGGTGAGCATCCAAACAGACAAGGCTCCCACAAAGCCAGTACATGCAGTAGGATCAAAACCCAGTGCCATTGTCCTTGGCTTCTCATCAGCCCTCATTGTCCACCACGTTCAGAGTCCGGTTTTATCCCATGCTTTTTCAGTCCCAGTCCAGCTTACTTTGGTGAGCTCCCAATAGATCAGCCCCGCTGTTCCAGTGGGTGGGTGCACCCCTTGCGGTCCTGACTTCCTTGCTCATATTCTCCCTCCTTCTGTTCCTCATTTGGGCCTTGGGAGCTCAGTCCAGTGCTCCAATGTGGGTCTCTGTCTCTATTTCCATCCATTGCCAGATGAAGGTTCTATGGTGATTGCAAGATATTCATCAGTATGGCTAAAGGATAGGGCCATTTCAGGCCCCATCTCCTCAGCTGTCCAAGGACCTGGATGTTGGGGACATCTCCATGGACACCTGAGGAAACCTCTAGAGTCCAGTCTTTCGCCAACCCTAAAATGGCTCCCTTGATTAAGATGTATACTTCAGGGCTCCCATATCTACCCTTCCTCCATCCCAACCGTCCCATTCCCCCAAGCTCTTCCCATACCCCCACCCCATTCTCTCTTTTTTCTCTCCATATCTCCCTATCCCCCCCACCCCCAAGTTTCCAATTTTTGCTTGGCAATCTTGTCTCCTTCCAATATCCAGGAGGATAATTATATGTTTTTCTTTGGGTTCACCTTCTTATTTAGCTTCTCTAGGATCACGGATTATAGGCTCAATGTCCTTTATTTATGGCTAGAATCCACTTATGAGTGAGTACATACCATATTCATCTTTTTGGGTCTGGGTTACCTCACTCAGGATAGTGTTTTCTATTTCCATCCATTTGCATGCAAAATTCAAGATGTCATTGTTTTTTACCGCCGAGTAATATTCTAATGCATACATTTTGTTGTCTTCTTCATTCATAGATCCAGTAAATCCACAGTGCATGACTTAGGAGAATCCACTAATAATCTTTTATTATTAAATAGCATCCTCCCTTTTAGCTTAATAAGGTACTTCCTTTGGGCTTTATGGATATGAACAGTAGTCAGGGACTCTTACTAACTATGAGACTGGATCATAGCTTCTCCTCTTCCTTTAGAGCCATGGTTCTCAACCTTCCCTAACTGTGTGACACTTTAGCATAGTTCCTCATGTTGTGATGATCCCCCCTAAAACATAAAACTATTTTAATTGCTACTTCACACAGTAATTTTGTTACTGTTGTGAATCATAATGTAAATATCTGATGCGCAACCCCCAAGAGGTTGCAACCCATAGGTTGAGAACCTCTGCTTTTAGAGATACGTTGGCTTCCACCTTTTTCATTGTTCTTCACAGTATAAGGTTATTATCTGTGAGTTGCTCCATCATTCCTTTCTCGTGATTTCATCTTCCTCTAATTCTTTAAGCAATTGACACCTGACATTTTCTCTGCTGGATTAAATTAATTTTTGTTGGAAGGCTGTAATCTGATGACACAGTGCTAATTGTAGGTGTGAGTCACCCTATAGCAAAGCCTTTTCTGTATGCTCTCAGTTTATCTGTGCCATAGAAATGCCTGCCTTAAGGATCATCATGGGAGATTTCCCTCACCCCACACTCTGACTCTTAAGCATCTAGTTTTATATCGTTTGGACCTAGTACATATGGGGTGCATATTGACTTAGCCATGTCCAAGTGGTTAATGTGTCCTGCTCCCATCATCGGACACTGAAATCTAATTGTCATGCTTTCTGAATCCTTTAAATTGTCTCCCTCCCACATGTTGTCATTATTTGGCTCATTTCTATCCTCAGGGAACAATGTAACATCCTCATCCTCATCATCAGCCACTTGATGAGACTGAACAGTGTCAATGTCAGCCTGACACTCACTTGAATTCTTCCTATTAGCCTCTCACTTGGCTAAGTTCCCTTCCTCTTGGGCAGATGCAAAGCTTCTACATTAAAACTATTAGTTTTAAGTAAGGGTCACCTCAGTCAGTTCAGGTCTGACTCCCTGGTGCCTTCTAGCCACACAGTATTCTTCCTGTCACTATTAATGTATGACACAATGCTGTGTAATTGCTCCTGCAATTAGTGTTGAGAAAATGGTTCAGAAGCAAAATGTATGCCTTATTTTGCCACAGCTTCAAAAAATCCTGTTTTCTTTACTAGAGTGAGGCCAGCCCCAAAATAGCCAATCTTTGTGTTCCATTCTTTCTTTGTACATCAGATGTAGCATTTTCTTTTTTTTAATGACTTTATTGAGATATAAATTTTTCTCTGCTTCCCACCCAACTTCTCCCCTCCCCTTCAACCCTCTCTTGTTGTAGGAGCTGCAGGCTGCATTCCTGCCACCTGGCTCCTGGCCACTGGCTAGCTTATGCCCTGAAATAACAACACACAAACTTATTCTTTTAAACACTGCTTGGCCCATTAGCTCTAGCCCTTACTGGCTAATTCTCATATCCCGATCAGCCCATCTCTAATAATCTGTGTAGCACCAGTTTTACCGGGAAAGATTCAGCATGTCTGACCTGGCAGCTTGCTTCATTGCATCTGCCCAGAGAGGGGAAGCACAGCATCTGAACTCACTTCCTTTTCCTCCCAGCATTCTGTTCTGTTTACTCCTCCCACCTATGTTTTAACCTATGAGGGCCAAGCAGTTTCTTTATTATAATTAACCAATGACCTTCCTCCATCACTCTCTCATGGTCCCCATGCTCCCAATTTACTCTGGAGATCTTGTTTTTTTGTACTTTCCATGTAGATTAGGTCAATGTATATCTCTCTTAGGATCCTCATGTTGTCTAAGTTCTCTGGGACTGGGACTTGTAGACTAGTTTGCTTTATGTTAAAAACCACTTATGAGTGAGTACATATAAAAATTGTTTTTCTAGGTCTTGGTTACATGACTCAATATGTTGTTTTCTAGCTGATACTGAGAGAAAAAGTTAATAAATGGGACCTCCTGAAACTAAAAGCTTTTGTAATGCAAAGGATATGGCCAACAAGGCAAAATGGCAGCCTACAGAATGGGAAAAGGTCTTCACCAACCCCACATCAGACAGAGATCTGATCTCCAAAATATATGAAGAACTCATTAAATTGGTCATCAAAAGGACAAATAATCCAATAAAAGATATAGCATTTTCCAGCTGGCTTTGGTGAGTTCCCAATAGATCAGCCCCACTGTCTCAGTGGGTGGGTGCACCCCCCCCCCCGTGGTCCTGACATCCTTGCTCGTGTTCTCCCTCCATCTGCTTCTCATTGGGACCTTGGGAGCTCAGTCCAGTGCTCCAGTGTGGGTCTCTGTCTCTATCTCCATCCATCACCAGATGAAGGTTCTATGGTGATATGAAAGATATTTGTCAGTAATGCTATAGGATAGGGTCAGTTCAGGTTCCCTATCCTCAGTTTCCCAAGGGACTAACTGGGGACATCGCCTTGGGCTCCTGGGAGCCACT
>NW_026067944.1:11929222-11949835 GCF_014885135.2 Alexandromys fortis
GGGGGGGGGGGAGGGAAATGGGAGGCTGGGAGGAGGCGGAAACTTTTTTTTCTTATTCTCAATAAAAAAAAGAAAAAAAAGAAAAAAGAAAAAAAAGAAAAAAAAGAGAAAAGAAAAAAAAAGATATAGCATTTTCTATAAAGTTGTCAGTGAACCAGTTTTCCCCAGTGCCATGCTGGAGTTTGGTACTGCCAAGCCATAATGCTCATACATGAAATCATTTGTTCTTCTGTTGGGGACTGAGGACAGAGGTCAATGAATACCAAGAGAACACCTAAAGTTTCCATTCATATTTTCTTTATTACAATGGGCAAAATCGTGGAACAGGAATGAGAAGTCAAACCTCAGGTATGTGATACATGAAGCAGAGAGAGTAAGTTTGGAATTGCAGGCAGTTTTCTCTGCATACCCAAAAGGTCACGCCCTAACCTGGTCCAACCTCTTAAAAATCATTGGCTGACAGATGTCTTAAAAATCATTGGCTGACAGACGTTCCTCATCACTCTTCCTGATATTTTTCCTAGTAAACTAGACCGATGCATAATAATGTTTTGTGTATCTTAAGCAATTTTCCAATAACAACTCAGCTTTCCAGTCCCATCTGTGTCAAATGTCCACTGCTCTTGTTTTTATTTTCAGTGTGCATAAACACATTGTAGAAGTCTTAGAAAGAAAATAGTTTTGTTACATGGTAAGTTTAAATGCAGAGCCCTCATTTCTCCTGAAAAAAAAAATAAAAAAAAAACAACAAATAACAAAACTGAATTGCAGTTAAATGAATTTGAATATCAGACACACACACTTAGGCCTCTCATTCTCCCTGCTTGTGTGTATGTTTCTTAGTTTTTCATCATCATAATAAATATTGATGTTCAAACATGCTTTTGTGAATGCTTAAATGTTAATAAAATGTGAGACAGCTTTAGAAAGGAATATGTATGGAGAAAAAGTATTGTAACCAGAAAATGTAAATTAAGAATTTTGACCTATTTATTTTAGTTATTTCATGAAGAAGATGCTTTTTTTCCACTGAATTTAATGAAGTTGATAGCAGAATAGAAATTTGGATGATTCTTTACATTGTTTTAGTAAAAGTCTAAGAGAATAGCAAAGAAAGCATGGGAGAATGAATTTACAAAGACTAGAAAATCCAGGAACAAATTTATTGAAGACTGGTTTAAAAAAAAAATAAAACTGAGCATTATTTGCACAGACTATTTGTCGAACTATTGAGAAAATGTGCTGTCTTCACTTGGCCTGCTGCATCTTTTCTCTTTCATGGTCAAAGGAAGGACCCTAGAGTGGACAGCCTCAGTGTAGGATCTGTAGTATTTTGATATGCTCCAAGAGCATCAGGGTCGAACAACCTGAGCAGGAATTCAAGATAACCCATAGAAAGGGTTACAAGTTTCTATAATTGGAGGCCTTATCTGGGTCAAAAGAATGTACTTTGCCTTTACTTTATACCACTTGAGCTGTCCGCGTGATTTCCAGAAAGATAATGCTGACTGATCCTGGGTCAGCCTGAAGCAGTTTCTCACTATGCCACCTGACAGGACATATTTCTCCTAAAAGCATCTTTGTCTCTCTGACATGTAATAATAATTAAATCATAAGGATTTTCATTTGATAGAACAGCAACCTTGAATATTGATTTAGCAATTTCTATACCATTACCATACAAAATAGATCTCAAAAAATAATAGAAAGAAAGAATGAACCTATTACATATATACAAAGTAACTAGTTCTAATTTTCTAATGTAGTTGATATTTTGTGGATCAAGAAAAATAATATTTACACTGTTTAAGAAAAGCCCTGAAGGAGAAGTCTGGGAGGAGTTGGAGAGAAGGGGATAGGGGCCAGATATGCTAACGTGCTTTATATTCATCCTGTAAAATTGCCAAAGAATAAATAAAAATAAGTTTAAAATTATTCAGATGTGTATACTAGTATGTATATGTGTGTGTGCTTTGTGTGAGTGTTCACTATACATTCATTATATGTAGTGATGGGTCACATAAAGACATTTTATTTAAGTGTACCATGTACTTTGATTATTTTGATTCCACAAATCATTTCTTTTCTTTCTCACTTCTTCCATATGCAGGAACAAAATGCAGCATTTGTCTTTTTGAGTCTGTCATTTTACACAATATAATGGTCTTCTGTTACTTCAATTTTCCTGTAAACTCCATACTTGAATATTTTTATGACTGGGCAAAACATCTTTGTGTGTATATTTCATGTCTTCTTCATCTCTTCATCAGTTAATGGGCAACCATGCTACTTCCATAATTAGTCAATTGTGATTATTGCTTTTTTCTTAAGCCCAACCTTTCCCTATGTCCACCATATGTAAATTTATATTAAAAACTTTTTTAGTAGTGATAAACTTTAATTTTGCATATAAGAAGAGAGTCATTTAATTGCTTTTCTATAAAGATTGGTGAAGAAATTGAATTCATGATGTCTATGAGAAACATGCAAATAATGCAGAGGAAACTGTGCATCATAGTACACAAATATGAGAATAGGTGATAACCATGAAGTTAAGAAACACTACAAATCACCAACTTAAGTAAAATATAGCTATGGTAATAACATAATGACCCTTCAAAACATGAAAGTGATGAAAATGTCTTAATAACAGAGTTTGAGAGTCTATTTATATGGTGTTTGAAATATGAAAAGTGAAATAATATGGTATTTTGGGTCACAAGAAATTTGAAGAGACCATAAAGAAAAACAGAGAAGATCCTTAAGGAGACTTAGTGATGTTCTATTTCTTAAATTGTGTAGTGGATACACACAGCTACTTGAAGCTATGGTCTATGCTGCACAATTGATCTATATCTATTGATCTCTCTTTATATATGATTTATGCATGGTTCAAAAAAGAAACAAGATAAAAGAACACACATGGTATGCAGTTTCTAGTGCCCTAAATAAATTTAGCATCCTATTCACAATGATGCATCATACATAAATAATGTCCGAATTGATGTTTATTTCCTCAAATAAGCAGTGATATTTGCTATGACACAGAAAAGAGATACAGGGGACAGAAATATGAGAAAATACCATAATGAATGCATTTGAGAAACTTAGATTTTATTTTTAGCACTGCCTCAGGGGTATCTCTTGATCTGACCCCTAACTCAGCTTCGTTGTTCTCCTATGGATATGGTGCATTAAAGAATATCCTTCAAACACAATCAAATAAAAAAAATGATTTCCCTATAAATATTGAGTATCTCTTCCCACAGCTTCCAAAGTGTAGATAAGTAGAATATAATTCAGAGGTAAGCTCAAAAGAATTTAGAGGGCAATAAAGGCTTAAGGTTAAATTTCTAGAACATATTGTGGTATCACTACTTTAGGTGCCGTCTTCAAATTTAGAAAACCATATAAAGGATAAGAATAAAGACCTTGTAATTCTTTTGGAATTGTACCTGTGACACAGTAATACAGTTAGTACTCTTCAGTGCTAAAATGATAAAACTGTATTTATAGTTGTTTTCCAAGTTTTTTTTTTAAAGGCACTCTGGAAATTCTTTTAATGAAAGGGGAATTAAAGACGGTTTCAATAGCTTTAGAACACCTTTGAATGGGCTTTGGCCATTGTTATTGAGCACAGCAATAGTGATCAAAACAGAAATTGTTTGCCTTGATCCAGTTGCTGTAGAAGTTTGAACCAGGGATTTATGGCTGGCTGTCTGTCTGTCTCTGTCTCTGTCTTTGTCTCTCTCTCTGATTTCTAGTTCAAACTTGCTTTAGGGACTTGATTTCAAGGTTCACATTTGGTTGTTTTTACAGAACATGTCACACTTGCAAGTAGATCCATCCTCAGCTTTGACCAGGGACCTTGATGACACCCTGGATCATGGTGCTTCCTCTGGAAGCACTCTGCCACACACAAGCTCTGTGCTTTGCATTATGGGCACAAGCAGGTGTCCTCAAGCGTCTCCTGTTGTGACTGGTTGGCAGTTTGGAGCCAGAAACTCTTCCTATAAAGCTACTAGGCTGTTTGCACTTTGCAGCTGCTTGTCTTGGAAGCCAAATTCAGCTAGCCAGTGGTGACTGACCGCCTGTCTGGGGCTGGTGGCCAGCTGCCACTTAACAGCTTAAGGCTAAAGCATAAGCATTCTGATATCTAACTTCAGTCTTGTCTGAACACATCATCCTGTTACCTCTTTCAGAAAGAGAGAGCTCCAAGTTAAAGCTTATTCCTTTTTTATCCTCTTTCCTTCCTACATTCTTCTTTCTTTTTCTTTATATGTATAAAATATTCATAAATTTCCTATCAAGTGCTATAAATTGTATATAGACACACAAATTATTCATATCTAGGCAGATCATGAGAGTCAAGATGATTATATAGGAAGAGAGAAAAAGAAATAAAGACACCTACAACATTTACACACACACACACACACACATACACATGCACACACACACACACGAGAGAAAATAAATTCCATTCTTCCTATTTCCATTGCTAAGAGAATTTCATTTCCCTCATCCTCTTAGAAGTCACCTGCTCCCAAGTGCTGCTGGGTAGATTTAAATGCTATTCAAAAATCCCAGCTGACAATTGTTGGCTGACTTTGTTCCTGACATAGCTCATTTCTCTCAGGATGTTTTTGTTTTGGTATATAGGCAGCTCCATGTATCTGACAGTTAACCTAATATATTTCTGTAATTCTCTTGGGTGCTCCTTTTTTTTTTTTTCCTCAGCAAAAATGACTTCATCTTGTTTCTTAATGAGAATTTTGGTCAAACACCGAGTGGCATTAGCAGGTCAAATCTTAGGTTTAACCCCCAGCATTTCCTCTTTTATTTTTTCCTTTTTGAAAGCTCATTGGGCTAAGGCCAGGGAAGCAGCTAGAATCCAGAGGAACCCGGAGGGAGAGATTTATAGATGCATGGCGAGCTCATATTATCAGTTCCTATTTTGGTGTTTCAAAATCTCCCCTGGTGTTTGAGAGCATCTTGATAATTAAAAAGAAAATATTGCCTTCTAAAAAAAGTTCATCTTCATTTCAAAGTAAAACTAAAAAAAAAAGTGTACTTGAGTTTATGGAGCTTGGATCCACTACATTCACAAGCCCTCCCTCCTTTCTTGCTTTTTCTCCCCTCCTCCCTCAATTCCCCTTCTTCCTTCTTTTCTCTCCATATTTCTTTCTTTTTTTATTTTTTTGCAAAAAAAATCTCTGTTTCTGCACATAATACAACGACTCTTAAAATAAAAGAACTAGACAACAAATGATTAGGAAATTGATTGTCATTTATTTTATTTTTTCTATAAATAAGCAATAGTTCTTTCATGTTGGCATCCAATATTCTGTCATGGTTCCTCATGTTTTGATGCCTCAGGTCAGAGTCATCTAAGTCTCCAAATTGTGCCTTGGTACCAGGAACACAATTTTACAAAATGTAAAATAAACACAATATTAGAACACATAAAAGTCCTGCTCAAATACATATTATAATGAATGTTTCATAGGAAGAAACCAATTCATAAATATATATTTGGTGCTTATAGTAAACTCATTTATGTACTTTAAGGAGATAATACACCCCAGTAAATTTTTTTCCTACTTTAAATCATTATAGTGGAAGTGACCTAGAAAGTTCTTCCAGTAGAGTGCGTGGAGATTATACAATTATTCACCTATTGTCTTCTGCTGGAGAAAGAGAAACACACACACACACACACACACACACACACACACACACAAGCAGAATCCAAAACACTCTGAGGTCTCTGTATAAAAGAGATCCTTGCCAACAGGAAAAGTTTTTCTTATGATAAAATGGTAAGGGCCTAGTATACCTAGTATACCCACACAAACAGGGCCATCAAAGGGCAGCTTCTGATTTTTGTTTTCTTGTCAAATACTGAGTAATCGTATAATCAAATGTGCAGCAATAACAGGCCCAGCTGGGAGGATTAAGGAATAAGTACCTATTGGGCTGCCTGATCTCTTTGTTCTTTAGGTTTAGAGTAGGATAAATGAAAAGGGGGAGGCCAGGAGGGAGTGGTTTAATATAGAATAAATTGTCTAAAAGGGATCAGTGAAGGCAGGGTTATCGATGAATCGGGGAGTGAGGGAGCTGACTTTTTATTTGAGAATTAAGACAGGATAGAAGTAGGGGGATAAAGCAGGAAATCAGATAAGAGAAACAAAGGATGCAGGTATATTGGCCTTAAGGAGTCTTTTTCTGTTTCTGAGATTTCTTATGTTCTTGTGCTCTGAGCCAAGATCAATTGAGATTAATCAGTTGTATAGAAAGCATTGTGATCGCATTGCAGGCTTTTAAAGTTTAAATTTGTTTATTGAGCACAATTTGGTTAGCATCAGGTGCTGAAGTCATAGACACCAACACTAGCATAGAAATTACTTTATTTAGCTCCCAGTTGTAAGTTTCTATAGCAACTGAGCCCTATCCCAGAAAGCTGAGATTCTCAAGCCCAACTGATTTAGTCAGCGATTGGAAATATGACATGGTGGAGGGGGGAGCATTTGCTTCCGTTTTCCACTTTTCCCTTTCTGCCTTGTGAGAAGTGTCCTCATTGTGACTACATCTGCTTAGTCATACTTTTAATTACACCTTTTGCTTTGAACTTTCTCCTCTTGGCAGCAGCATGACGTATCTATTTCGGTTGAGTTTCGATTTCCATTGATGACTTAGAGTGTTGATCCACAGGAGGTGGTGGTGATTTGTTTTAATGCCGTGGAAAATTCTGAATTGTGAGGAAAGTGTCCATAGTTACAAATTTAGTTACCCACTCCCAGCAGAAATTAGAATGTCAAGTCAAAACGGAAACCTAATTAAATTTCTATATTATGCTTTCATTCAGCTCATAAAGGCAATGTCATGATTGTTTTAAGGATGTCCCTTATGGAGTTTCCTTTTTAAATTTATCAGTAAACATATACTTAACAGGAAATTGATTTTCATTTTAAAGTTTTACAAATGAATGTTGTTCTTGCAACAAGTAAGAATTTTCTGGAGAACCTTGTTGGAGTCGAAGTAATATTTTATGATGTTAACTTAGCCAATACTATAGGAAACCTTAGGAAAAAATTACATCTAGGTTCCAATTGGGAGGACAACCCCCACATTTAAAATCTAAAAAAGCACAGTAGCTCTCTTTCTGTTAAGGCTTCTGAATAGTCCTGGTCCAATCTCATTCTTACTGTATGAATGGATGTGTGTGTGTGTGCATCTAATCTATATATTAATCATTTATTTATCTACCTACATACATATGCTTAGAAAATAAAATGTAGATGAAATAAAATATAAAAATATATGCTTTAAATAATGCCATCCTTCCAAAACTCCCCATGTTTTATAAGAACTGCCTTAAGATATTTAAATAATCAGAATACTCCAGGCTTAATGTGTGGCACCTCTCATTTGTGTGGAGAGTAACATGGATGTACCATAAAAGAAAGGATTCTATGCTGTGATGAAACAAAACAAAACAAAAAGATTTCCACCCAGTGCTCACATTTATTGCTAACTTGGGGTCTATTAACATTTGGAAAACACAAATTCTAAGAGGCAGCTGCTAGAGATTGGCCAATTATAATTGCACAATTCAAAGAGAAAGTCTTATTTGACTCTAAAATTCTGTCCTTGTTTTCTCCTTTCATGAATTATCTCACAGCCAAAGCAGTCTGTGGGTGAGAAGGAGGACGCAGCAGACGCGCTTCCTGGCTGCTGCGAAAACGCCTCACCTCAGCTGACCTTGATTCTCTCCGCATTCAATAAACTTTACAATTACAACAGACTTAATTATAATGAAATTAATTCAGATTGAGATTATGTGTCTCTGCTTGTCCTCAGGTTCTATTATGGATCTCTAAATGGCATCCACCCTGTTGCTGAGTATCTGTGTGTCATTACATCTACTATATAATGAATGGCCAAGGTCATCTGAGACCAATTTTTGTTCTCTCTGGCAAGTAGCTTCCAGAGCTGTATGACATTTTGAATAGATAATTGTTCCTTTACCAGAACATGTGTAGATAAACAGCTGGTGAATAAAGAGATGCCATTAAGTTACACTTACGTTTTTAATATCAGGGTTCAGAACTATTGCAGAATGGATTCTGTCATGGATTATAGATCCATTTCTTTTGTTTATAAATCTCTCATGATGCATTTTGTTCTTCATATAACTCATATCAATTAATTTAAAATTTACTGGGTCACTCAAGGTAAAAACATGATTAAAGCAAGTGAAATGGGGCCTGAGATATAGCTCAGTTGGCAGAGTTACATAGTATGTACAATTGTTTTGATTTTGATCCCAGCCCTGTATAAAGCCAGTGTGGCAGTGTAATGTCTATAATTCCAGACTTGTAGATTAGAGGCAGCAGGATCAGATATTAAAGGTCATTATCTATTATATAGTGTGTTCAAGGCTAGCCTATGCTAGATGTGACTTCGTCTCAAAAAATAAAATATGAGTAGAACTGATATGTTTACTAAAATTATGGTTATGATAAATATAGAATTTGAAAACTGCATTATATTCTTAATGTCACTGCAGAAATGAACAGAGTGGTTATTGGAGAAGATAAATGATTCTTACAACTTGGGTTTGTTAAATAAGTCAAAACAAGCTTATTTAAAATAAATTATAATCTTAATTTTGTGTTTAGAATCTGAAACCAATCAGAAGTTCAGTGTGTTTAGGAACCTTCTGGGGCTGTGTTACTATAGCAGGTCAGAGGCAGATCTTCAGAAGTTTTGCTGTAAGTTTGAACACTGACTGAAGTTCAGGAACTTGGCTTTGAGAACACTTCCTAACTGGTGAGATAATTCTTAAAACTCTTGATTGCTTGTCCACATAATGTAACTTTTATTAACATATGCTTTCCTTCTGCCAAAAATGTCATGTGCCCAGTTCTCAACAAAACTCCTAAGTGCTGAGCTGTATATGGGCTTTGCAAAATAATATGTTCCAGTCATGTTGTTGCACTTTCCTCTTAAGAGGTAGAGGGAGATCTGGGTGTCCTGTCTTGTGAGGAAGAGTGTGAGGAGCTCCACAGACTTCTCCTTTCCTTACCCTGTATTATTTTGTCTTTATGATCCAAATATACATCGGTACCTTCCTATTTTCATAGTAAATATTAAATACTATTACTATGATGCTTATGATGCATATGGCTATATGTTAGATTCTTATGACCCTGGTCTGTGAGTCACCAAATTTGTAGAAAATCATGGGGACTCCTAAGATAGAATAACCTTACTCATGCTGATTCATCAATGTGGGAGTTTAAAAGAAACCAAACCTGAGTCATGACATGAATTCAGCGTATGGGAATAAATACCTGCAGAGCAGAATAGCATTTTACCAAAGAAGCAATGATAAATTTCTCTCTCTCTCTCTCTCTCTCTCTCTCTCTCTCTCTCTCTCTCTCTCTCTCCAAATTCTTATAAGGACCTGTGAAATTTGAAAATTTTGTTTCCAAATTAAATTTCTCAAAGGACTTAATTATTATCTGAGCTCCAAAGAACATGAAATAGATTACAGATAACTGATCTTTTAATCCTAGCCCTCAAGAAAGCTGAGGCAGGGTCATTTCAGAGTTTGAAGCCAGCCTGAACTGTAGAATAAGATCCTATTTAATACAAAAAATAAACAAATAAAGAAGAAGGCTGAGGCAGGGTTATTTCCGAGTTTGAGTCTAGCCTGAACTGTATAGTAAGACCCCATTTCATACAAACAAATAGACAAATGAATGATCAATAAGTGAAACCACTAAACTCAAAAAGAATCCATGAAAAATAAATCACAAGGAAAGATCAGCAGAAGAAGTGGCCGTCTAGAGATAAAATTTACCTGCCACAACGCCATTGGACATCAGTAGATTAATAGGAAAACTCTAGCAGCTGATTGAGGAACATAATTTTCTCTCTGTATGATCTGATTTCGAAGTGGGGGGAAGCAGAGTTTTCCATTTCATTTGCTGAAGCCAGCATAATCCTCCTTACCAGAGTCTGACAAAATTCAGAAATAGAAATTGAAGAGCAATCCAACTTAAAACTGTGGATAAATGTATTCATACTCCAAGGAAATGAAATCAAAGTTAGATTTGAAAATCATATGATATAATAAAGATTACCTAGTGTTAATCCCTTATATTAGGAAATCTATTAGTAGAAGCCAACATTGTGCATGTACTTCCAGCCAGAAAACCCATGTGACCATCTTTTGGGTCTTGCAAAGGAATTTGATAATATTTAACTGCAAGTCAGTCAAAATCTCTTCCTAAGCAGGGAGACATAAACATATTTCATGATCATTCCACTGAGTGCTATTTCTTCTGAAATTACAGGGAAAATTAAAAACTTAGCCATGGTTTTAGCAACTTGAGGTTCACTGACATTATGACAAAGATATATAGAGTATATCTGAGGAGCAACATCTTGAATGTACTGAATTTAAGAGAGAATAGGCAGGAAAAAAAAACACAGTTTATTAAGAAATTTTACTATAAGAGGGAGAAGAAAACAAAGTAGCTGCAGGAGAAAAAGTGACCAGGACTATTTTAGTTTGGTTTCAAGATAAAATATGCCACACGCATTTTAGAAGATGGGATGGTCCAAAAAAGAGGTAGAAACTTAAGTTTCAGAAAGAGTATCCCGCGAAGCTGTCCTCAGGCAGGGAAGAATAGGCTGTCTAACACATCTGTGACCGGGAAGGCTTTCATCATCAACAGCTAAAAATCATCACATGAGAGAGAGCAAAGCATATGAGGACTTGAAAAGTCTGGCTTCTTGCAGGAGTTGCATTCTAGTCTTATAGTTTGGATGTGATATATCTCACTCAGTCCCAAAGCTATATGTGGTTTTTGGAATCTTGTTCTACAGCTGGTGACTCTTTTAGAAAAAATAAGGTGATGAGGGTACGTTCAACACTGCGTGAACTTATTGGTGAGCTTGGAGCAGAACAAGCCTTTAGGTAGTAAGACTTAAATGGAGGAAGTAGGTCACTGGGGACTTGCTTTTGTTTCTGGTCCTTTCTTATCTCTTTCACAGTTTTTGCTTCTTAAATGCTATGAGCTGAGCAGCTGTTCTATGTCATGCTCTTCTACCTTGATGTTTCTTCTTTGATATGGGTCTAAGTGAAATGTCAAACCACCATATATCCTGGAACATTGGATACAAAGTATAAAACCAAGTTTTTTTCACTTAAGTTGATTTGCTCAAGTATGTCTTCAGAGTCAGAAAGCTGAGTATAACATATTCATTTAACCTTCATCATTTAAACAAGAAAGCACTGAGAAAGAAGGTGGGGAGAATTTTCAGAAATGTTTAGAGTATCTGTGTGTGTATGTGTGTGTGTGTGTGCATGCGCGCACATGCGCGTGTGAAGAATGACTCAGCTTTCTTCTGTTGGGCCTCTTCTCAAAGTTCTATCACTTGCAACAGTGACAAGGAATGACAACAAAGCCTTTATAAATTCCTGAGCTAAGAGGATGCTTCACATCCAAACCACACTCAGAGCACCCTCTTTGGTATCAAACATAAGTATAGCAAAAATGCATCATGGGACTAGTGATTGTGCTCTCAAGCCAAATAATTATGGTGAAGTCATGAAGGAGATAGGAGAAGGAAAGGATGACTGAGTGGACTCTTTCTAGTTGCAAAAGTTAATGTACAATCCATACTAGAGACACTATTCTTTCGAAGATGTATACTTTTCTGTTGACTTGGAAAATGGTGGCTAATTGGTCCGAGGAGCATAGCACATCTGAGTGTTTAGAAATTAAAACTTCCTTCTTGATACCTGCTGGGGATTGATAATACTCTTACTCTACGAGTGAAATGATTTCTCTTCACTTAGTCTTAGGGTATGTTGAGTGACAGGGTTGAATATGCATATATATTTCCTTTCTATCTATATATAATATGTATAGATAATATTTGTAATATATCATATCATGGGCATAGATATTGAAATCGTAAAGATTATGTCAGTTGTGGTGATTTTATAGATTAAACATATGCACTTGACTGCCTCTTACATTTCCTAACATAAATTCTTATAATGAGAATATCTTTTCTCTGAGGAAGATTATAAGGAATATTATGTTTATTATTTATAGAGGTCTATATTAATAAGTCCTTGTTGAACTAGTAGTGAAATTTTACTATTTATTATGGATGTTGCTTTATTTTGAGAAGCAGACTATTTCTATATCTCACTAGTGATAATAATTTTAAAGCAATTTTTAGAAAAACAAAGAATTACTATTTTCTTTTTAAGGAATAGAAAGGACAGATAGAGTTCTCACAGCTGGTTTTCAGCTAAAATTTATAATGTGTAATTTAACTAGAAGAGAGTAATTTTAAATTTACTCAAGTGATTTAAATAATTACATGGAGACAGGCAGGTAGTCCTCTGTTAGATAAATGTGTGTTGTTAGAAAACAGTAACAATGGTTTAAAGAAAATTCACCAGTCCACAATAGAGAATTTAAATCAGCATTTCAATAATTGAGGAGGATTTAATGTAAAACAGTGAGCCTTTCTAAAGCAAGCAATCAAAATAATTCATTAAAACAGCAATCACTAGTAAGCTTGCTTGTTTCTCTATGGATATGTAAACAAAATTGGTAAATATTGTTGAAATAAAACCTCAGGTACTTCAACTTCCTTTTACTACTGGAGAGAAAAAAAGCAGCTTATTATCACACTAAATTTTGGTTTTTCTAAAATGGAAAGCAAAAGTAAATAGAATTCAAGTAAGTAAATGGAAAATTATAAGTATAAATTATAAGTTTAACATGATAAATCATCAATCTACGTTACAGAGAAGACTACCTAAACTTATTAAGACCCTGCTAACAGAAGTTTCTGTCCTGTCTCGTTCTGTAGAAGTTTAGTCCCAAAGAAACACACAGAGGCCTACATTAATTTGTTGACAGAGGTTTCTGTCCCACCAGGTAGGTCCCTCAGCCATTCAGCCCCAAAGAAACACACAGAGGACTACATTAATTACAAATTGATTGGCCTCTCAGTTCATGTTTTCTTATTAACTAACTCTTACATCTTAAATTCACCCATAATTCTTGCTTGTGTTAGCCATGTGGCTTGGTACCTTTTATCAGTGAGGCATTTTCATATTGCTTCTTCTGTGTCTGGGTGACAGCTAAAAACTGAGCCATTCCTCTTCCCAGAAATCTCTTATTCTGGTCATCCTGCCTATACTTCCTGCCTGGCTACTGGCTAATCAGCGTTTTATTAAACTAATATAACTGACAAATCTTTACCGGGTACAAGACCATTGTCCCACAGCAAACCCAACTTCTCAAAATTTCAAAATTTAATGAAATGAAGTCTTAGTTTCTACATGTTCTGTAAACCAGGGGATTTAAATAATCCAGTGAAAACTGATGGGTGAACAACTGAAGACAATTGCTCCCTACTACAGAATCTATCAGTAGCCAATACGTTTGCAGGGAGGATTTTCTAGCTTCATTTTTGTTGCTGTGATAAAATACTAATGGCTAAAAAGTTATTGTAGGGGAGTAAAGCTCTTACTTGACTTAATGTCCTGTTATATTTCATGATTTTGAAGAAATTAAGACAAGAAATCATGCAGCTAGTCATAACATATCCACAGTAAAGAACAAAGGCAGAGTCAATGCATTCTTGACTGTTGGCTTCCTTTTAATGATCAGCTAATTTTATTCATTTTATATATAAAATTCATGGGCTGTGTATGGGGAATAGCACTACCTAGAGTGGACTGGATCATCTTCCATCAATTAATAATCAGTATAATCACCAACAGATATGTCCACCTTATCTAGACAACCACTGCATTAGTAAACTATCAGAATCTCCAGCTCACTCCAAATAGTTGTCCTTATCCCCAGAGATAAGTGTGGTCCTCATCCTTCATCAAGATAACTTCTCTTTGCAGAAGATGGAGATATCTACGGAAGATAACATCCAATAAAAACACAAATGTGGTACCCAATCCCAATATATACGTAAACAAAACAACTCTTACAGGAACACAGGTGTTACAGTGGGAGAAGTTGTCTTCCTCAGGGAACAGCACAATGAAGAGTTACCCAGTCCCAAATAGTTAGCCCTGAAAACATAAACACATGTAACATTATACAGACTGAGAAGGCCATATTTATGAATATATATGTATACACATATACTTCATATACATTTGTGTATACACATGGAACAACAACTAACCAAAAAATAGGCCATGAATTTGAAAGAAAGCAAGGAGGGGTTTATGATAGACTGGGAGGAAGAAAATAAAGAGAGAGATTATATAATTATAATCTCAAAAATAAAAGAAAGATGCTTTGATTTTAAAAATGGAACAGATTATTGGCAATTTTTTGTTTAGATAGTTGAAGACTCAAATCCAATTTGAAAGAGTTAGGCATCTTTGAGAAGCACCATTTCAATGACCTATTTCATCTAAATAATAAAGGGCTAACATGAGAGCTAATCTTTGAAGCTATGTGAGAAGGAGTTCAGTTATTTCAGCGTCTAGGCAAACGCTTCTCTAAAGCATGATACCCACAGAAATATTTTGGATTTCTGACATGGTGCCTTGTCTCACTTCCTTTCATTTATTATCAACTGGTTGGCACTGTGACTGAATTACAGCTTGATATTGGAGTACAACATAAGTAACTGACATATTTATTAATATTTGCCATGTCTAAATGTTTGGATTTTGTCTTTCTAGGAGTTTATATAAAATTGTCATCTTATAGATAGTAGATTATCTTGAGGAAGTCTGTACATTGTGACTCCAAATTTCCAAATATAACACAGCTGATTCTCTCTCGCACTTTCAAAAATATTATCAGATTTATGAATTTAAAGGATGGATTATACTGAGCTCTTCTTTAAATTGTACTGAGCTTTGAAAGAAACCTGGAGATGTAAGCAGATTTCTCCCAATGGTAGGGGTTTCACCATGAAAGCAAAATCAGGATTAATTGTGTGACTTGAGCCAGACAGACTGAAATTGCTTGTAATGGAAAGAGCAAACACAAAGAGGATGGAATTTAGTGTAGCTATTCTGAGTCACTTAGGCCCAACAATTGGCTTAGGTTTCAGGACTGAGAAGTAGATGTGGGCACCTATACTGAAGCATCCAAAGAACTGTGTGGGTTTATTTCCAGTCTACAGTGTCAAAAGAGGTGTTCTTGGAAATAAATGAAAACAAGAAGATGTTAAAGTAGGCTTGACTCCTGGCAATGGAAGTGACTGGGCCCCAGGGTTGGGAATGAGCAGCACATACAAAGGACGCTAAGCAGGGTTAATATACAGACTTTGAAAGCAGTGCTGATAATTTTTACTTCTCATAAAGTGGAAATTTGAGGGCTGGTGAAATGGCTCACTGGGTAAAATTATCGTCAAGCCTAGAGACCTGAGTTTGATACCAAGCTAGAAGAAAAGAATCAACTCATACAGATTGTCCTCTCCTCACCATATGCGTACCATGGCATACAAGTGTCTTCCATATACAAAGAAATATGTAAGCAAAGAAGCAAATACATACATTTAAGAATAATAAAATGGTAGAATTAAGAATAAAGATATTGAATCAGCAAAAAAATCACAACACCATTTACCCTTAATTCTTGATTTATCATTAAATGTCCTCTGTGATTCCCTTCATACAGATATAAATTTTATGGAAGACATGTCAGCAATCACTGTTTTTCTTTCAGTAAATGTGAATAGATAATTGAGATATTAGGCAGGTATAGGGATTGATGGCACAAGATATTTCTCTTTCTGTACAAAAGTAATGTTAGTGGAAAATAAATTTATTTTATCTTCCTTCAAATCCGTTATTTGAGGTCTTGTTTAAAACTATAAGAAAATTAACTAAAACTATCACATTGTCTCACATAAATATGATACATTTTGTAATATTCCTATTTCTCATTAAAATTCTCTATAAATGCTTTGAGAAGTCTTTCACCTATTGGATGATAATTAAGACAAACAATTTTATTTGAACCAATGATACCATCACTTATCTATCTTTTGACAACTAGATATTCAATTTATAACCCTTTTTAGAATGTTGGGGAGCCAAGTATTAGTAGTACTTTCTGTTTTTTTTTTTTTTTTTCTGCTTGCTTCCAGGAAGAGACAGAACATGAATAAAGAAACAATCACAACCATGGGAACAAGATACAGCATGGGGGAGACAGGAAGTATGTGTATGTGTGTGTGTTTGTGTGTCATGTCATCAAAGCTTTACTGATGCCCTGTAAAGGGAACAAATCCCCCCAAGGTAAGTTGGATGGAAAAGAATAAGTAGAGCTTGCAAGACTAATTTGTTTTAAAAACAAAAGAGTTAATACTTGAAAGATCTCAGAAAATGAAAACAGCAGGAGAAAAAGCAAGAAAGTAACTTAGCTTGAACAGAGAGATAGGCTAGACTTTGTGGGGTAGAGCATCAAATTCAAGATATGTAGAAATTGAGGACAGGGGAGCCAGAGTCAATGAGGTACACACTCTATGTCCCAGTTCATACAATCCAAATGAGAGTGCAGTCAACATTTTTTCTGCTACCTCAGGAGAATCAATGCTGCCTGCCCTCATTGAGGAAGAGCATCTGTTTACTTAATCCACCATTCAAACGGGACTCTCTTCTAGACTGCCCTTTACACATTATATACAGGAAGTCTTTAGGTTAGCTACAGAGACACATAGTAATGCATACTTAAATTCTTTTCAATTTTTTCTAGATTAATTTACTTACTTAATGCCGACTTATATTCTGTGAAAAGGCTGTATTCTCTTTATCCACCTCCTGAAGGACACATTCTTGTTTGCAATTCAAATTAAGAATAAAGCTGCTATAAACAACCAATCACAGGTGGTTGTCTAAATATAAATTTTCAATTCATTTTGTGTATATAGCAAAAGTACAATTACTGAGGTATAGCGCAAAGAATGTATTTAATTCTATAGAAAATTACCAAAAAGTCTTTCAAAAATGGATGTGCCATTTTTTCAATAAAGAGGAATTCCATTTCTCATTCTCATTTATAATTTGCTATTGAGGTTTAAGATTTTGTATATTTTAGTAAGTATAAAGTAAATCTCATTATTTTAATTGTAGTTCCTCCTGGTACATGCTGTATTATATTTTTAGTTGGCACCTGTCTCTCCTTTAGTGAGATATATCTGTTTATATATTTTGTACAATTTTAAATTGATTTGTTTACATTCATGTTGTTGACATGTAATAATTCTTTATAAAGTCAAATGGAAATATTTATCAGCTGAATCTTTTGTAAATATTCTACAAATCTAAGGTTTTTTTTTCCATTGTGTAATAATATATCTTTAAAGGGAATTTAATAATCTTTAAAGAACACCCTCTTCCCCATTTCTTTTCTTTCTCTATAGCGATACTTGTGTGTTCTTTAAGTATGAATTTAGGTAAGTGTAGGCAGAGATGACTCATTTATCGCAGCCACTCAGGCCAGAAATAATTATACAAAAGCTATATTATTTAAAACAGTGCTTGGCCAGTGACTCCAGCATATTCCTAGCTAGCTCTTATTTCTTAAATTGATTTCTACTAATTGTGTATCACCATGTGGCTGTGGCTTACCGGGTAATGTTCCATCAAGTGTCTGTTTCCTCCAGCAGCTACATGGCTTCTCTCTGCCTCCACCTACTCTCTCTATATATCTCTTTCAGCCTGGATTTACTCTGTTAAGTGATTGGCTGAAAGCAGCTTCTTTATTAACCAATAAAAGCAACACATTTACTGGATTTCCTACACCAGATAAGTAGGCAACAGTAATAAAACATAGTTTGCCACCTTATCTCATAATATCTTTTAACCAGAGGATAAGATAGACTACAACACAGCCAAGGTAGTTGGGCAAATCCTATGCTGTTGGGTCTCAGATATTATATCATAAAGACATAATAAACTGAAAAAAATGTTTTGTTTTGTAGGATCCTATCTGAATGATTCATATTTTATTTATCCATTCACCAAATGTAGTATATATTGTTATCCTCCAAGTTTGAGAAATTAAAAAATATTTTCTCTAATCATCCATATAGTAGTTTTTATGTAGGTAATATGTTTTCAAGTCACTGAACACAAAGATGAGAAAGTGATCTAGGAAAAGGAAACAACAGATATGCATAGACCATGGAGTAAAACTGCTTACTGATTCGTTTCGCCTGGCTTGCTCAGCCTGATTTCCTATAGAAACAGGGAACACTAGCCCAGAGATTTCACCACCCACCATAATGGTAATTCTTCCATTTGTAACTAAATGAGAAAATGCCTTACAGCTGCGTCTCCTGGAGGCATTTCCTTATCTGAGGCTCTTCCTCTCTGATGAATCTAGCTCATCATCAAACACACCAATCCAGCCAGTATAATAGGTATTTTATAATTTTGATCTTAATTTAAATTTCATATATCTTCATTATAATATATAATTGGTGCCTTACTCATGTATACCTTCTTTGTAAAGAATTTTTGCATACTATTTTAACAAAAAAAGTTAGACTTAGTCACCTGTTAAAATATATTTTAACTATTCCATTAAAGCATATTTTGAAAGATTGTCCTATAAAGAAAGTAATCTCTCTAATAAGGTAAACATTAAATCTGAAATCTGTGTGTTCTATCCAGATTAGCAAGATGAGGAACATGCATTTATTCTTGAGAATGTATTTTCCTTTGTGTTGTTGAATGTATGTATATATATATATTGAACTATAGGTTCAGTGTCCTTTGTTTATGGCTCGAATCCACATATTCTTTCATGGTTGAGGCAACAGTAGCCCCTGGTGCTGCCTTATTCTCAGAAATAGCCAGAAGTTTTCTAAAATTCAAATTTGTACTTCTTTATTTATACCCAGTTTTACTTCAAAGGAAGGAAAATATGTTACAGTTATGAATCATTTGAGCTTTCTTAAAATGTATTATTATGGCAGACATGTATTTCTGCTTCTCACCCTGTCATATATATTTGTATAAGTTGGTTTTCCAGAAAATGTCTTCCATGTTCATGTTTAATTCCAGAAACTATTATTCCCCCCATTAGCCTGATCTTCAATGTTTCTCAGGGCAATTATCCTCCAACTAGATCTTAGCAAATATTCTCTCTAATGTGCCTGAAAAGGATTAATATTCTTCACAGACTATTTCCCAGAACTAAATCCATAAGAAGATACTATGAAGCATATCTTAATATCATTAGGAGGTAGAATGGAATAGAAAGACAGTTGGAAATGAGGTTATTTCAGGGGTGAGAGGAGGCTGGTTGGTAATGAAGCAGATGAAACAGTATGGAATAAGCAATGCAATTGAAAGTTGGTTGTAGGATATGTTCCAGAATTAAAGTTCCTGTAGAAATAATGAATTTTCATGATCTAATGACTGTGCTGCATAGAATTTCATCAGTAAAGATTTTGACAGTTTAGCACCCTCATTCCTTTATTTGAAAAGCGTATAATAATGTTCAATGTTGGTGATGCGAGAATATTATTTGTCCTTCCATGTTTGACATGGAAAATGAAGATATGCCTTTCAGTAAGTATTCTTCTGTATCAACAGCCTGTGAAAACAATACTTATCATTGTCTGTGTTTGTGTTACATATTACAAACTCAATTGTGAGCACATCTCGTTTGTAGTGCAAGAAAGATGCAGATTGTTGAAATAAATCTGCTCAGTAATGCTGTGGGCTGTTGATTTTTAACTTATTTTCTCGCTTATTATCACTGTGTGTATGAATTGTGTGAGAATGGGTCTAGGTGTGCCAGGCTGGGCAAGTGGAGGTTAGAGGGCAGCTTCCGGGGGTTGGTGCTTTCTTTCTACCCTTACACAGGTTCGGGGATCAAACTCAGGTCATATGAAACTGAGCCATGTTACTGGCCCTGAGTTATCAATAATTACATACAATAAAGACAATGGAGATAAAATATACTAATGTAGGAAAAAGACTCCATCTCTCACGACAAGAGTAAAATGAAGATATAAAGCAGTCATAGAAGGAAGCTACATAAGATACTATGCTACTCACGACAATGACTTTTTCAATAATTCACTTCAAAAAAAGACCTGCACCTGGCTTTACTTATCCCTCATTGATGGAGAAAGGTCATTGGTTAATTAATAAAGAAACTGCTTGGCCTGATAGGTTAGAACATAGGTGGGTGGAGTAGACAGAACAGAATGCTGGGAAGAGAGGAAGTTAGGCAGACTCCATGCTGCTCCTCTCCAGGGCAGATGCGATGAAGCTCCGACCCAGGATGGACGTAGGCTAGAATCTTCCTGGTAAGCACACCTCGTGGTGCTATACACATTAATAGAAATGGGCCAAGCAGTGTTTATATGAATACAGTTTGTGTGTTGTTATTTAGGGTGTAAAGCTAACCATGCAGGAGCCGGGTGGGATGAAAAGCAGGCCTGCCGGCAGCTCCCACAACACCTCATAACAGAAAAGATAACTCTTAAGTATTACTAAACAACCAGATTTAGGGGAATTATTCTCTCATCTACTTTACCAGTTGTATTGCAGGCCATATTTAA
>NW_026067944.1:11950252-12003039 GCF_014885135.2 Alexandromys fortis
CAGAGGAAAGAAAGAAAGAAAGAAAGAAAGAAAGAAAGAAAGAAAGAAAGAAAGAAAGAAAGGAAGGAAGGAAGGAAGGAAGGAAGGAAGGAAGAAAGAAAGAAAGAAAGAAAGAAAGAAAGAAAGAAAGAAAGAAAGAAAAAGAATAGCTTGGGAGGCAGAGACAGACAGATCTCTGTGTGTTCAAGGATAGCCTGGTTTACAGAGCGAATTCCAGGACAAAGATACGCAGAGAACCTGTCTCAAAAAGCCAAAAGTTAAAAATAAAAATAAAAGCCTCTGTGTGTTTCTTTGGGACAAAACAGCTATCGAACATGATGGGACAGCAACTTCCATCTACAAATGGTACCCAAATGTGTGAGAAGTATAAAGACTGAGAAAGCTTATTTTTTAAAAAAGACTCTAGATAGACCAGAAACAGAGTCAAGTGCAGCTTCTTGGTAATTATCTTCTCTTTGGTAGGCTCTGTTAACTGACAGTGAGCAGAGGCACAGTTCTTTTAAGAGAGGTTTCCTGACTCAGGGTTAGCAACAAAAAACACACAGCAGCTCATTTAACAGGCCCTGCCACCAAACACTTAAGTGATGTTTATGAGTAGCAATCAGCATGCTTCTTTGTAGTAGCATGAACCTAGAAACTCCACAGAGTTGTGATAATAAACATGGCTCCTGCCAATAATGCCGTGAAGCTAGACTCTCAGGAAGTGAAACCATTTACTAAAGCTGTCACTTGAATCCTAGCTATGCTGCTTATCAGATTAAAGAGTCTTGTGGTCAGAAAAAGATAGCGATCAGTAAAGATAGATTCAGATGAAACATACCCTCCAAATGGTTTGTAGTGTTCTTAAAAATATGTCTAAAAGGATAGAGAAAATCCTTAAAAAATGGAGTTTAAAAAAAGCCACATAAACATGGGAAATACGGAGAGTATGTATGTTATTGTGTTGTCTTTTAATTGTTCAACTGCTGAGGAAGGAGCAAGAGCTACTAAAAAGCATTTGATTATAAATGCTGCTGGATTAGTCCAAACTATATATTTTGAAAATACCTTAACTTCAAAATTTATCTCAAAAGATATGTTACTTCAGAGAAGAGGATTTGATTTTGTTTCCACAGGAAATGAGAGGTTGTGGGTTCAATCTGGCTTTATTAAAATCAGGTTTGATCAAAGAAGAAACTCTGAAAAATCTCTAATGGAACAGAATGGCCCAGATGATTCATCATTTCAGAGCACCTCTGTTACAGTTTTTTGTTTTGTTGTTTTTGTCCTGAGTTCTATATCCAGAAGACCTTCAAGGCTGCTAGTTGAGATGATCAAGTCTCACAGAATACTACAGTCAGGACTTGACCCAGAATCCTAAATTTTCTTTGGGTCCCCATAAGATTATCAGCACTCCCAGTCAGCTGGAAGTAGCCTAGAAAACTGCACCCACATTCCCCAAAAATGGATTATGGATGTTTGTCTTTGTTTAGAGTGTTGGTTACAAGTGGTTATGGATAATGGTCAGGAGAAAAAGCTAAAGAAAGGAAATGAGATTCAGAAAATTTGGTTTGAAAAGAAACAAAAGGATAAATGTTTATTTGGGGCTGAATAGCTGTTGGACTGGGCAGAATAGAGACTTCATTCAACATTTTGATTAAATTATTTTTTTGCTCTAATGCATTTCAGATCCTCCCTACACCCATAGCCACGCAACTTTATGCTCTTTCTCTCTCTTTCAATAATCTCCCCCAGAAATCAACATAAGCAAACAAGCTAAAACCCACTAAAATAAAATAAAAGCACACATAAAAACCTGAAATCTGTTCTTTATTGGCTAGTTGTTCTTGAACTTGATGTCTGCTCTGGAGTTTGGTTAAGTTTCTCCCTTTTAGATACTTTCTTAAGTCCATTTAAAATTGTATTTAAATTGTAAAAGATTTCCCATCTATTTATGTCCTTTCTTCTCCACTTGTTCTTCAAGTAATCTTGAACTATTTCTGCCACTTGTGTGGAACATGTATCACTAAATAATAGAACTAATTAGTGAGAGAATCAACAGTGATATTCATGTAATTGCATGATATTGTCACAGAGATCTCAGTCTGGAATCCATCTCCTTGTCTCCCTGATAGTGTAATTTCCTTTGAAAGAATAAAAACAACACCCACAGTATATAAAACAGGTGAAGTTTTTTGGAGTGCCAAGCAGAGGAGCATGTACTCTCAAGGTGCAAGGGCAAATAATATCTGAGCAAACAGTCATTGTAATTCACATTCTCTTCTGCCCTCACATATTCTAAAATTTCTAGAACAAACAGCTTTGATCCTGTCCAGGTGAGTGACAGGCCTGTTTGGAGTAAACTTCTAAAAATAGTAAGCTTAGTAGTGCACATCATATACTGAATGCCTTTATTCTTTCCCAGAAAGCTTCTTGCTTTATTCTGAACCTATAAGAAAACGTAGAGATGGATTTAAATATTTGCCCAACAATGGTTTCACCAGCAGACCACGACACTCTGACCCTTGCAGGAACCAGAAATGTGACTCAGGCTGCCTTCTTCTGACCTGTAATTAATATCCCGCTGGGCCAGGACTTTGCTTTCTAGCTAGTGATTTTGAAGAAACCATCTTGCTCCAGTATTCTCCAAACTTGCTAATATATAAGCCCTACCTAAGAACATGCACTCAATATACTTAATTAAACCTGTTATTGAAAAACTATTATATTTCTAAGTTTCAGATATAGAGACTAACCTCTATTTGACTTTGTCCTCAAACTCTGACTTTAGTCACTCAGTCACTTCCTATTATGATATTTAAGAAGCCCTTCAAATCTAAGATCACATGAATTCATTTACCTTATTTCACAAGGCCAAATATTGAGGAAGTATCTTCCAAGAAACCAGTAATAAGTCAAAGTTACATATAATGAGTTGCTATTGAATTTGTAGAGGCAAATCAAAGACTTCTTTTACAGCTTGGAATGCTGGTCTCACAGGTGATAGATCTCATCTCTATGGTAGTTTGCCATTGTTATTGTAATCTTATTGACAGAAGTGTAAAAAGGCAAAGCATCATTTCAGCTCTAAATTGAATCTACTGCATGTTTACAATTTGAAAACAATAGACACTGTAACTGTGAGTATTTTTTTCTATATATTGGAAAACTGTTTGTATATTTTTTAATTTAATTTTTTTTATTTTTAAAAACTTTGACTTTTTTAATTTCTGCAAACTCTTTTTTATCTCTGTTAGACAGAGAAATTCCTTTGTATGCTTAATGCAGTCACTGATGAGTTTTTGTTTTGAATTTCTACTAAATAAGAATATTGGTTTGGGTCTGCATGATCAATTCCTTCAAAGTTGGATTACCCCTTAATTGCAGTATTGATTGCAGCAGGTATAACAGGTCCTGTGACTTCATGTAACAGACATGTCATCCTTAAAAGGGAGCAAAAAAGAAGAAAGCAACTTAGGTTACTATTTATCTCATGACCCTATAAAAGTTGACATGTGTTGTCAGTAGTGACAAACCAAAGATTCTGATTTCTTTGGCATAGCTTCTCAAAGTTAAGACAATTCTCTAAATCTTGGTAGTCCTGAAATCTCTCCAAATTCTTTTCTCTGGAGAATATTAGGATTTTTTTTTTAGTTGATCAAGGTCAGATGAAAAGCAGTGTTTTTCTTTTTTTCTTTTTATTCTTCAGTCAGAGACTGCCAATATAAATATGACAATGCATGAGAAAAAAAAAAGTGAAATTCTTGGAGCTTTCAACTTGGTTAGTGAAATATAATGGCAGCCCAAAAGTGTTGATAGTGGCAAATCTGAGTTGTATCAAGAAAGAGTAAATTTAGAAAGTGGGTATAGGAGGCTGATGGGTCTGACTTAGATGATTTATTAGCTCCTTCTTTGGTGCTTAATAAATATAATCTACTTAACCTTTAGCTTTTTCATCTAAGAGGAGTATTTGCTTTATAAGTGTTTTTGGAGTAAGACACTGTATATCTCTAGGAAATTTTAAGTGCTCATAAAATTCAAATCAAACATAATACCTATAGGAGAGGTAAGAGAATTTATTCAATATGACTATTCACTATGCCAAGAAAGAGGGAGAGAATCTGGTTAAAGGATGAGAAGAATTTTCAGAGAGTAACATGATAAGTGATGGTTCTCAAGGAGAGGACATCAGATTTGTGAAACTGAGGCACAACCCCCCGGACAATGGATAACCTAAAGATTCCTAAGAGCACAGAACACTGTGCTTTAGGGAAGGGAACATCATACTATTTCATATACCATTGCCACAGTAAAATTAAACATATGTGACACTTAGAATCTACCAAGTTGGAGACTCTAGGAGATCTATCCTGTCCTGAATAGAGACCAAAGAGTAGGAGATTGGGGGATGGAAGACGGCGAATGGTGGAGGGAAACTGGAAGGGGAAGATGGGGGAGGGAGGCTGTGACCCCGATATAAAATACATAGATGAGTAAAAAAAAATCTCCCAAGATTTGATCTTTAAATTTTATATCTCAGACAGGTATTAGCATGACGCAAGGAGTTTTTCTACTACCTACTACAGAACTCATATTTAATGCATTATTACATGGTAGAGCTGGGTCTCAGGATTGGTAATTCAAAGCTATCTGTCTTATCTCTTTCACCACTTTCAGGTATTTGATTTTGTATGTCAAACAACTTTTACAGAAGTATTATAGAACTATTATTATTATCATTTAAAGAATGAAAATATTGAATTCAACTTCATTATATATATGCATAGTATATGTATGTTATGTTATTACATATGCATATATATTCATTTTACCAAAACATGTTAAAGTATGCCTATGCATTTTTTTACCTACTTATTTACTCAGCTAATAGTATAGCACAGAACATCAATTTCAGGTAATACAAGAGTTTTCTATGTTTCTACTAATGAATGTTAGTTTGTAACCTTAAATAGTTATGTGATTTTTTAATTGCTTGATATATTCTTGCTTTCATTCTGTAATTATTAAAAAGCACATAATATTTCTTACTAGCTCCTTTGTAGGTTTAGTACTCTACACTTCTTAGTTTTATTGCAAATAGTGTTTTAAGGTTATTTTTTTTCCAAAGCCATGTTTGACATTAGCAATCTCTGGTGTAGGAGGGTCTTCTGTCTATGTGTTACTTTAATTTGTTAAATAAAGACACTTCCTTGGCCTTTTGATAGGTCAGAACTTAGATATGTGGGGAAGACAGGACTGGATGCTGGGAGAAAGAAAGCAGAGTCAGGCAGATACAATGGCTCTCCAAGACAGATGCTAGTTAGACTCATGCTGGTAAGCCATAGTCAAGTGGCAATACACATTAATGGAGATGGGTTAAACTAATATGTGAGAGTTAGCCAATAAGAGGCTAGAACTAATGCTCCAGGGAGCAATTTAATTAATACGGTTCTCCATGTGGTTATTTCAGGTGGCTGGGAGCTGGGTGGCAAGACGCAGCCCACTGTTCCTTCTACAACAAATCTCAAAAGATACTTTATCACACTGAAACATTAATGGAGATGTAGGGGCCACAGCAACAAGATGAAGAAATTTGCATAGAAGTTTTTCACTGCCATTTTTGGTTCAGGAGACTAGCAGTAAGTCATCATACAATTCCTGTATGCCCACAAAGGTGGTGACCAAGGGCCAGGTGCTTCTGAGTAATGAAATGCAGCCTGGACAGAGAAGTCATGAAGCACTCCATGAATAGGGTGTTGAAAAATCCTAGCCTAACTCATGGGAAGCAAACAATAAAGGGGTCATCGGCAACTGTAAATGTCCCTCTGAAGAGTCCTCTGCCAGGAGTCATGCCCAGTCCATGGTCAGAACACCAGTGATGAGTTCCTAGTTTAGTGACCCAGTCGAAAAAATTAAGAATTAAGATATACTTTCAATATAGTAATGACTTTTAATAAACCAGCAAGAGAGACCAGGGAAGGTGTATTTAAACGTGGAATGGACAGAATAGCAATGTTTGTATGAGGTGGGGCAAGCAGGAATACAGAAGCTTGCACTGCATTGAAAAAGTTCAGTTTCTGAACATAGAAATTTTATTGACTGATATTACTGATACTCGAAATCCTCTATGCATTTAAAATTAATGCTGACTATTCAATCACCGCATTTCCTTTCAGGACTGACCATCATTTCTCTTTGTTTACAGGATTCAAAGAAGACACATGAAAGCAAAACATTTACATTTAAATTGTGTTTGTGGTGATTTTAGAGATAGTTTTCTTATACACATCATAATAGTCTGTCACAATAAATTCAGTGATTAAACCATTCTGTGATTATTTCTTAACAGGTGGTTACAATAGAATTTGTCTATGGACTTTTTTGTAATACAATAAAAATCATGCTTAATTTAAATAAAAATACAGAAAAGAAGGAATCCATAAAAAAACTGTATAACAAGACTACAGTAAGTTTTAAAAATATAACTAAGAGCACGGCACTATTAAAGAATAAAATATAACTTTGATCCACAGAGATATGGTAAAGAAAAAGTCTGTGTAAACTTTTTGTCCATGGTAGTCACCATTAAAGCTTGAGGCACTCAATGCTATTTAAATCACCCTACAGAGATAAACATTTACAGTTGAGGAAACTTTCTTTCCTTAATTCTCTTTTTTAAATCTTCTAAGCAAATGCTTGCTACTATACAATAATTTCCTAGGTAAATTCAAATGACCCACTTAACTCTCACTTCTTCCTCAAAAGGAAGAGGATTCCATCTCTATTTTATGGTCCCTACCAAAAAATACCATCAGTGGTTTCTGATCCATTTCCCTCATCTGCTGTGGATTCTGTATTCTTTACCCAGTACATTAAAGCTTCCCTCACTCTCAGTCCACTCAAGTATGATCTGCTCTGCTATTTTATTTTGTTCTGTTTTGCGCGCGCGCGCGTGTGTGTGTGTGTGTGTGTGTGTGTGTGTGTGTGGTCTATTTATATACTACAGCTTCCCTAATAGGGTAGGTTGGCTCTTAAGGCAAAAGCCATGATTTATTCCTGGGACCTGAACTTCTGCATTCCCACACTCTTCATACTACTGTAAGAGCTTACAGGTCTAGCCTCAGATACTAAGAACAGAGGTAGGAGGTTGATAATGGTCTGTTCCTCAATTACTTCCCACCTTAGCTTTGAAGACATGGACCCTAGTGCTCATGGATAACTGTTCAGCAAGCCTCAGGGATCCTCCTGTCTTCTTCTTCCCAACACTAGGGTTATAGATGTGTGGTACCATCCCTGGCGTTTTACAAGAGTGCTCCGGATCTGAACTCAGGTCCTAATGCTTGCAACTTCACTGGCTGAGCCATAGTTCCATTCGAGTTCCTTACTGACATCTGCTTCCAGGATGCTTGGTCCTGTGAGATAAGCAGTCCCCGGGAAAAATATGAATCCCTTCTTACCTAACTAGGTCTTCCTAACTCCACTGCCTCTTAACATTCTTTTATTCTGAAGCAAATTTCAATGTGAGTTTCAGAGGGTACAACACACTTTCAAATCCTACTCAAAACCTGAGAGTCTGTCCTTATCATGCTTTTGTATAGCAGGTAAAGGCAGAGGAGAAGGCGGGGGAAGTGTGTGGGAAATGTGTCATGGAAATGAATGCTTTTAAATAGACATTATAGCGATAATCCACCAATGTTGCTTCTCCTTGCATCTCAGCTATGCCAGTGAAGATGAATTATAAGTATCCAGGGTTTCAGTCTATTGCTTGAGCAAGAATGTAGGGATTTGGGCTGCTGCTCATTGTTTTTCTTTAAATTACCCAGTGTCATTAGAAGCATCTGCTCACCCCGCAGTTCCTGAATGCTCCATTCCTAGCATTCTGGTTAAAGTAAAACAGTTGTTCTGTTTCTCAGTACCTGCCATGGTCTCTTTGTTCTAAATTATTCTATGTTAAATCCATACCTTACAGGAGCTGCTTCTATGATTCTCCTCTAATATACTAAATGGATTTTGGGTTGCTTTCCTTCCTAATTAAATAATAGGAGCAATGCCAGATTCTTTCTTATTTCTCAAATTTCTTTTAAGGTGGAAAACTTGGGGTATAAGCCTGGACCCCTCATGTATCCTAGCAATCTTCCAATGTCACCTCTGAGATTCACTTACTCTGTGTTTGTGTTTTCTTTCCAGCTAATAAAATTCTCTACCCTAAAAATTACAAATAGCCTCAGGTGAATTTATGTTGTCAGACAATTTATTATAATAACACACATAGACACTGCACACACACAAATGCACGCATGCACACACACACACACAGATGTAACAGGGAACCTAGACAATTGGCAAGAAGCAGTAGCAAAGTCATCTAATGGAACATGGCTATTATCACTGGATACTCAATTCTGCTACTTGTTCTGTTTACTTTATACTGTTTACTTTAGTCTGCTGTTGGCACTATCAATAAAGTCATAATTAATTCTAAAATTACAGCACTTGCCTACCATGAGTAGTAATAGATGAGGCAAACCTTCTAGGAAATGAAGATAAATTATCCATTTTCTTACCTTTTGCATTGGTGGGTGAGATGTGTTACAACTTGAAAAAAACCCACCGAATGCAAATAATGGCAATGGGTGTAACTATTTTCCATTCTGCTCAATGCCCAAATTTCCAAGTTAAGAAATACCTTAGTCCAGTCTCTTATCTCTTGGTATCAGCAATGGTCACCCTCAGAAATCTTGGTGTAAAATCAATCAATCAATCAATCTCTCTCTCTCTCTCTCTCTCTCTCTCTCTCTCTCTCTCTCTCCTGTGGTGTGTGTGTGTGTGTGTGTGTGTGTGTGTGTGTGTGTGAGAGAGAGAGAGAGAGAGAGAGAGAGAGAGAGAGAGAGAGAGGAGTTAGAATAGTCATTTCTGCCTTCCTCCCTGCAGTATCTCACATAGCTAGCCCCTCATCCCTTGACTAAAGTGTTAGTTCCTGTAGGCGGTTCTTTCTACCAGATCTCTGGGCCACTGGGACCCTGTAACTGTTCCTTACCCACCTCCTTCAAGCCTATGGGTAGAGGTAATGACATGAGAGTCTGCATGATCCCTTGCGGTTTCTGTATGCACTACCCTCATTTTTGTAAATCGCCCTTTAATTAAATCCTCCTCAAATTATCCTAATTTGAGTGTACCATCTGTTTCTGGCTGGAACCCTGAATGATACAGGCAGCCTGAAAAGTAGTGAATGCCCCATATAGAGACTTCACTCTCTGCACCCTAGGACAGAGCTGCCCCATGCTGAACATTGCGTGCCTCCTTTTCCTTTTCTCTGCTGTGGTCCTTTATGTAGACACCCTTCAAAAAGGAAAAGCAAGCTCACAACTATTCTCCTATAATGATTTAGTACAAAACATAGAGAGAAGAAATTTCCCCAAACAATAGCATGTAAACTAGAGAAAACCAAAAACAATATATCAAATGTAAGAGGAAATTGTTTTTATTCTTTAACCTCTAGATAAGGGCAAACATTAACTTATCAAAATGCAAAATTTTGTTTTTACTTATACCACAACACATTCTAATTGAGTCTGGAACTAGATATCAGTAGTGTGAGAGAAAAGAACCCCAGAAGAGGTGTGGGCCATCTATGCTGGAGCATTAGCATTTTAAACCCCACATATATGCTGTAGCCTGTTATATTAGAGTGAGTAGCACAGCCAATTAGTGAGATTACACTAATTGGGAACTACATCTAAAATCCACATTTTTTTCCATTTATAGTCTTAGGAAGATCTCCAAATTTTAAACATTAAAGTGTGTTACATAATTTTATGATATCAGGTTTTACTTTGAGCATTTGTATGTTTTTACATATTACATTTTTGTTGTTAATGATTATCTGTGTTTGTGTGTGTATGTGTGTGTGTGTTTGTGTGTGTGTATGTATTGTTGTTTTGTTCCTCCTCCTCCTCCTTCTTCTCCTTCTCCTTCCTCTTCTTCTTCTCCTCTTCCTCTTCCTCTTCCTCTTCCTCTTCCTCTTCCTCTTCCTCTTCCTCTTCCTCTTCCTCTTCCTCTTCTTCTTCTTCTTCTTCTTCTTCTTCTTCTTCTTCTTCTTCCTCCTACTCCTCCTCCTCTTTTTTCTGTAGTTTCTTTAGTCTTTTATCCAGACTTTCTTGCTCCTGATGATGCTCGGCATAGGGGTCACAGATTTTCTTATGGATTTCCTTAAAGAGCATGTTTACCTTCTCACAGGACTCTTATAGTATAATCTGCTCTTCCCAGAGCTTTCTCTTCTTAAGTCTTAATATGTGGTAACTGTAGAATTCATTTATTCTCCTCAGTCAACCACTTGAACTTGTTAAAGGCATCAGTGATCTTCATGAGCAGTTACTGCATGTCAGACATTACCTGCTTATGCTCCTTTTTCAACATCTCAAGAGATTCAGCCTATGGTAGGACATGGCCACAGGAGAAAAGAACCTCATGAACCCAGGACTTAAGGATCATGTGAACTCAGGCAGTGTCCTCCTAGACTACCCCAGCTTAGTGAATGCCACAACCTGTCACCCATATATTGGGGCCTCATGGTGCTTATTATACTTACTATCCTTTCCACCTGCCAAAAGAAACAGGTGTTCCAAATAGACAATAAGAAGCTAGATATAATGGGCCTAGTAGCAAATGATTTAAATAATATAGTTTCTGTGTGATTATTTCGGGTCTGAATTGCTGGGAGTCCAGGAAACTAGCAAGTGGCCTTGTAACAACAGTGCCACCTATCTGGATCCACCAGAAACCCAAGATGACATTTCTCCTTTCTTCAGAACAGAAATTCTCTTATTCCTGAGTGCTGATTACTACACTGAGGACTGGAGCAAATAATCAATATTTCCAGGGAGGAGTCCCAACTACAGGATGGCTTTGTAAACTTCACAGGGGATTCCAACATTCCACCAGGGTTAGAACAATAGTCAAGAGTTTTGCTGCACAAGGTGGGACTCTCTGGCCTCAACACTGCATTTCCTGGAAACTGAGAATGTCAAATCCTCAGGCTCTGCTACAGACCCCAGTCTCCCAGGCATACAGAACCACTCACATTCCCCCCACACCATACACAATCAGGATGCCTGTGAAATGCAGGGAGGTGGCACTGTCTCAGAGTATAAGGAATAAGGTCAGAGAGGAGCAGTAATGAACTTCAGGCCTTCCAGTCACAAACTGAGATTGATGAATGGGACCAGGACTTGCCTGCTGCTGCCAGGATATTTCAGCACACACAATTATCGGCTGCTCAAGTACAAAGACTGACCACAAACTCACAGGACCTAGAATGCCCGCTAGACAACACCTATAAAGGCTTCTTTTAATTCATGTTGAGAGCTCACCCACTATTTTCCCTATCCCCAGACTGTGATTCAGATCACAGGATCTGCTTCTTATTTGGAGGAAGCAGAATAGCCAGTGAACTGATCTCACACCAACCCAGGTTCCAAATTCTGTCTCTCTGATGCACTCAGGAAAATTAGTTTAGGATACCTTGAGATTCAGCCTTCTGTTCCGCAGGAAAGCTTGGGTTGACTCTGTGGGGTCAAAATTGTCAACAGAGAATAGGGAATAATGACTACCTCTTGCCCAAATTCTTGTTGGTGTAATTGGCCAGGATTCCACACAGCTCAATTTGCTCATACGTCATATGTAAGTCCTGTTGTACCTACAAGTTCCGACCAAATGTGTCCAAAAACAAAGCATCTGAATGTCTGAAACATTGGTGCATAGACGAGAGAGTTCCCCTTACTTCTTATTAGCAACAGTTTCCCATGGAAACTGGACGAATCCACTAGGATGAAGTGCAATAAAACCCTACTCTGTGAGAGACACCTAATTAGTCACTTTTCTAATGTTCCTGCTGGCCTTTCTTTCCACTTAGATTGAGATTAAGTATCTCCAAGAAAAAAAAGTTGCAGGTTTCATAAAATTCATGGCTCTCACAAACGAAGCATCAGAAAGTTAACTCTGGGCCTGTTCGTAGGGAACACAGAGAAGCAGGAAAAGCCCATTGCTTCCCAGAAGCTCCCAGATTCCAACTCCCACTACTGGAAGGTCCAGCTTAAGCTCTGTCTCCTCCAGAGGTCTCCGAATCCCCCATCCAGGACTCACTGTCTTCCCCAGAACCATTTATTTCTCCATATTCTATACGAGACTAAAGGCAGCTTCCTTCTGCCACTCTGTTCTCCCCATGTTCTCATTCTCTCTCCCAAGCAGCCTGCCCATTCTTGCCAACATGTCTATGAGGGATGAAAGAATACTGTGGAGTCATTTGGTGTTCCCAAAACACTGTTGATGTTGCTGAGAATACCAAGCACACTCCACAATACAGTTGAATGTAGAGAGAAGCACTATTAGGGTCCCCAGCAGCAGCCCTAACATATATACTAACTAGATCTTCTGCAATTCACTGGAAGCATACTTTTCTTTCCTGGAGCCTTCCATGAACCAGGGCACTAAAGGACTGCCTCACCTTCTTTTGGCAAATTTAGCAATCATTTTCTGTGAATATCCAGTTTATACTATATGCCATCAAGCAGTTGAGGCAAAAAGCAGTTTCTTGCCTAAGTGGTTTTACTTGTCACATTGAAGGCAAATTCCATGATTGTCTTTGATACCCATCAACCTCTCTGAAGTAATTGATGCTGTCAGAAGCAGACATATCTCACTGTAGAGAAAAGTCTAATTTCTTAAAACATTTTAAAATACCATATTCTGTAGGTCTTTGGAAGGTTTGAAGAATACCTAGCCATCTGAAAAGTATCTCTATACATCTAGAAAGTCTAACTAACTTGACTACAAGATTGACTATTATAGATGATTATATATTAATCCATAATTTTAATTATACATTATATTTTTAAATGAGCTATACAAACATAATACCCTAAAGAAGAGTTGAAATAAACATATGGAAAAATTGCTCTTAAGTTTGTATCAATGAAGCAAAGTCCATACCAATATAACATATTAATTTCTATAGCGTATTCCCCCTTATTTTCTTTAGAAAGATCTTACTGTGACCAGTAATCATTTATAATCAACCCCCTTTAAATAAAAACAAACATTTATAAACAAAATTTGGGAATTTGGGCATAGTTTTTTAGATTACTTTCTTCTGATTGGGGGCAGTTGTTAATCAGGTCTTTTATGGGACATGAAATGTTGTTGATTTATCTCAGACAACAATCCTGAAGCTGTCATGGATGTTGGACAACCTGGCCATTGCTTCACATCTTGTGTGATCAAACTATATTAGCCAGAAAAATTCACAGCTTTATTTCCTGTGTAATGTTCAATTCTTCTCTTCTCGATCTTTTACCTTGTAGTGACATTACCTAGTATTGCATCCGAAATACAGTGCAAGCTTTTAAATCTTTGTTTTGTGGAATTTAAAAGCTAGTAGTTAATATTACTTAATGAGTGATAATGAAGTGATTTTTGACTCTGATAATTTTGGTTTGTCTTCAGCAGCAAATAATAGGAACCATACAAATAAAGGCTTAAAATGTAACAATTTGTCCCCAATTCATCTTGCCAAAAGTTTGAAGATCTCCATTCTAAGAAAGGCACAGACTTTCAATTATGTCAACAGATATGGAAATATTCATCAGTTCTCAACAGACAATACTATCTCCTCATGTCACAGTAAGGATACTTTATTTCTCATCCTTAATTCTTTTTTCAAGACATAAGCAGAAAATATTAAAGGAAAAAGTATTTGTCAACATAGACTTCACAGTGAAAAGAACATCAAAAATATTTCCTGTAGAATTCATAGTTTCATTGACTTTGCAGTTAGAGTCTGGTATATATACCAGATATATAAAGATTTATCTCATCATCCTAGGGCTATAACATGATTAGTTTAACCTTGAATTTGATTTTTGGAATCTGACCTAAATTTTATTCCAAAGACCCTTTATACTTCCAAAACAAACGACTCAACAAAATAGAAACTCTCCAGTGTCAGACTACAGTAATAAAGTCATTTAAAATAATCCATTATGTATTTAGCCCATTTATACTGCCCAATTTGGAAAGATGTTGTTACAATAACTTCTTCTTCCTCTGGGCCACCAAAACTAAAGATTGTACCATAAAACTTTATCATAAATATTTTATTCTGAACTACAATGATATTTTTATTTTCCACATAACTGGAAAAGAAATAAAATTTATTTTTATTCTTAAGTATTGTTAGATGAAAAATAAATTTTTCAAATATATTTCTATAATTCTAAACATATATAGCTTAGAAAAGGTCAAGTTTCCTCCCCTGCCTATCAGAACCTGGTACAGGTGGAAGAGCTGGTGTACCGAACAGTCATAAGAGTGGGAAAACTGTTCCTTACGCCTACCAGCTGCAACATTCAGGAGAGCAGGCCCTGTACCTTACCAGGGCAGCACAGTGGAGCCAACCATGCTAGCGTAGGTGGGGGTGAATCAGTACTGAAATTGTGAGCAGGGAAGACCTGTCACCATTATCCATCTACCTAGTGGCAACATAAGCAGAAGAGTTCCCCCCACCTCCTACCCATCAGTGCTTGAGGCAAGTGGGAGAGCTAGTCCTGTGGCAATATGAGCAGGAATCTGTCCCTGTCCTCCAGCAACTACGCATGTTGCCTGGGAAGCACAAAGGAGCCAACTCTGTTGCCACAGGTGTGGGTGAGCCAGTTTCAAATTAATGAAGACGGGAGAGCTGTCCCCATCACTCTCCTGTGGCAACATGGGCAGGGGAGATTTACCCTCCCTATACCCATCCTCACGGCCTACCATCCCCACTACCTATCAGTGCCTGAGCCAGGTGTAAGAACTGAGTCTGAGGTCACAATAACAGCAAGAGAGCTGTCCCTTCCTCCACCAACTGCTACATTTGGGAGAGCAGGCCCTGTACCTCATCTTGGCAACACAGTACAGCCAACCATGTTGGTAAAGCTACGGGTAAACCAAACCCAAACTGAAATGTGAGGGAGCTGTCCCCACTACTTCTCTGTCATGTGGTAATGCAGGAGGGTGAGATATGACCTCCCTTTGCCCCCCACCCCTTACTTCATGCAAAAGACAAGAGAGATATCCCCCACCCTCACCAACTGCAGCATTTAGGAAACAGGCCCTATCCCTCTAATAGGCAGCACAGAAGATCTGCCCAGTGGTCAGAGGTGAGGGTGACCCAACCCTGATATTAGGAGTAAAGCAGACATTCCCCCAATACTCATCTGACATGGGGTTGCATGGGCAGTAAAGAGTTGTTCTTCTCCCTGCCTCACACTCATCAACACCTGAGATAGATGAAGGAACTGGCCCTGGGATCGTAAGAGCAGGAAGGCTGCCCCTATCCCTCACCAACTAGAGTATTCATGGAGTGAATCCCGGGCCATGAACGGACAATACAACAAAACTGAACTTAATGTAGGTGTAGGAGAGCTGACCTTGACGGCATGGAAGCAGGAGAACTGGCCCCACCACTCATTCATATCTGTAAGAGGTCATATAGCAAGGAAAATTCTGGAAAGCTCAACCTGGTGGTGAGGACTGAGTGGCAGACCAATGCGACATTTGCCCAGGCCCAGATCCAGGGTTATGAGTTGGCCTACCCCAACATCCACCCTATCTGTGATCTACTGAAACGTGCTAAGGGATCTGACCGACGTACCCGAAGCTGCAGGATCTCCATAACATAGGGAAACAACAGGATATCCACGCAGAGTCTTAAAGAGGTCCCAAAATTGATAGTGTAGTGGAAATCCGAGGCCATAAACCTGACCAATGACTCTTTGTAATAAACTTAACTTTTCAGTAAAGATAAATGGACAAAGTGGTTTATGGTGTGACTCACTGTATCAGACCGCAGTTTCCAGGATGAGATTTTTATAATCCCACCCCTTTTTTAATTTGTTTTATGGGGGGAGGCGCAGGGGTGGAGGGAGTGAAGGGTGGATGCAAAGGGACAGGGAACTGAATGGGAACAAAATACATGATGTAAAAGACAAAGAATAAAGAAAAAGGAAGTTAAACTTTTGAAATCTCTTAAGTCTTAAATATTAACAAAGCAAATCAGGGTGTAGCTATCTTCTACAACTGGAGTTATTGACAAAATCTTACAGAGTTTCTTTTTTAAACCTTTGACTTTGTTGTATAGATTCATGCTTTGAATTCTAAAGGCTGAGATGATCACTGATAACTAAAATATGAAGCATCAATTACAGTTTTATTTTCTGTGGCTGCACAGGATTTTTTTCCCTGCCAGCTTTGTCTGTTAGGTTAACAGTATTACATATTTTTAATTGCTGTTTCTATGTGCACTGAAATATCTTCCAACTGTTGAGTGGTAATAAACAGCAAGATTTTTATCACCACAACTGGTGAGCACCTGGGTCACAACACTACATGCTTAGAAAATTTTGGGCTACAATAAAGCTATTTCTCTGTGCCCATTTACTTTATGGCCAATATCTCAGAAGATTTTGTTTCTAAATATAAGAAAAAAAAAACCTCTGGAGGATTTATTTTCATTTTTAAATAAAATAAGAATTTCAAAGCAAAATAATGACAAAATTGTGTATAATATACAGCTTAACAGTACTTATTATTTTATTAGGGGCAGACATTAATTTTAAACACAGGTAATTTTCAGAATATATTATAGTCATATATATATACATATATAATTCCATGAAATTTAAATTCTTAATTACTTCTAGGAATTAAACTGTGGATTGACCACACAGCTGATTTTCTTTAATCTTTCCATTGTGGCAGTAAAATCTGGTGAGTAGACAAGCATGGTGTTAGTAAACATAGCTAATTTATGTTTAAACTTTATTTTACCTATCATAGAATGATATAGATATTTCTTTATTTTATTAACTTTAAATTCTCTCATCCTTTAAGATTTATTTGTTGTTAAACAGGTATTGATTTTGATAATGATAGTTAATTGCTTTTTGTTTGTTTGTTTGTTCTTGAGACAGATTTTCCCTAGGTAACAGCTCTAGGTGTTCTGGAACTAGCTCTTGTACACAAGGCTTACCTCAAACTCATAGAGATCTGACTCCCGAGTGGGGATTAAAGGCATGCACCACCACTGCCTGGCTGATACCTATGTTTTTATGAAATAAAATTGTATAATCTCAGGACATATGAACCATCTACATATTATATTACACAGGCTGCCTTCTAGTGGGCTGCAACTTTACATACAACATACAAAGCCTAAGTATATAATATATATGAACTGAATCTTAAGGAATTTTCCATATAATATAAACATGCTACATATATTTAAACATAAAGAATGACAAAAGTAAATTAGCATCTACATTGTAATAGCAAATAAATTTTTATATATTTAAGTATAATTACAAAAGATGCATTTTGTATTTCAATGGTGAATGAAACAATTTAGTATGAATTAAATGACTCCAGAAATTCCAGTGGGTTTTGTTTTTTGTGTTCTTTTTTCTCACTGGAGAGGGGTGATGGTGGGGTAGGCATATACTTTCCCACATCTTCTCAGGCTGCAGTGTTCTTTCAAACGTGAAGAGCACACACAACACACAAATCAGTCACATTATTAGCCAAGGAATTTCCTAATGCTTGAACTGCCCTAGAAATTAACCTATTGTCAATGTATACACATCAGCACAATCTAACTGAAATTTCCACCTCAGTAAGCTGATTAGTGCTTGTTAAATGAGACCATCCATTTCATTTGTGTTGGCAGGCATATCGTTCTGTATGCCTTGTGACTGACAGACTCGTTTGGTGGAACAAGCATCAGTTACTGCTCCTAGCATCTCTTTAACCAGAAGCATCTTGATCTTTCCTCTCCAAACAGTTTGCCTTTTTTTTTTTTTTTTTTTTTTTTGTGGAGGTTTATGCCACTTTTCAGAATGTCCCTCATGTTCACTGCGATGCTGGATATGTTTAGAATCTTTCATGCACATTGAAGGAGATCACTAATGACTTATACACATTTTACTTTCAAGCACTGAATGGATTTTTTTTTTTGTACTAAATTGTCATTAGTAAGGTAGCTCCACCTTTTCAGTTCCTGCAAAGGGCAGACATTGAAGTACTCTCAAGCATCACAGGACAGGGCCTAACAGCTAGCAAACAATTAAGAAATATGGTTAGAAATTGCAGGTCAATCAGGATAAAATTGAAAGTATCGATATGTTGAAGAATCCTAAGGGATAGGTTTCTTAAACACTGACGCTGCTTAAAAGTGACCCAGTACTAGATGATTCCAGCAGAAGACCAGAGTTTACACACATATTCTTAAATGTGCAAGGAGCAAGGCTGCAAGAAGCAGCAGGCTTCCAAATCCCCATTAAGCTTGTGTGCCTGACTTGCCTTGTGATTGAGAGTTTGGAGACCTCGGTAGAGAAAGAAAAATGGTTCATGTAATTTCCATTGGCTTTACAATAGCCACATAGGCTGCCGTCTAAATCAACGTGTGGTTGGCAGTAGCTTAGACCAGCAAAGGATTGCTTATATTCAGACCCATGTGTCACACTATGGCAATGAAATTAAGGAACAATACAGCCCAGAAATCTTAATAGGTTCTTACCCTCAAGTTAAAAAAAAAAAAAACTCTGTTACATCCATGACACTATTTACAAATGATGTGAATTGGAGCAGATCATCCTTTGCACAGAATGAAATGAATGGTTTTTCATCATGTCCTGTGAAATTTTACAGCCTTCAAAAGAGTTAATGCCCTTTGGTCGATTGATTTTATGGTTTTGTTGGCCACCTCACATTTTTTTAAGTCTAACAATTTTTAGGGGCAGTTGCTGAGATTTTTAAGCATTAAGTATTTTAAGATAAAAACAGAAAGATAAAGATCAGAAAAAAAATACTTTGCCAAAGACCATATATTGTGTGTTTGACAAGAGAAATAAAACAGGTGTGACACAGAGGGAAAATTTCCATGTGAGTGCTTTGTTCAGGACTTATATAATCATAATGTCACATCCGACTCCCCTTTCCCTGATCTTGACATGCTCGTGACATTCCAGTCAATAAGTTATTGAAAGGCCATTTCATCACCTGGAAGTTGCCTCAAGAAGCAGACGACACTACCCTCTATTGAGAGAGGAACATGAGATAGATCCAAGGACATTAATTTGATGGTGAAACAGTCACCAAACTTCCTCCAACAAAATAGATAACACACTCTGTCATTACCTGTTGCCTCGGAAAGAGATAAAATGTCTTCAAAACGACCCTTCTTCTGCTTCAACATCCTAACTCCCAACAAATTACACTGCTATAAAAAGAATGACTAATTATGCTTCCACTAGGAACTATAAAGTGTCCAATTATGGGTCTAATTAGAAGGGAAGGGCATAAAATAATGGGTCTTTATTTAGAAATGGTATTATTCTCGGGACAGACTTTAAAATGGTTTTCTGTGTATTGTTTTATGTATTACATCCATTCTACCTTTTTGCAACTTGCTCAGATTTATCTCAATAGGACAAACATCTGTCACATCTTGCATATTGCTTTAATTTGATTGTCCCTGACCCCTTAGGCAAACACAGACAGGTGGAAAACATACTGGCTATTTCAGATAACATCTGTAGTCACTTTAGCCATTTTTTTTTTGTTACGACTTGTCACAGCATGGGAGAACTGCAAAACCAAACTGCTTCTCTCTCACTGTAGTGGGAGAGAGAACCAGGTGGAGTTCACCCTCTGTTTGCTTGAAGAGCTCCATGCTGCTTAGCATTTACAAATGCAGGCTGGGGAGAACAGCTGTCAGGATACTGCTCTGGTGTTTGATATTTGGGGGAAAAGAGAGAATAAAAAGTCAACAATGGGCAGAGTTTAATTAAGTCATTGTCTCTGTTCTTTTACTCCAAAGGTGTTTCATAAATGACTACACACACACACACACACACACACCATCTACGTTCACATTGTCATTAGCACCAATTTGATGTGATTAATGAGGATGCCCCAGCACATCTTGAGGGTAGCATATTAGTCACAGTTAATGACTCCTGCATAGCTTACTCAAAGAGCAATATATCCTTATTAAATATTTCTATCATCAAATTGGAAGAAACAAAGTGACCATATTATCAACACTGGTTAAGTGACGTGCTTAGATTTTTAAAAAAGAAAATACTATTACTAATAACAACAAAATGAAACATGTATATAGACTCTCCAATTCTCTTATTGACAACTGTAACCTATAATAATTTTAATCCAAGAAATATTTCCTTGAAAATAAGGGTTTTTTTTTTTTGCACTATTTCAAGTCAGATTCTTTTTGTATATGTAATAGAAATGGAGATACACTGCCTGGTTATACACTTACATACCTAATAATTCACCTTCATAAACCATAAATAAAACTTAGTTTAAACTTACTATATTTTTCTAGTTGGTGTTAATATCCATCTTTTAAAGTGTTTTGCTCTTGTGGCTGTTTTTAATGCAAAAGGGGCTGACTCTATTACCCGAGACATTATTACTTAGACTTCCCTACAAGGTAAAAATTCTTGAGTACCTTCTACTCAGAATCACTTGAATTCAGGTCTTACAGTGCATTTTAGCATAGGTGCCTACAAATTCTGTGCAGCTGGATGTTTAAAATATCCAGACATACCTTTGTTAAGCAGAGAATTTGCATCCTTTCAGTATACTTTTCTCCCCCCATGTGTGTGTGCATGTACGTGTGTGCGTATGTGCATACTCTAGTGTTTGAGTGAACCTGTGTGTAGTTGTAAGCACATGTATGTTGAGGTCAAGATCAAAGGACTGTGTGTTTTTCGTCAAGTGCCACACACCAGATTTTGGAGACAGATTCTCTCATTGGCTGGGATTTATGAAGTAGCTCTGCATTCCCATGTTTCTACTACCCAACCTCTGAGATGACAAACATAAACCTGCCACCACACAGACTTCCCTTTTTAATGTGGGTGCTGAGGACTGAGTTCAGGTCCTCAAACTTGAATTCAATCACTTTACTCAATGAATTGTATCCCCAGCTCTCCACTCTACTTGTCTGTCTCATATTATCACACACGTCTCAGTTTAACCAAAATTTAAAAATCTCCAATGTTATAAAGCCCCCAGCTTTTCCTCACCTGCCATCATATATCCTAAGTCTTCCATTCTTGTCTAGCATATGCTATTAATTTGATCATCAAGTGTCTCCTCTTTACATTAACCTGCAGAGAGCATGTTTTTAAATCTTTTGTTTTTCTCACTGCTTCCAATCATGCTTCTTCATTCCTCTCTACTTCCTAGGCCAGCCTCAGATCATATCCACTTTTCCCATAAAGCCTTTTAAACTGGCATTTGATGATGGCTGAACTCATTGTCACATGGCCATTTTACTTCATATTTGTTTGCATTTAGTTGACAAATAAGAAAAGCAAACATTCACAGAATAGAACATGTTTTGATGGCAACATTATCTAATTTCTAAATTTATTTATTTATTTCATTATGAGAAAAGTTCCTACTTCCTTTGCGAGTATCCTACCCAGTGGGTGACTTTTTCTTCAAACATTGTATCTGGGGTACATGTAAGAACACTCTGAGGAAATGTAAACCAAATGAGCCTCTGTTATTCATAGAGTAAAATGAATCATTTTTATAATGCTGGTACAGAATATTTTGTCATAATTTTCAGTTTCTTCTTTATCATTTCCTGTTTGCTCAAGTACATGGTGATTAAAGCTGTTGCTATTTTCTTAAACCTGCTGTATTCTAAAGCACTAATGACGTTGGATTCTCAATTATCGATCTTCATCTATTCTCACTTTCTTTTTATTAATTGTTTCAGGTAGTCAATGCCTCTTTAGAATGCTGGTTACCTGTTTCATTCTTTGCTCCCCCTTCTCCAACTTTCATACTTGTAGTCTTCCTGCTTTCGTCATAGAATCTTCTGGGTTCATTTAAAATTGAGTCCATTATTCCATTGTGTATCCTTTCTGTGTCATTTCCTTGTGGGACTTGATTTTTTCCTATAATTCCTAAGAGAATTTGTTATTCAAAGGATTTACATGTGGTTTTAATATTTGGGTCTTCCTTCGGTATTCCATTTTTTAAAACAGTAAATTTTATTATGTTTTTATGAATTGCATGAGTACTGTATTTATATCTTTTCCCTCCCCAAATTTTCTGTGTCCCTCTTATTCAATTTTTAAAGTCATGACCTCTTTCTCATTAATTATCATTGTTACATGTTACACACACATACAAACACAATATATGAGTCCATTTAGTGTTGCTCATGTAAGGTATGTTGTTACATAAATTTTCTCTAGAGGCTTTCTAAAATTGACATTTTTTCATGGATATCTTGCTTAAATATTTAAAGTATAGAAAGTAAAATTATTTTTTATAGTTCTATTTTACTTAATTTCAGAAGTATAGTGAACAGTGATCATTAAGTTTAAGTTGCTCTACATATTTCAACTGATGCACAATCACACACACACACACACATACACCACACACAAATTATATATATCAGCACTATAGTACTTTCCTGCCTTATCAAATAAGTTTAAAATTTTGAGGAAATTACAATAGATTTTTAAACACTTGATGATGAGCAATAAACCAGCCTTTTATAATTCAGTGACTTCTTTCTTGTTTGTTTGTTTGTTTATTGTTTGGATTGGCATCCTTAGTGGCAATAAAGTTCTATTTTACCTGCCAATGCATACACCTTTCCTCCTACCTGATTTACTTTGTCAGAAACTGCTCTCTTCCTAATCAAAGGACCTCAGCGATCTTCTTCAAATCTGCTTCTTCATCCAGATTTCATGTGCAACTTGTCTCCTCCTCTTATTTTATCACTGAAACTTATATCTGACTCTTTCCTGCTCAAACACAGTTGTGTTCATTTCAACACCTGGTTTTTGTTTGCATTGCTTTCTCTGTTGGAATATCAACAAATATTTAAAGAGGAAATCATGAAGAATATGGCCTTTTGAATCCCGAAGGAAACAGGGTGAGCTCTCATCCTATTAGCTCAGAAAATTTTGACCTTGCGTTGGTATCTCAATTACTGGAAAATTCCCTTTACTTAGCAATTCCTAAAAAAATAATGTATTCTCCTCTGTGTACTTCTAGATAAAAGAATTAAGTGATGTAGCATATTTAAAAAATTATTTACAGAATTTCTTTTAGAAATTCGCTTAACTAGTTATTAGGTCTGTATTATTGGAGTGAAAATTTGATAGTAGTTATAGAGAAATCATAATATTGTTTATTCTAAAGCATTATGTTAGATGCAGGAAATATGATGGCAAAACACAGGAAAGACATTTTTGCCACTCTGGGAATCTGCAATACAGAGAAAAACAAATATATAGCCCTAAAGAAAATTAATTCAATATTTAGAATAAAATTTGTGCTATACCATTACACAAGAAGGGAGCCTGAATGATATTAAATATTTTAAAAGGCTTTCTTGACAGAATTACACAGATAAGGAAATATGATTAATAATCATGTTTGTGTAGGGGGGGAAGAGAAATGGAGATACTTGGACAAAAGGCTGCATGTATGAGGGCCCAGAAGCAATGGAGAAATGGGGGAAAGTAACTGACTCTCCCCTCTGAAGTATGACAAACTGTGAAACTGAAAGTTTCAAGAGATTAATTCTGAGTTAGGCAAGACTCAGCTTCCTTAGGCTTTCCAAAACAAAATGAAAAAAAAAAAATGAACTTAATTCTATGGAGATTATTAGAGAAGGATATTGAGTAGCTGAAAATCTTCAGTGAGATTTTGTTTTGCATGTTATGTCATATTCCTAGGAATAGTCAATACCTAACTTCAAACTCAGAGGCCTAAAACAATGGGAATGTATTCTGACTGATTTGAGGGTAGAAGTATAAAATCAAGGTGTGATTGTCAGTTTTGGAATTCTGTTGATATTATAAATTCATGGGATAAGTACTTTAAAAGACTTATTTCAGAGGCTTAGAAAGTCCTGTTCATAACTGGCAAAATGTTGTTTTTCACGTCTGTTGGGCAATGATGGCTTGAATGATTGACATAGGAAAACAATTCTCCTTATGACTGGGAGTGAAGCAGGAAGAAAGGAGTTTGAGGTCTTATTATCCTCTTCAAGGATGTGTTACAAATTGTTAAAAAAAAAAAAGAAAAACCTCTTACTAGATGGCCACTTTCAATTGGACTACAGCATTGGAACAGACTTTTAAAACTTGAGCCTTATGGGACTCAAGATTCAAACACAACACTTTCTTCAGGTAGGTAGGTTTTATGATCTTGCTGATGGCTCTATATGAGAGCCTACCCTTTCTAGCTTCTTCTCTTATGATGAGCAATCATTCTTCATCGTCTGTTTTGTAGATGCATTCCAACTCTACCTACTACACATCGGTCTTACATTTGCCTTTACTCACTACTCACAGTGATGTGAGTCTTTGGGTTAGTTAGGACACACGCTAAACCAGTGTGGCTTCTTATGAACCTCACTGTGTTCAAGTAAGCTCACATTCATGGATACTATGAGTTGGCAACAGATGATATCATTTTTTGAGAGCTACAATTCAAAGCACAACTGTTACTCATGTGGTTCTAACTTGAAGAATTTATTCTAAGGGAATTGTGAGAAGCAGAGGGAATAATTAGACTGATTTTGCAGCAGTGGAAATGAATAATAACTCAGACCTGAACGAGCATTGTGATAATGCAGGAGAAGCACATAAGCTGACAAAATTGAATTCTGGAAATACACACAGCAGGGCTGTTTATCAATGACCATGCTGAGAAAGTTGGAAGGAGAGGATTGGGACAGCAATTTGTAATTCCTTGCCAGGGACAAATGGCATACTGGCAAGGGAAATAGTGAAGAGGTGTTGGTATAGATATTTACAGGAACTTCTCTACTCTGTGTATAAAGTGCTCAACTGAGGACACCACAGTGAGTGAGTCAGCCCCAGGTCAGCCCAGAGGAGCTTGTGGCCCCAGATACTGATACAGAATTTGCTCTTCCTTTAATAGAAACTTTATAAATATAAGATAAGATATCTTATAACTTTATAAGATAAAAATTGAATGCCTACTAGAATCATCACTATAAAATACCTTCTGTTATTGTTATCTACTTTTATATCTTTTCAACCTATTGCTTTTCCTAGAAAACATTTTTTAAAGAATAAGTAAAAGCATATGTATATACATTGATGTAGCAATTTTTATTTATAATTTATCTGTTTATGAAATTACCTTTGTATTATTTTTTATTTATTTTCATTTTTGAAATTATAATATAATTATATCATTTCCCGTTTCACAACAATAGACGTGTAAATGAGAATGATGGGAAGTCCACAAAGCCTCAGCCCTACACAAAGAACTCCAGGGAACTAGGAAACACTGAAACCAATAGTCTCCCCACAAAAGAGCATATCAATTTGATATCCAATATCAAATGATCAGCCTTGAAAACATGAATACAAGTAACATTATACACACTGAGCAGGTTGCATTTATGTGTTCAGAAACACACAGACAATGACAAAAGAGGCCATGAATTTGAAAAAAAAACAGGGAGTGTGTATGTGGAAGGAGTTTGAAAATCTGTTGAACTTTGTTATCCTTTGCAGCAATATTTCATATCTTTCCTCCCAATTAGCTGACTTGGGTAACCATCTCTTTGGCATGTGCATGTTCTCCAAACTATTATTCACAGCTACGTGATACTGTCCCTCCATTTGGTTTCTTGAGCACGTTTTAGTTTGTGTCATTATTCATTGTTTTAAAGCACTAGATCGTGAGTTTGGGAATTTTTCACAGGTCTAATGTTTTTCTCAGCTTGTGTTTCCTCTGTCACTTGCAGGCCATTCTTCAGTATTTATCAGTTCATTTGTTCATCCATTCAGTAAGCCGTGCACTCATTCTTTCATCAGATGTACACTAGGCTGCTGTTTCATTCCTGTTATTCTGCAAGGTAACAGCTGACATAATGTAGTTCATATTCTCAGTGGATTAGAATCAAAATACATGCAACTCTATTGCGTGTAAAAGAGCAGCATGGGATCACTCATATTTGGTTTCTAGCCATAAACAAAGGACATTGAGCCTGTAATTAGTGATCCTAGAGAAGCTAAATAAGAAGGAGAACCCAAAGAAAAACATATAGGCATCCTCCTGAATATTAACCTTCATCAGGTGATGAAAGGAGACAGAGACAGAGACCCACATTGGACCGCCGGACTGAAATCTCAAGGTCCAAATCAGGAGCAGAAGGAGAGAGAGCACAAGCAAGGAACTCAGGACCACGAGGGGGGCACCCACACACTGAGACAATGGGGATGTTCTATCGGGAACTCACAAAGGCCAGCTGGCCTGGGTCTGAAAAAGCCTGGGATAAAACCGGACTCGCTGAACATAGCGGACAAGGAGGACTACTGAGAACTCAAGAACAATAGCAATGGGTTTTTGATCCTACTGCACGTACTGGCTTTGTAGGAGCCTAGGCAGTTTGGATGCTCACCTTACTAGACATGGATGGAGGTGGGTGGTCCTTGGACTTCCCACAGGGCAGGGAAACTTGATTGCTCTAAGGGAGGGGGACTTGACTAGGGAAGGGGGAGGGAAATGGGAGGCAGTGGCAGGGAAGAGTCAGAAATCTTTAATAAACAAATAAAAATTAAAAAAAAGAGCAGCACAATTCCTAAAATTTAAAGACACAACCAACACAGAGAAGAGGCACATATTCTCGACTACTACATAGAAGAAGAAAGTCAGGAAATGCTTACAATATCCAGAGATAAGTAAGCTAAAGAATAAGGGAGTCCAGAAGAATTTACTATTCAAATAGTGGGGCAGGTGACTGGAGGGTAAAGTGGGAAAGATAAATAATGATACCAGGGTGAGAAAGGGCACTATAGAGAAGATAACAAGAAAAAATGGCAAGAGGAAGAACAAGCATGTTCATTATACAATTGCAGAAGTGTGTGCTCTGAAAAGGTAGTAGGAAGTCCAGGAGCAGTGCTTCGTGCATGCAATTACAGCAGTCAAGAAGCCAGGGCATGGAGATTGCCATGAATTGGAGACCAGAAAATGGTAAATCTCTAGATCCTGTAATTTGATATCCTGACACAAAACCAATAAACGAACAGGAAAAATTACACACAAAAGGAAAGGAAGAGAAGAAGAAACAAAACCAGACAAATGTGTATCATCCAGATCAAGATTGTAATGTTTCATGAGAATGCAGAATATGGTCACTTAACAAGTCCTTCTGTCCCTGTTGGCCAGTAAGGTTTGGTTGCAAATACTGCACCAACAATGAAGACTCCTCCATAGACGGGCAACTTCTACATAAGAGGGCCCGCCTAAGACAGGGAAGGAGCCTCCCAAAGACGGGTAAGGGTTTACTCTTCTGAGATGACCAAAGACAGGAGGGTCTTCTGTTTTATAAAAAATTTAGGGGGAAGATGTTGGGATTAATGAGTCCTGGCCTTCAGTTGCTTTTCCCTCCTAGAACCTTCTAATATAAGTTACTAGAAGCTGTGCCTAGTTAGAGGATCAGAGGATCACCTGTTGACCATTAACTGCAGTGTATTTCAGTCTACATGGTGTTAATAAAAATGGGCTTTCTGAACCAGCAAAAAATAAATAAATAAATAAATAAATAAATAAAAGATTGTAATGTTTCAGAAAGACAAATATCTTATATGTTTTTCTTACATACAGAAAGTAAATTGAACACACACACATATTAATATCTGAGGTGAAACCAGAAGGAGAACTATATGTCAATAGGATGTGAGCAAAGTCACGAAACCAAGTCATAGTATTCCTGTTCTTTCTTACCGTTCTATAACCCATGAATGTGGTTTCTTTCCTTGAAATGTCTAAAGATATCAAAATAGATTCACAAGAACCTTCAAATGTCATCTCAGATAGCAATGAGTCTGTGATTCTGTAGATGATTGTAACATAAGTCATGTTCTAGAGAAGTTTGAAAAGTGACTACGGCTATAGAGTTAGCCATTAAATACATGCCACACTAAAATATTCACTAGTAAGTGATGTGGAATTTCCCTCTGTATGCTGTGATTACCACTGGTTAATAAAGAAACTGTCTTGGGCCTGCACAGGGAACAGAGCTAGGTGGGAAAGACTAAACTGAATGCTTGGAGGAAGAAAGTAGTGTCTAAGAGAAGCCATGTAGCCCACAAGAGACAGACTTTGGGAACTTTAGCCCGTTAGCCACAGCCATGTGGTAATACATAGATTGATAGAAAAGGGTTAAATTAATATGTAAAAGTTAGCCAATAAGAAGCTAAAGCTAATGGGCCAAGCAGTGATTTAATTAATACAGTTTCTGTGTGATTTTTTTCAAGGCTAAGAAGCCTGGAACAATAGTGTCCTCCTTACCACAAGGAATGAAGTCAGAGCACATAATCCTGTGGAAGATCAGTAAGTAAAGAAATGTACGGTGGTGGAGCACAATGAGCAACTGTTAAAACTTGGTCTGGAAACTCTCATCTCCTATGCCAACTTTTGAGGGCAGAGGCAAGGAGAGTCACCATGAGTTTCAAGAAGCTTGGGCTACAGAAAATGATCCTGTTTTAACAAAAACATAACAAAAATTTTCCCAAATCAGTATGTTTTCATAGAGACCATTGGCACTTTGAGTGGTCTTTGTGTGTTTGAATTGATGACTTGGATAAAGTACCTTATTTGTCTGGTCTTAAAAATAGGAATTATAACTTCAAAGCATAATTATGTGAATAAAATTAGTTAATACAAGTAAAGATAATGATATTTTAATTATATTATTGAACAGTGGCAAAAGGTGAAGATCCTTGGTGGTAAAAGAATGAATCAGCAAAAGTGGATCCGATGATGTTACATCTACATAGTCAGAGTCCTTGTTATACTGACTGGCAAGTAAAATAACTGTTGGCTTTTCACATGTCTTACTTCTATAGTGCTTCCTCAATAAAGAACTCAAAACTTAGAGCACAGAGGAATGAATTATCACATTTCTGAAGGCTAGATGTTCAAAATAAAGATAGCAACAGGTCATACTCTCTCTCTGGAAAAAAAAAATAAAAGAAAAGCTTCATTGTTTTACTCGGTTCTGATACTTCCAGAGATGGCTCATTGCTCATAGCATAGAATCTAGTGCATATCTACATTTCTCCTTGTGGCTCATTATAGACTGTGTCTTTGTCTATGTCAATGTATGTTACCACCTTCTTTTTTATGCTATTGTGCATGTGTGATTGTGTGTGTGTGTGAGAGAGAGAGAGAGAGAGGGAGAGAGAGAGAGAGAGAGAGAGAGAAAGAGACAGAGATACAGAAAGAGAGATACGATGACAGATACAAAGACAGAGGAAGAATGACAGGGAGAAAGAGAAATGAAGACATATATAGAGAGGTGTTTGTACATGTATGTCTGTGCATGTATCTGTGAGGAGGAGTGCAAGGAAAGAAGTCAGTTGCCTGGAGGCAGGCTCTTTTGCATATTTGCCATTATACTACATATGTGGGGCTAGCTGACTGATGAGCTCCTCCAGCTCCTCCTGTATTGGCCTCCCATCTTGTCTTAGGAACACTGGGATTGTGAACACATAATACATTGCGAAGTTTTACGTGAGTTCTCCGGATTTAAATTCAGGTTCTCATACTTGCAAAGCAAGCTACTCTTTTCACTCAATCATTTCCCTGTCCCTAACTTTCCTTTTTTTGTAAGGACATCCATCGTAAAAAGTAAGGATCTAAGATAATAGTGACTCATTTTTATTTTATTCCAGTTTCAAAGATTCTGTTTTTAAGAAGGTCAACATTGTGTGAATTTGTTGAGATTTCAAATTTTATTAGGGGGGATATAATTCAACCAAAAGGATAATGTAAGAGATTTTTAAGTTATTAATAATTCTAAATTTTTCCAATGAACCTGAATTTTAGTGAATGATCAGTATCACCTAAACCCCAAATTAATAATATGCTTTCCATAATGTTTTGAAAATAAAATCTAAATTGCCAAATTCTTCCAAACAGTTTTGTGTCAGAAAATTAAAGAATTAAGGATAATTGATTAACTCATTTTCTTTTATAAAGAAACTTGATCCACAGATCTGGAACTCAAATATAGGTCAAAACACAATTGTCTATAAAGTTTTTAAACATCAATTTGGTAAAAATTAAAAATAGCTTCCATTAAACTCTATGTTAGATCATAATAACTTGTGTTACGAGAGAATTAATATAATATCTGTTTTACCATGTAAAACATGTTTATAACAAAATAAATTAGCAAAAAATGAATAGGTCACTTTCATCATATCTTCTTACACAAGAATAGTATAGTTTTAGCCGGGCGGTGTTGGCGCACGCCTTTAATCCCAGCATTTGGGAGGCAGAGGCAGGCGGATCTCTGGGAGTTCGAGGCCAGCCTGGTCTACAAGAGCTAGTTCCAGGACAGGCTCCAAAACCACAGAGAAACCCTGTCTCGAAAAACCAAAAAAAAAAAAAAAAATAGTATAGTTTTATTTGAGCATCACCATCCAGCTCTGCTGATGAAAACTGGAGGAGGAAATCAGTGACTGGAGAATGAAAAAATGATTTAGTAATACTATTTAAGACATTTTAATAATAATTTAAAAAAGTTTTTAATTTGGGAGAACAAGAAGAGAAGCAATTGTGCTTTAGATATTTATTGGGGAATTAAAATAATGAGTAATAGAGCTATTGAAAGACAATTTCAGAAATGGAAGTAGCAAGCACTGCATGTTTAAATGAACTGAATGACTAGGATTTGGTTTTCCCCATACATTATAGTTATACTATATTGATTTTATTTTTACATATGGGACAAGGGTAGAAAAATTGAAAATATTAATGACAGTTTTATGAGATAAGAATCCAGTGTTATTTCATATAAAATAACTAAAACGAGAAAGCAAAGAATGGTCAATAAGTAATCAGCAGAATGCATATAATCTGACAAGTTATTAAAACTCCTCTTGAGGATTATCTGAAGACTGATTGAGAAAAATATCCAAAAGTGTGATTTAAAGAATTGGCTATAAGACAGATGAAGAGGACCTATTGGCCCTGCTCTTTCAAAAACAAAGTTTATGAGCAAAATATGCCATCATCATAACTTAAAGCAATTCTTTGATAACATCTTACATATTTGCTGCCAGCAAGCTGATTTGATACTATCAGAAAATAGTGATATATATATATATATATATATATATAGTTGATAACAAATAAAAAGCAAAAAGTAGTCAGTAACAAAAATGTCATAGTTATATAATAGTTATCTACTATATGAGGCATTGTATAACTTACCACACTGGCTCTTTATAAGAATTTTGAGAAGATAACTGATGTGGGAGTGATTTCTTACTAATAAAGAAACTGCCTAGGCCCATTTGATAGGCCAATCCTTAGGTAGGTGGAGAAAACAGAAAAGGATGCTGGGAGAAAGAAGCTGAGTCAGAGGGTCACCATGATTCTCCCACTCCAGACAGATGCAGGTTAAGATCTTCTCTGGTAAGCCACCTCGTGGGCTACACAGATTATTAGAAATGGGTTAGATCGATATGTAAGAGCTAGCCAATAAGAGGCTACAGATAACAGGCCAGGCAGTGTTTAAAAGAATACAGTTTCCGTGTAATTATTTCGTGCATAAGCTAGCCACGCGGGTGGCCGGGTGCCGGGTACGCAGCCCCGCCGCTCCACACTACAGATAACATTATTCCCAATTGGTGCATAAGACAATGATGACAAAGAATCCACATACAGCTGACCTCAGTCACATTATGAGTGATCAGGGAGCTGTAATCAAAATATTTTCTCAGTTTTCAAGCCTTTACAACAATAACATAAGGTATTATCATGGAATATTTTTTCTTCTAAAGCTGATAGTAATTTCACATTTTACATACAATTAAATTTATAAAACATTAGAGGATTTTTGACAACTATTCCCTAAGGCAACATTTATCTATCTTATCTTATCTTATCTTATCTTATCTATCTATCTATCTATCTATCTATCTATCTATCTAAAAATTCTCTGGAATGCAATAGAGCAAATTAGCAGAAAAAAAGTGGCATGGTATGTGACTCTTAGTAATGCTTTAAAAAAGTCAAACTGGGTCCTATCAGTATGGTGTCTTGACCATATATATCAGTGAAACACTTAAATACACAGACATCACCACAGCTTTCTAGACTGGACAAAAGGCATGACATCAATATTGATGAGTAGTTCAGGAATGTTAGCAATATTTTAGAAAAAAAATGCCCAGCATCAAAGTTGTGAAGAGGATTAGAATATATTAGATTTTCCTACTGAACTTAAGGCTAAGAATAACATGTGCAGTGCTGTTTCTGTGATTTTTTACTGGCTAAAAATCTCTCTAATTGTTTTGAGAAAAAGCAATTTGCAAAACAGCTATTCTATCCTCATGAGCTTTACTTCTCTAAATACCACCATGGGAAAGCTCTTGTTCATTGATCTCAGTTGGTTAGGCTAAAACTAGAACCCATCTTTACCAGAAAAGGGAAAAGGACAATACTGTACAGCCTATACACATTGTGAGAAGCTGTGGGTATAGAGGGTTTGATTGGTCTGGCCCACCATTAAATTAAATCTGTGTTCTCCAGATCTTCAAGTCGTGCTCAGTTTCTAGAAAAGCTACAAAACAGAAGGCTGAAAACATTCAAGTTCTGCACACATCCTCCAGTTTCTCCCTTTCTGAGGCTTCATCCACTAAACCCCCAAAATTTAGGATTTCCTCTAAGTTTCATTTCTGTATTTTTCCTCCCTCTTTTATCGTATTTTCCATTTCAATCAGTAAAGTTAGTCAATGAACTTTGGCTAACACCAAAGCCTAAAGGAGATAATCTTCCAAGGGAAGTGACCTTTTTACATGAATGATTCTGACAACAAAAACATTCTATGGCTTCATTGTGTACGTATCAATATAAACGTGTTTGAATTAAATAAATGAGAGATGAAATGATACAAACTACAATTAGAACATCAACTATGATTAAATTCATAATCCCATATAATGAAACTGAATGTTCAAGAGATATCATTTAAGAAAATCTAACTAGAGCCTATGGACTATGGTGTCACTAATGTCAGATATAGCTCAAACAATTTAGTCATTTACAAAATTGATTTGTACTGTCTGTAAGGTGTCTCCTTAAAAGCCCTTTTCCTCTGAGTGCTCATTTCTTGTTACTGCTTAAAGAAGTAGCAATTACAGTGTTTCATTGTGTGCTTGTGAAATTGAGAGAAATTATTGTTCTGATTGTACTTTTGTAATCTGTTAGTTCCATAGCTCACCTGCTCCACACGCATTTTTTATGAATAATCCACAATACCAAAAGCATTTCTGTGTGTTCATGTATTGAGTAAAACAAAGTGACAGAATGCCCAGAGTTCCTTATCACTGGAACAGTTTGCAGCATGTCCTTCTCCTCTGGTTTGTAAATCTTTGACTGATGAAATGACTAATGACTAAATATTTCTGAAGCACAAAAATTATTTAAAAATTTTTAGTACTTAACAAGATCACATGAGAAATAAGTTTATTGCATCCTCTAATTTTTGCATCTATGTTTATTTGAGGGAAAACAATGTAAACTAGAAGCATTTAATTAAGCAATTAATTAATTAAGGGTATTTAATTTTTGTAATAGGATAATTGGATAAGCAACAATAGAGAATCCCTAGCATGGTTACTCCATGACATGTTTTTGAGGTATTAGGTTCTTAATTGCATGAGGTAGATGCTCTATCTACAGGCAGGTAATGTATTTTACACGAAAATTTTTTTCTTTACAGGTGAGTAATTCATATTTATCTTAAAAAATTATACATTGTTATTATAGATAAATTTTTTCTTTTATTTAATTATATATTTGAGCCAAATTTGAAGCAAGTTTTGTTAAATATTAGACAGGAAGATTGACAAGGACCAGGTTCACACTCAGGATTCCTTGAGAATGGCCACGGTGCTTACAAAGGCAAAATCCATTGTGCTATGTAATTCCTGCTTTAGTCTAATCGGGTATAAGCATACATAACTGGTGTACTTCCTGTATACCCCTGTAACAAGTTCCTATTCTCGTAGTCGCTGTGTTCTGGTGTTACCATGTTGCTTTTTAGGTTGTTGGAGGAATTCTTGCATTGGCACTTACCCATCTCTTCCTTCAAATGAGGCGGCAGTGTCTTTGTGTCTTGGTCCAATCCTTGCTGTGGCTGTCTGAGTGTTTGGGAGTTTTTCTTGGTCTGCTCTGTACTGTCAATGTCTGTCTCAGAAAGCCTCTGAGGTTTCTATTTGCCTGCTCTTTTGGTCTTCTCTCCTGGTTTGCTCTCTTGGTGCTCTCTCTCTCTCTCTCTCTTTTTTAAATATAATTTTTTATTGAAAAAAGAAATTTCCGCCTCCTCCCTGCCTCCCATTTCCCTCCCCGTCTCCCTTTTCCCTCCCCCTCCTCCTTCTCCTCTCCCCCTCTCCCCACTCCTCTCCCCCTCCCTCTCCAGTCTGAAGGGCAGTCAGGGTTCCCTGCCCTGTGGAAAGTCCAAAGTCCTCCCCGCTCCATCCTGGTCTAGGAAGGTGGACATCCAAACTGGCTAGGCTCCCACAAAGCCAGAACATGAAGTAGGATCAAAACCTAGTGCCATTGTCCTTGGCTTCTCAGCAGCCCTCATTGTTTGCCATATTCAGAGAGTCCGGTTTTATCCCATGATTTTTCAGTCCAGCTGGCCTTGGTGAGCTCACAATAGATCAGCCCCCACTGTCTCCGTGGGTGGGTGCACCCCTCGTGGTGCTGACTTCTTTGCTCATATTTTCCCTCCTTCTGCTCTTCCTCGGGACCTTGGGAGCTCAGTCCGGTGCTCCAGTGTGGGTCTCTGTCTCTATCTCCATCGGTTTCGGGGGAGCCTAGCCACAGGAAACTTCCAGCTGGGTGGCTAGAAAAGCCAAGGCAGTTGAGGAAGGGGCTTGGGGTTTTGTCACACTGGGGAGGTCATAGAGAATGGGGCATCTCTGTGTGGCTGTTTACTCACCTCTTAATTCCCCTCAGTATTGAACACTGAGGTTGCAGGAGGTCTCAATAGTAAAAGTGATGTCAAAAAGTGTTTTATGTTTGTTTGACCCAAATACTCACATGGAAACTATATTAATTACAATACTGTTGGGCCAATGGCTCAGACATGTTCCTAGCTAGCTCTCACCTCTTAAACTAACCCATTTCTATTAGTTTATGTATTACCACGAGGCTATGGCTAACCAGCAATGTCTGGTATCTTTCTCCTTTGGTGGCTACATGGCACCTCTTCCACTCCACCTACACTCTCTTCATCACTGTTTAGATTTCCTGCCTGGTTTGACTCTGCTAAGTCGTTGACTGAAACAGCTTTATTCATCAACCAATAAAAGCAACACACATACAGAAGGACATCCCACATCATTTATTTTTTTCATTTGAAATAAATATTGCTGTACTAGGACCTGGGGATGTAACCGAGCTGTGGTTGTTTAGCATGTGCGACACCATTGGTTCAATACCTAGCACCATAAAAAAAAAAAAAAAAAAAAACTAGGAATCATGGTGCATGCCTTGAATCCTGGCAGTTTCAGTGTCTCTTGGTTACATTGGACGTTTCCTGTCAGATCAGGTTACAAACTCTGTCTGAAAAAACAAAACAAAACAAAAAAACAACAAAAAAAGCAAGACACAGTGTTATTATTATAGATTTCTGACGGTTTATACTAAAACAAAGACTTTATTGTGTATTTTAATAGGAATGCATTTCAAGCACAAATTAAGTTATCCAAAAAAGTTTTTTAAAAAGTGAAATTATATTTTAACTTTTTCCCCCTTAATATCCAGTCACCTGAATTTAAAGCAATTCAAACCCAAACAAAAGAACAATTAAGAATTCATTTTCAGAGTTACAGTTAATTAACGGTTTCAATAAGGAAGCAGTTTATTAGGTGTCTCAGTCAAGTGCTTTAGGCTTGTACTGGAAATTGAAAAGCTGAATCATAGCTAAAGATGAACCTGATTTTAAAAAGTTCTGTTTAAGGCCTGGATCTGTTTTCCCGGAAACCCTCAAATTGTTACTTTGCAGTAAAGTGAACCGAATGACATGCTTTGTCTTTCCCTGGTGGCTCTCAATCGCTTAATTAGCTGATTCAGGTCAACTACCTGGTTCATCAGTTTCCAACGTCTGAGGCTTGGTCTTAAATTCCCTTCTGAGAAATGAATTCCCATCACAAGGGCCTCGTGGGTGTGTATATGTGGGAAAATAATTTGGAGCAATTAGGAATTAATGATGACTTTGCAAGGGACAGAGGAGGACATAATCATTAAAGTTGAGCGTATATCACCTAGAATGAGTGATTCACTACTGTTAGCGTAATTGGCTACCATCGAAATAGAGATATCTAAAGTTATTAATATTTAGAAGGTTCTTGAGGAAATAAGGAGGTACTGGAAAGAGCAATCCAAGGCATTGCACTTGAAATTTTTTCATTAGTCACTTGGATTTTATATAACTAAAATCTGTAGAGTGAGAAATTGAAAAAAATATTTCTAAGAAATCAAAAAGAAAGCATCATACTTCAAAGAAAAACTAATGCAGTTTGTTTTGATGAACACATATAGTAAAGACTATAACTAAATGCATAGTCTATTCATTATCTCTCTGTCTCAGTCCTTCTCGCTACGGTATTCAATATTTCCCACACTAGCTTTAAACTCACAGTCTTCCTGCCCCACTCTGAAAGAAAAGATTACATGCTACTTATAGCATTGTATTTTTAAATAACATCAGAATTAGGGTCACTGCTTTTCTATCTTTTAGCTATGTTCTCTAGATGTGTCTGTGGTGGATGATTCTACAACAGATTATACAGAATGAATATGACCATATATTCCTTATTTGATAAGCACTTCACACAGAATAGTGCATTAACCACAATACTTATGATACTTACTTATTATTGGTTAAGAAGCATGTCAGCTTTACTGGAGTGAGAACTTTGTTCTTTCTCTCTGCTCTGAGCAAATTCTGAGTTCATCAGGGCAGTTCACATTTGTGCTTCTTCTAGATCTATAGTCATATATTGACAGGAACTGCTGCCATTTAAATGTTCAAGTGGCCAAATTTCCATGATAGCTCACCCTCAAGCTTGTCTAGTAATGCTTAGATTGTGATGTGAGTTTATTCCTCTTTCTGCTGGAGAATGATTGGTCCCATCATTTACAATATCCAAACAATACAATATGAAAGCCCTGTCTTTTGTCTTCAACTTCCAAACAGTAACAGCCCAAATTGCATGCTCATTGGTGAGATTCTGGTCTTAGAATTCTCAGAGGGTAAGCTTTGTCCTCTGAGAAGTCTTCAGAGATAAATAGACTGGCCCAGTAAGAATCCCCAAAGCTTCCTACAATCTCAAATTTTATTTTTCAAAAAAGATATCCCCAAGCCATGAAGGTTCCAAGGAAAGAGAATCCCCATCTTTTTTATAGCAATTGGTTGGAGTTTTGCCATGCAATATATTTTGATCATATCCACTCCCAGATCTACCTCTCTAAAGTTGCCTTCCCAACAAACTTTGTGTTCTGTTTCTCTGTCTCTTTGGCTCTGCCCCACCCTAGAATACAACAAGGTCTACTTGTACTACTCATAAATTCTGGAATGTGCCATATTTGACTGGAGAGGTTGACTTACCAGACTCACACTTAATGCAAACCAACTCTCCCTCTCCCAGAAGCTATTATTTGTCAGCAGCACCTCCGCTAGGGGTAGAACTTGATGCTCACTACTCTCTCTACCCTGGGACGTTTCTGGTTTGAGCTTGCATAGCTCCTTTGATCACTGTTACAACTGCTGTGAGTTCGTATGTGCTGTGTCCAGTAGGAACTTTTTCCTCAGTCAACTGGGATATCTGGCTTTTAAACTTTATTATGCTTTTCTTCGTCATCCTTGAGTGTGCAGGGAGTGTGACATAGCTAGCCTATTTAGAGCTGAGCATTCTTTTGTCTCTTATTCTTTGCACAGTCTTCAGTGTGGGTCCCTGTGTTAATTAGTATCTACTGAAATTAGAATCTTCTTTAATGAAGGTCAAGGTGTATATTAGAAACTATGTCTTGAAGCAAGGAACATTATATTTGTACAGGCAAAGGAAATTAAAACAGTTATTTAGAAACTATCCTCTCCATCGCCTTGTGGGTTTCTTAAAAATCAAGGGAGATAATTCCTATTAGTTACTTAGTAGAAGTACTGTCCTAAAAGTGCTTATGGAATAACTACTATTATATCCTAATTTGTTAATGTGGGAAGACTTTAGGATACTATGGCTTAGTATTTGTAATACATCTGAGTTCAAAATTTGTCTCCATATTTTATCTTGACACTTCTAGGAACTTTATCTTGCAGAGCAGTATTAGAATAGGAATGGTTATTGCTTCTAGAATTTTCAAAGATTAAAATACAATCTCATGGTAAATATTAATGAGTTTCATGTTATTGTCAGTGACAATGGGTCGTCTTCTCTTTTACCTAAGGTATTTTGCATAAGTGGGTAGTTTACCTTTAGCATCTCTACTTTTTCAATAAACATCTGCCACCTGTAGTGTATTGTCTTGCATTTATCACAGATGAGTGCAGAACAAAAAGTATGAAAATAAATTGCTTTAATACAGAACCATTTCTACATACTTTACCATGAAGTGTCATATTTTTTTAGAGGCATCTTAGCTAGTTTGTAACTTGGGATTCCTGGTTATGAAAGCTTTTTATAATCCTTAGTCATTTAACACTACCTACACCTTATTTGATGGTTTTTCAGTTTATGCCAAAAGCAATATAATTTTTCAATTAGGAGGCAAACATGCTTTTTAAAATGAGATGCTGCTTTAGACATACAAATTTTGTTTATAGGCACCAATAATATTCCAGAAAACCTCATGTGTAGAGACAGTTAGGAAAGAAAAGAACTGTAAAACTATCACCCAGTATACAACAGAGAAGTTCATTCTCTTGTGATAAAGAAAAAGGAATACGGTCATTTTCAAAAATATGTTTTTCTTTTGTGTGAGGTGTTTGGAAAGAAGATGTGATCATATTTTATTTAAGTGATTAAGTCCACAATGTCAAACTGAGTTGAGGGAGACTGTAGACTACAATATGTCTATGATATATTTCTAAATAGCTTATATTTTTATAATTTCCTAACTATGTAGACCTTTAAGTTCAGTTTATAGGAATTTACTTTAACTTTTGTGGGATTCCTTTTTATATTTATGCATGCATCTTTTGATGTCTTATTTCAAACAAGGCATTCATAACAAGGCATAAAGCATATTGTCTTATTTTCTTTGAATTTTGTTTATATTTTTGTTTGGCCCGCATACATGTATGTGGACCATGTGCATGCAACACCCAGAGAGACCAGAAGAGGGCCCTGGAGCTGGAGTTGCAGATGACTTAGCTACTGTACCATGTCTAAAGTCCCACATGGACATTTAGATCATATATAAAATACATAAATTGCATAGTGCTTTATTTACAAACCTTTTTGGACATTAGAACACATCCTGCATGCAGTACCCCAGAAGTTGTTAGCCAGAAACTCTTCAGTCTCTAATCACTCCCTTTCCAAACAATCAACACCTGACTTTTCCCTGTTGGTATATTTTATATGAATGGAATAAAAATATCTTGGAGTCTTTTGTGTGTGTTTCTGTCTGTCTGTCGGTGTACATAGTAGCTATGTGGAGTCAAAGAACAGTTTTGGGGCGTGGTTCTTCCTAAATATGTCATTTCTCTGGTTCAAACTTAGGTCTTCAGTCTTGGTGGCAAGTGCTTTTACCTGCTGAGCTGTCTTGAAGGCTTTGAAGACCCCTGACCAGTTTCTTTTGGTCATTTGTAATTGTAATATTTATTGAATTTATCTATATTGCTATTCATTGTTTTGCTATGGGAAAACATTGCAACTTACCTATTACATTATGTTAGACACTTAGATTGTTAAGTTACTTTTATGGTGGCTTTTGTGAACAGTGCACCTATAAACATTTGTATGTCTTTAGAAAAATTTAGGAAACCATACAACAGTGGCAAAGTTTTATCTCATGATAGACAAATGTTCAACTTTAATGGGCACTGATGTTTTTTTCAAAATTCTTTAGAATTTTAGTGGTTTCTCATTGCCACACTCCTAGTATTTATCACTTGTCATTTCAGTTGTTTATCTGTGAGGTCAAGCCCCCTAACATATGTTTTTTTGATTATTTGCTTAGCCTGATTTTTGAAGTGGGTCCCTGTGTGGAGTCTAAGATCTCTGCTCTTAAGCTATTAAGGAAGGATATGTATATATTATCTTTTATTATTTTGTTTGTTATTTTATGATGTTACTATTTTGTTTTTAATAATTTTCTTTTATAACTTTTTTCATGTTTTAAGAAACAATTGAAAAAATTCCATTGTGCACCAAATATTTAACTCTCATTCAACAAATTCATGTTTATAAACTTTCGAGAAATAATCTTTGTCTTTCATGTGAGGAGAATGTTGGGTTGATTCAGTAGATGAGGCAACATTTCAGATAAAATCATTGTTACATTATTATACATCAATATTGACATACATCTGGTGACTTATTTAGAGGTCTGCTTTGGGGCCTTCTATTCTGTGTATCTTTTTTTCATAACAAACCTACTTTATCTTAAATGCATAAGTATATTTTCATTAAAATAACCTAGTTCCTTAAGGTTAAAGATTTTTAATTGCTTTTAGTAAAAATCATATATTCTAAAATAATTGTTATTAATTCTAATTCATTATACCATCTACATTGGTTAGCTCTTTCCTTAGTGTAGGGAAATACATGACAAAACAACTTAAAGCAAGTAGGTTTCATTTGGATTGTAGTATATGGGATGTATTCCATCACCATGGGATGGCAGTAGTAGGAAAAGAAGACTGACTGGTTGGTTACTATTGTTTTCAAAGGATAAGGCTGAAAACCTCAAGGCCCATCTACAATGACTCATTTTCTCCAGCATGTCTCTGCCTCCTAAGGATTCCAGAACCTAAACAAACAGTATAAGTTATTGAGGACCAGGTATTCAAAGAAGCCTCCAGGAAATATTTCCTCTTCAAAGCACACCACGTGATAACAATTTTCAGAAATTCTGGATTGAAACACAACACACATATTTCTTTGCTTAAAGGAAGAATAACATTGCACTGAAACATTTATTTAATCTATTTTCCATAATTACAGTTTGTAAACACCAATAATAGGAACAGTAAATAAGACAACCTTTTTGTTTCCATCTTATCTACAGCAGGATAAACAAACACACCAGTCACAGTATGAGAAGATTTGCTATTTTTGTGTAAAAGAAAATATAATGTTGGATTTATGTGGAAATGGTGACAGATGAGATGATTAAAATTTGGGAGAAATTCCAATGAAAGTTCTCAGGAGACTGTATGGTCAGGTACAGTCATAGAATCTACATATGTCTGGGGCAACAAAATTATAAAACAAGAGAAGGAGATTGAAAGCACTGAAGAGTATATTATTTTAAAAGATGTTCAGCTGTCTCAACAAACATTGTTCAAGCAGAAGACTAAAATGAAACAGATGACTCCCCCGTGAGAACAAAGGAGGTTTCAACTGGACTTCAAGAAAAAGAGCAGGAAAGATAGGGGGCACAGAGGTTAAAGACTGAAGTTACTGTAATGCACGTTGTTTATAGATGTCTTGTCTATATTATTAGCTCTGGAGTGGGGGTGGGTTTCCGAACACTAGATCTCAGAGTCAATGGAAACCAGGAAAAGTAATTGACAGGACTGTGGCTGCCTATTCCAGAAAATGAAGAAATTCAGGAGCACACAGTCTACAAAGTGGAAGAAAATTAGATTCCTATTGCTGTTATCCTCAGTAATTGGAAGAGGAGAGGGGAAGAAGGTAGTCTTACTACCAGGACTCTATCTTAGTGCTAAAGTGGCTGAGTAACGGCTTGGAAGAGCTGTTGTGAAGCAAGAATGGTACTTTCTTCATTTAGAATTATCTGAGGATAATCTGTGATGGTGAATATTCTGGCCAGAGAGCTATGCAAGTGAAATCCTCCAGGAAAATCAGGTTTCTGAAGGTGATGGGAGAGTACTGAGAATGTAATGGGAGAGTACTGAAAATGGGATGGGAGGGTGTTGAAAATGCCTGGTTTTCTTATGTGTTTATTAAAAGATTTGGAGGAAAAGCATAACTGAAACCGCCATCATCTCAAGGAAGAAGGTGTAGTACGGCATGCAGGGAGCACATAGGCGGAGCAAATAGAAGCCCATAAGGAGGTTTGAAAAAGGCATGTGAAATTAGAAGACTTCAAATACTGAAATCCCGTGGGAAATAGATGCTTGTAGATTGGTTGACTTCTTCTTTCAATAGTCAAAGGGTAGTGAACAGTATTCAGGATAGGAAAATACAGGAAACAATCCTGGAAGTTTTGATTATAATATATGGCAGGTGCATACATATTACATTGAAGAATATATCAAATGGATGAAGGAGAACTGATAATAGTAAAAATAAACTAGAATACCAAATGGTGAAAATTCAGAGTTCTGAAGGCAGCCTGGACCTCAGTGGGAAGTCCTTGCTTAGCACTGTCCAGGTCTTTGAACTTGATTCTCAGCATTTGGTGTAATAATGTTAATGAGAGAAGACAGAGGTGAGGTTAATTAGAATTGGATGAGTCAGCTGGATATTGCTATTACAGAGGTAGATATGATCAGATTTATTCTTTTTGTTTGTTTGTTTGTTTGTTTGAGATAGGGTTTCTCTGTGGTTTTGGAGCCTGTCCTGGAACTAGCTCTTGTAGACCAGGCTGGTCTCAAACTCACAGAGATCCGCCTGCCTCTGCCTCCCGAGTGCTGGGATTAAAGGCGTGCGCCACGTGAAGGTGGGTGTGGATATGAGCAGTTAGAGAAAGCTAGAAATTCTCTTTGAGGTTTGCATAATTGACATCTACCTAGTTTCTAGGTTACAAATCTGAGTGGAATCCTGTTGAGTAAAGACTGAAGATTGGGTAAACCGCAGCACACACTTAGCCTGGACACCACGGATATCTTTCCAATGCCTGTCAAACATCCATCATGTTTATCTGATCACATTCTACTTTCCTTGCAGACAGACCTTGTCCTTTTTGGAAACCCATCCTTTATGTATAGCCAGTCCACTATAGGTATCCAACACACCAGTACAGCCCTGGAGACTCTTAACATATATTTGTATGTCTTGGTAGAGAGAATTTCTCTGGGTTTAGAGATTCTGTAACAGGGTAGTTTTGATACTGCTAGTCATGGTAAAAAAGAGAGACAAATGACTTTGGATATGGAAAAGGCAGGAGGAAATGAGATGTTTTGAGATTCTGCATGAAATTGTTTCGGAAGCTCGTAGCATCCAAGGAACTTCCTGAAAGTCCCCTCCCATCTTCTTTTGCATTTTCCTCCCTGCTCCCCTAGCTTTCCCATCCTCTTTCCTACTCCATCATTTCCTTTTCTCTCATTTTCTTCAATTTCCATCTTCTTCTCCCACCTCTCTTTCTTCCTTCTCCCATTCCTTCTTCCCCCTTCTTTCCTGTCAGTTTAAAGTTGTCATTTTTTCTTCTGACTATTAATAACACACATTTTCGACAAGTACAATTGAAGAAGAAGGCTGGATAGAATACTTTTATTAGAATATTAATACTTCAATTATTAGAAGACTTTAGGCACTCAAATCTGGGGAAATGACCAGTGGGAAAATACAAATGGTCTGAAACTTAGAAGTCCATATGTGAATAAAGAGTATACATGAAAAACAAGTGATAAGTAAATAAAATTGACTTAAAGTGAATCAATAGAACATGATTCAAGGATGGAGTTTTAGTCCAAAGAGAAGATCAGGAAAAACCCAAAGTTTTGCAGTCTGGCCATCGAGCTGGTAAAGGAAAATGATTGAGGATAGTTAAAGAGACTGCCAATTAGACACATTCTGAATGTAAAAATTGTGGAGCTGAATGCCAGTTTTCAGAGGTTAAGTTCTCTAGCATTTACAACAATGCTACCCCAAGTGTCCTAGACAAATTGTGAAGTACCAAACAAGGAGCAATGCTAGACTGAAGACAAACCTAAAGCGTGTATGGTTTTGCTAGTTTTCATCTTCACCTTGCTTTGTAAACCGATGTGACAGAGACAGTTTGCAGATTTCCATGCTAGCTCAGGATTTTCTCTCAGACCCACTTAACAGTCTGCTGGTCAAATTGAGCAGCGGCTTCTGTACTAAACTCCCCAAGGTGGTGATTTTCCTGTAGTATAATCAGGTCAGTTCACATCACAGAACAGGGAGTGCAGACAGGTTTCACAGACAACTTTTTGCATACTCTGAAAATAAGGAAGGAACTAGGCAGATGTAACTTACTACCGAGTATATCTTAGCAATAACAGCATTTCTTTGGTGCAACCGTAACCATACACAGTTCTGTGGAAACAGATCTCATTTGTAGTGGTTCTGTCTTACTGCTTCCTTAGAGTTGTGTGTGAAATTAGGAAATGGTTGATGGCGGAGATAGAGTGCTAATGTTTGGACACCTTTACATTTTTTTTAAATTAAAATAGAATTACATTATTTCCTGTCTTTATTTCCTCGCCCTAACCAGTTCTGTGTACTTCCCTCCCTTTGTTCTCTGTCAGATTCATGGTCTCCTTGTCTTTAATTATTGATATAAATATTTAAATACAACCTGCTCATTCTGAATACTGTTACTTGTGTGTATATGACTTCAGGGATGACTATCTGCTATTGGATAACCAACTGGCTGGCTCTTGCTGCAAAAGGCTATTTCTCTCCCTCTTAGTGTTCCTTAGTTTCCTGTAGTTCTTTGTTTGATGTGAACTTTCCCCCCTTTCTGTTAGAATGTCTATGGGTAGCAGATGAAGTTCTGAGTGAATGTGTATTGTTGACATAAGGAGAGTCGTGTCAAGGATGCCAGTGCCTCAGACTCATGGGAATGGCACAGTCTTCCCTGCTCTGAGTACTGATGTTTGCAAAGGGTTGACCTTTAGCTAAGACCAGTGTGTGCAGAAAGAATAAAGTACAACTTCTTCCTATTGGATGACTGCAAATGAAGACTGCTCCTCTACAGAAACCTCTTACAAAGTTTACCAAATCTGCTTCCTTCCTTTGCTGTATGTATGAATGTGTTGATTTTCCTAACTGCTCCAACAGAGTGCAAGGCACATAGAATCCAGGTTTTCTATTTATGTGCCTGCTATTTTCTTCATTCCCCTTCACCTCAGTCCAGTCAAGTCCAAAGCTGTGTAGGTCACAGCATAAGTTTACAGTGTTTTCCATCTTGCCTCTTGTTATTCTTTTAGTCTCAACAAGAACTCCAAAGCTCTATTATTCACAGTGGGAAAAAGGGCTGGAACAGGGGAAACAACTAGCTTGGAATAGTGCATTGACTGTTACTGTGGCCTAATGTTGCTTGTAACTCTGTGACTTATTTGGCTCTGCAACCCAAAGAAATCCACGTAAGCTAACTTTGCTCAGCTTCATATTCTATGAAAGTAGGGGTAGCGATGACCATTGAAGGAAAGTTGTGGAGATCTAAGCCATATGCTGAGGCTTTTACAGTTTTAGGAATGGACAGATGTCACAAGGAAAGCTAACCTCCTTCTGGAAAGAGTCTTCTGGGTTCTTGTCACTGGCCAGTGGACTTCCGGGAAATACACAAAAACATTGTTGCCTCGAGTTGGTGTTCAAGTTCACTTGATCCCTACACCTGATGCTCTCCAGGCATGTGACTGCACAGATCCCTTGAGCTAATAATTTCCAGGAACAAGAATGGAGGCTGCGCACCATTTTCTACTGGTGTTTTTACATGAGCAGAAATTTGCTTACATATGCAAAAGTCTGGATGCTGAAAACTGCAACACCACTGTCAGGCAACAGGGAACAAGTTAGGCCTCTGGATTAAAAGGTCTAACTTAGCAAATAAAGAGAGTCAGATTCTTTTCTTTTAAAATATGGTACTCAGAATTCTAGTTTCAGTTTTTTAGCTAACGTTTATTTCTCAAGTGTTTCTCTTTTGCTGTGCCTTTTTCTCAACCTCATTCTTTTCCCCTTTGCTTTTGTCACTGGGAAAACTGTAGCACCATTGGGAGAGGGGAGCTCAGCTGAGAAAAAGGCTTCCATCAATTGGCCTGTAGGCAAGACTGGAGCAGGAGAGCATTTTCTTGATAAATGGCTGATGTGGATAGCCCCTGTTCAGGATGTGGAAGCATAGTGTCCTTCATGGTCTTTGCTTCTGTTCATGTGTCTAGATTCTTGTTTTGAGTTCCCGTTCAGGCGTACTTTAGTCAATAAACATAAAGTATAAGCTGAAGTACACCTTTTGCACCACAAGTGACTTAACCATGGTGTTTTATCATAGCAGAAAACATACCACCACAGTGTCTTAGTTACTGTTCTGTTACTGCAAAGAGATGCCATGACCAAGGCTAGTCTTAGGAAAGAAAACATTTAATTGGGAGAAGGGAGAAGGGGGAAAGTTTCCTTACAGTTTTAGAGGGTGAGCCCATAATCAACGTGGGAAGCAGACATAATGGAATTGGAACAGTAGCTGAGAACTTCATACAGATAGACAGGCAGAGAGAAACACTGGGTCTGGTGTGGTCTGTTGAAATCTCAAAAGTCCCACTGGCTGACTCCCCGCTACACACCTACTCCAACAAGGCCTTATCTCCCAGTTCTTCCTCAGCAGTCTACGAAATGATGACAAACAACTCAAACATGTGAACCTTCTAGGGCTGCTCTCATTCAAACTACGACGCACAGGAAGACTGAAACCTCTGCTTTCATGTAACTGTTTAAAGTTTGGAAAACCTACCATTCTTATTTCCTTGCTTCTATTTAAACTTACACTTGCATCTATTTAAACTTACACAGTGTTACTTCATTTGTTTACTTTCCTCATTCTCTTACCCCAATGGAAATTATATCTCAGAGAGGAAAAAAAAAAAAGAGTTCCAAGTTCAAAAAAATGAAGTCATAACAGTGCCAAGAAAATGCATAAGAATGTGACTCATCTTTTAAAGGCAGTCTTCAAAAAACTGAAAAAAATACCCCAAGTAATGGCAGCACAGTAATAATTCGACGAGGCTACATTAATTCAACGCTAACACAGCTCTTCAGAATCCACCCAGCTCCTTTATATCTTCGTGGCAATTCTCAGAATACCCCAATGAAAGAGAATTGCTGTCGTTCCTAGCTTACTGAAGCTCTCAAGGATTAGTAAATTTCTCACAGCCAGGCTGTTAGGAAATAAGGAGGTAGTGGTCCCAACTATATGCCTGCCTGACTTTTCACTCTTAGGAAGTTCAGATTCTTCAAGGTCACAAATGTATCAGATGAGTTGAGTGTACTGCCCCTCTTGCATAGGCAGAAAGATAAAGTTTAGAAGGCAGTTGTGTATCATTTTGACCACATGGTAATTTTATGAGCTAAAATAGAATAGGGAATGCTTTTTTTTTTATTGATTTCTATACTCTGGGATACTCAACAGCAGAAGACACTAGAGTACTCAACAGATTGCTCCCTAATCATCCAGAGCCAGACAATTTCTCATGAATAAAAGTTTGTAATGTTTTCAAACTATTTAGAGATTGGCAGCTGCATGTCTATCAATTCCTTTTGGAGCATGCCACTTAAGATGGGTCTTAATGCATGCAGCATTTTATTTTTAATTAAAATACTTAGTTCAGGGAGTATTTATTAATAATTTGAACAGCAACAGATGGTCTGCTTATGTGTTGTAACAATCTTTACCCCAAATCAGTCAAAATAATTAACAAAATGTAAATTATTAAGCACTTAAATATGTATTATGCATCATTACAATTCCCGTAACATATTTTAATCTTTTATGAGAGCAATATGATGGCTATACAGTAGTATATAGAATATTCCATGCCAAATGCTTTGAAAATTAGATTATCTTGCTTTGATACATTGGAAAAGTGGTTTGCAAATATTCTGGTAGTATTTTTAAAATGTTCTTGCTGCCCAGAAATGGAGAAAAGTCAAACTAAATGAATAAAATCATTCTTAGTAAGAGCATTACACAAATCAGGCCATCATTGTGTGCATAGTTAGTTCTATATGTAGCAATTTGGTGCAGCATTTGGGGTAATATCAATCTGTATGAGAATTACAAAAACTATTATTTTCACAGCACAAAACTTGAAAACCAAAATTTTCTGTGGAAACAATGTTTGTATCCACAGGGACTAAGTGACCTTGTTTCTCCTCAAGTTATATTTAAATCCAAGTTTTCAAATTTAATTCAATTGCCTGCAATACAGCTCAGCAGGTAAATATGTTCACTATTAAACATGATGACCTGAGCTCTAACCCACAGGGTGGAGGAAGAAAAGCAATTCCTATATGTTGTCCCCCGCATCCCCCAAATAAATAAATAAGTGTAAAATGATAAAATAGTTTGATATTTCAATTTGTATCTTATTTAGAGGCAAATTTTCAATTCTAAAGCAAAAGCAGAATAGAGCTTAAAAGATATTTCACTTATACAACTTTGAATTGTCTTATCCTAGTAATTTGTTTGAATTATTTTTTTGCTGTAGTTTCAAACATGAGTAGGAAGGATAGGACTGTCCTGATGTATTTTGTGTGTGACTTATGTGAGTTAATGGAAAGCCTCAGTATTGTGACTGGCATATGTTAAAAGGTGATCTGATCCCCGTATTTGTTAAAAATCTAGTGTGAAATGCAGTTGTAGAAGCCCAAGTAATAATTACAAATCCAGATCAGAGAAATGTCACATAGATACCAGGTCCTAGTTCATTTAATTAATCCCTAACTAATTCTGAGAAAAAGTATTTGTCTTGTATTCTCAGGCCATAATTTAACATATATAGCCTCATTATGGTGTTTTGCACACATATGTTAAGATTTGAGACTCTTCAATAACTATATATTTAAATTATTGCAGCTTAAAAATTAAGTTTTTAAATCCACTTTAACTGACTTTTGTACAAGACTTTTTTGTTCCCCTATAGAAAGAGATCCAGATTTTACAGCACCAAAATGTTGGCATTTTTTCTAAGTCCAATTTTTGCCTTCTTTGCCAAAAATTAAGTGGGTATAGCTTTTCTATTTTGTTCCCTGTTTTTCTATTTATAACCAAACTACTTTTTTTTTTTGTCAGCACCAGGCTGTATTTTTTTTTACTATAGCTCTATGTTATCATCTGAGGCTGGATATTGTAATAGCTCCAGCATCATTCATGTTCTTTAGGATTGCTTTGGGTATTTGTTGTATTTTGTGGTTCATTATGATTTCTTGGTTTCTTTTTTACCCCTAACCTTTGAAATATGACATGGGAATTTTGGTAGCTATTACATTAATTCTGTAAAGTATTTTTGGTAGTACAGACATTTTACAATTAAATTCTACCTATTCAGAAACATGGATTATTTTTCATCATCTAGTTTTTTTTCTGTAATTTCCTTTTACAATAATTGTGTTAAGTAGTTACTCTGTGCCTTTTAATGTCTTCAGAATTTTGATAAACTAATAAAACAGACATTCTTGCAGTTTAACTAAAATGCATCAACTATCCAACCCAGGTGCAGTACTCTAGAAGTGATTTTGCTCATTCTTCTGGCATTGAAAACTATTGTTTTGCATCCCAGCCACTGCTTTCTTTCAGAATGGCTGCTAATACTTTTCAATATCAATTGTCATGTTCTTTCATAGCTACAAAAGCTGTGTATGCCTTTTAAGAACATTTAAACCTCTAGATATACCAAGTGACTTAGTTAATTAGATTTTTAAGTTTTTTGTTATGTATGTAAGAGTGTTTGCATAATTATTTTTATATACTTGACTGCCATAAAATTTCTTTTCCTTTGCATTTTTTAAAAAGCCCCACATTTACTATGATATGATTTAGCCTCAGTGTTACTACAAGTTACTAAACTTGCTCAAAGATAAGGCATTAGTAGTCACATTTCTTCCCAGGCTTTGAGCCACTGAAGACTAAATATTTACCCTAAAGATGTCAGTTTAGCACTAGTAATGCATTGCCAGTGTGCAGTGAGTTCTGCCCTTTCATTTCTTTCCCTTCCCCTAATAGAGACACCTGTAGTCCATTCAGAACTGTTCTGCTACCCTGATCATAATCAGTTTTTGCTTTTCAAGCATCATCTTTGGAGAGCGTGAGACTGTGTGCTCCCTGTGGTGTTTGAAGTCAGCCCTTCATCTGCGTCTCCTTAGGCCACCCAGGATGGTTGCTCATCTTTATAAAGTGCACTCGCAGTTGCCTTGGGGTTTCTTAGGCAGCATGTATCTAGAGAGATGCAGACATTAATTATCAACCCCTTTTGCTGCACATGGTGGCAGGGCGGAGAATTGGGGATTAAGCATGCAACATAAACTTGAAGGGAAAAATGTGTTGTGCTCTATTTGCAAATTTAACATTCTGTCAGCCTCCTGGTCAACAGATCCCATGCAGAGCTGCCTAAAATGCCTAAGTAAAGCAAAGATGCAGATGCTTGGGGCTTGGCAATGAAAATCTGGAAATATCTCTAGGGCAGGATCTTGGCTTCACTATCATCAAATGTCTATGCTTTTAAAATCTTTATATGGCTTGAAATTTTTCATAAATAATGTGGTGACTCTTAGGACCCGAACTAAGGAGAGGAAAGGGGAGAGAGGGACGCACACACGTACACATATACATATACTTTCTACATATATATAGTTTTCTCTCTCTTTAGAGAGAGAGATAGAGACGGGGGGGGGGGGAGACAGACAGAGAGAGTCAACCTTAAGGGTTTAACCCACTTATGTGAAACTATTTTTTGAAAATTGTTTAAGGAATTTCAAATATTTTTCTTTTCAGCTGGTTTTTAGCAATGTAAAAATGTCTCTTACTATACAGAAGTTTACTGTACTTAGCTCAAGTTAATTTTGATGCCGTCGTTTATTAAATGCTCTTACCTGGGGCTACAGAGATGGTTCAGTGATTAAGGTTATGTTGTTGCTCTTGAAGAGGGCTCCAGTTTGGTTTCAAGCACCAGCATGGAAGCTTAAAACCATGTGGAAATTAAGTTCCAAGGGAAGCCATGCCTTTTCTACAGGCACCAGGCATGTGTATGCTGTTACACATATGTGGATCTTTTTAAAAATGCTCATACTTAGAGCCCACATAATCTATTTTTTAAACATAATCACATCTGTTTCAATAATTCTTACCAGAAAATGTCCATCTTTGAATTTTTCTTTTTTATTGAATCACACCCTTTTCATCTCCAATAGTTACGTTGCCCATAGTACCCTATGACTAACTCATTATCCTCAGCCTGGTCTACCTAGAATTTGTGGTCCTTCTGCCTCAGTCTCCCATGTTGGGATTATAGTCATGTGCCACAAATTCTAGCTTTCTTTGACTTTTAGCTAGTTTTCTTGATTTTTGTGTGATTGAAGACATGCACCACCAGAGCTGCCTTTTAAAATTCAATTTATTAGCATACATTCATTTGAACTAATACAATGCTATAGGTCTCATTATGACATTTTTATATACGAATATCATGTGCATTGCTCATACCCATTCCCTCATTTAAAATGTTGTTTTAAAGCTATTTACAAATATTAATAAATCCACTTTTCATTTTAATAATTACATTATAAAAATATCTGTGTTTTCTAACACAAAATATATTGAGTTGTAGGGGGAAGTTCTTTAACACTTGACTTCTTGGATGGCAGCTAGATTTTCATATGTGCTTCTGTATTATACCAATTGTAATATATAAAAAGTCTTTGATGAAAAGATCATACATCATATAAAATGCATTTGCAACTTTAAAGGCTTCTATACCTAGGCATGGTAGTTTCACCTTTAATCACAAGACATGGGAGGCACAGACAGGAAGATCTCTATGAGTTTGAGGCCAGGCTGCTTGACATAGTTCAAGGCAATTCAGAGCTACATGGTAAGACCCTACCTCAAACAAACAAACAAACAAACAAACAAAAACCTTTTCAGAATTTTTATTTTTGGCATTGCATTAAAATGGAATGTGTTTTTACATGAGTTATAATACTATTAAGAAAAATGTATTTTTAGTATTAATGAAATATTGTGTTTTTTTTCCGTTTGAATATAACCTATTTATTCATGATATAGCTAGATGCCAACATATCAAGATCACATGGAAGGAGAGTGCTTTTTCAAAACTAGCTTTCATTTGAAATTTAAAATATTCATAAAAAATATACTGTCTCTTCTTTTTTGTATTTGACATATCCATTTTTCTTTTTTAAACTTTGTTTGTGTATTTTGTTCAATGTGTTCTGATAAGACCCACCCTTATCTTCTCTCTTCCATATATTTCTTTGTTGTCCACCTCCCCAACACTATTCCCAGGAGGGTAAGCAAGAACTGTTGTAGTAATCTGTGATATTTGGGGGCCCACTGACTGATTTCTCCAAAAGAGGCAGTCTTTTACGGCACTGGGTTTTTTTATTTGTTATATTGTGCTGTTTAATAAGGGCATTGTTGCCCACATTATAAGGTAATTCCATTTAAACTTTCTTTTTTTGTCTCCTTCCTTCCTTCCTTCCTTCCTTCCTTTCTTTCTTTCTTTCTTTCTTTCTTTCTTTCTTTCTTTCTTTCTTTCTTTCTTT